>NC_090925.1:596553609-596856639 GCF_040938575.1 Ambystoma mexicanum
TAGTCTTTCCATCAAAGGAAAGGGTACAAAACATACTGCTGCAAATACCTCAGTAACTATCCGGTCGCCGGATAACCGTACGCAAAGCAATGGGCTTGCTCACGAAGATGGCATCCTGCATTTACCTGGTCGCACACCCGCGATTGCGCCCAATGCAAGAGCAGTAGGCGAATCAGTGGTCTCAGGCAAGCGGTCAGTGGGACAATCAAGTGTTCGTTTTGGCAACCCTAGTACAAGCTCTATGCTGGTGGACAAAGGGAAACCTATTGAAGGGAAAACCCTTCCACGACCCGGCTATGCAAGCAGTTGTCACAAGACACATCACTCACCGGGTGGTGGGGGGCCCATCACCTTAATCTCACAGCATATGGTCTCAAATCGCAGCACAGAACCACATCAACCTGCTGGAACTTGTAGCAGTGCTCAAAGCATTACAAGCCTTCCTGACAAATCAGACAGTACAAATTCTCGCAGACAGCACCACTGCTGTGTTTTATACAAACGAGCAGGAGGGCACACATTCTCCAAGTCTCTCAGGCTAGCACAAAAAATATGGAAGTGGGCACTCAAGTGGGGCATGTTCCTAACATCACATGTTCCAGGGGAACTCCGTACTCTGGTGGGCTCACCAAGCAGAGATCATCTACCAGAAGAGCACGAGTGGCAGCTCGACATAAATATCAGACTAAATGTTCACACTATGGGTCTATCCCCCGTTAGATTTGTTCGCAACAAGAGCACAAACAAAACCCAGACTTCACACCCAAATTTCCCCAACACGACTCAAAAGGGGTGGGCGGACGCCCGGTGGATGAACTGGTCAGGGAAATGTGCCTATGCTCCCCTCCACCCCCCCAACTCCACTAATGAGTGTTAGGCAGAAACCTGTGCAGTTCCCTTAGGGAACACTGCAAAAGATTTAAGACTACAGGTATAGCAGTAAACCCACTTGGTAGCAGTCTGTACCACCCAGATTTACCTGGTAGCTGTGGCTGAGCAGTCAGACTTCCCTCAAGAAGAGTTAGGCAGTATGCAAAGTATACACAATATGTACTCCGACACAATAGCACAAGCAAACACTGACCAGAGCTTGGTTTCAAAAGTATATAGTTATTTATTTTCAAGAACACATGTTGAAAACACTCTAGCAAAATATAGTAAAACACTCCAAACACAGTTATATGGAAAGCAGTCCCAATCCTTATTCCTATCTAGACAACTCTAGGTTAACACCACATAATTCAAACAGAGGTGAGCGCTTAACGTTAGATGACACTCTAGTAGGTAAAAAGAAGGGAGGGAGAAGGAGCAGAATTAGGATAAACACACCACTCTAAGGTGAAGAACACTTTTTGTAAGCTCAAAGAAGCACAAAGTCACAGGTGAGCAAAAGTCACTAAGCAGGGCCCACTCTTAGAGCAGACAGAGCGAAAACGTGCCCAAGATCACACAGTTGGTAGGGATTCAGAGTCTTGCAAAAGAGTTCGGAAAAGAGTTAGAGAGGCTTAGAAAGTTTAGCCAAAGTGTCCCAGGCAATCCCAGGATCGAAAGCCGGGGGCTAAAACTACCCCGTACAGTCGGTGGCAAGGGAAGCCAGGCGGAACACGGTACCTTAACGGAAAGGATCCTCCAGCGGGGGCAGTTGTTCCAGGCAGTGGCAGCAAGGCTCGACGTCGGTCAGGGGAGAAGAAGATCTCGCTGAAGAGCAGAAGAAGAAGGTCGTTGCACTGCCCGGGAAGAAACCAGCCGCAGAGTCCTCCGGTTAAAGGGTTGTACCGACTTTCGCGGTTGGGGTAAAAAGTGGTGGGTATTCCGGTTGCCGGGGTGCTTGGCACTGGCAAGGCGGCCACGAGATACCTCGAAGAGCGGAAAGAAGGTGAAAACTGGTTGTCCCCACCAGTCAAGGGAAGGAGCCACTCCGTTAAGAGTTCTCCTCGGTCGTCGGGAAAAGTGGTGAGATGGTTCAGCAGGGCTCCACCGGCGGTGTCGTCGTAGCAGATCAGCTCAGCTCGTCCCTCGTTGGATTCTTAGGTCCTGTGGCGACTTCTGAAGTTCCAGTCCCCAAAGCCCTGCTTTTATGCAGCAAACCCCCATTCACCCAGCCTAGCTGTCACTCAAACATGCTAAGTGGTGAGCCGGCCGGCTCACCACTTGGGCCAATCAGGACGGAGTGCGACTTGAGTTACCTAGGTAACTCAGTCCAGGGTGCCTAAATCCCCCTCCACCCCTCCTAAGTACCCCAGACAGAGTGGCACCACTTTGGAGGGCTTCTGTGGAGAAGCCCGCCAAAAGTGGGACAAAGGGCTCCACTTTGGGTCAGAGTTACAGAGGCGAACGCCAACGCCATTTTAGCATCAAGTTTTGGCAAAAAATCCCAACCGGAGTTATAATAATAAATATATAAACCGGCGGTATGTTTAAGGCTACCGTAAATAAATAATTAAATGTGTTAGCCTAAAACAATAGGAAATCCCATAGGAAAATATTTGCGGTCGAATATATAAAACGTAGTTTCCACTGCCACCAGCCAAAACTCGATCAGGGGGGACGGAGACGTGCCCCCTCGACTAACAGACCCTGGGGCAATCGAATTGCCCCAGCCAGTACGTCCACAATATGATGGTTTGTACTGGTTCTGTTCAGGATTTAAGACTAGTAAAGTCTTTGGTGACTTTACATGTCCTGGGAGACAGTAGTCAGTCCCAGGGTATGGAGTCTATGTTGGGGAGTCCCTAGGACACCCCTGGGTTACGGCACAGAGGGTGCTGTGTAACCCACATCACAAAAATATATGAGGCCCTATGGAGTAAAAGACCCCATAGCCCATTCAACACAAGGTTTAACCAAGAGAAAACACTTCAACATGCCCAAGAGTGAGGGTAAAAGAGTCTCACTCTTGGCAGGAGAAAAAAAAAGAAACCCTAGAAATCCAGCAAAGCTGCTGGGGGACTCACTAGGTAGGGGAATTCAGCCTAAACAGAGAATTCTCCCTAACAATGAGCAAAGTGGTGAACCAGATTCTCAAAGAACAAATGGCACTAATACGAGATGCTCCTATGTGGGCAAGTCAACTTTGGTATCCACATCTGCGCAAACTGGTGATGTACGACCTGATCACACTCCGTGCCCATTCAACATGTTCTCACAGCACGGGGGCATGACAATACACCCTCATCCTATGAACTTGGCAGCTTGGCTCCTGAAGTCAGTGTTTGGCTATTTAAATCTACCTCAAAGGTGCACGGAAATCCTCAAGGAGGCATGTAAACCAAACAATAGACACTGTTATTTTAACACCATCACACATTCTTCCTTACATGCTTCACTTACTAGACTTAGGGCTAGTATTTAACTCCAAGTTCACCTAGCGGCTCTATCCACGTAACCCACTTCTCAAAGTAAGTTGTCCTGGTGGAAAATACCAGTCATTAAGGCCTTCATGGAGGGAGTAGAGACTCCACCGTCCTATTTCAAACCCGCCGTCAAGCTGGGACCTAAATGTAGTGCTTGCAAAGCTCATGGGACTTCCTTTGAGCCTATGCATAAGTGCAGCCTTACACATCTCATGTATAAAACGGCTTTCCTGGTGGCTATCACCTCCATAAGGAGAGTCTGTGAACTGCAAGGTTTGTCCGTGCAAAACCTTTTCTTTGATATCCACAAAGACAAAACAGTATTAACACACCCTAGGTTTTCACCCAAGTTCATTTCAAAGTTCCATGTCAATCAGGCCATCTAACTACCAGCTTTTTTTCAAAATCCATCCAGCTCGGCTGAGAAAAAACTCAATACGCTAGATCTAAGGAGGGCGGTCCTTTACTATGTAAACAAAACCAGACCGCTGAAAAAAGACAAACTGTTTGTCTCCATAGCCCCAGGCAGGCAAGGAGACCGCATTTACAAAAATGCTGTCTCCAGATGGATATTCTGATGCATACAGCTCTATTACTCTCTATAAAGCAAAACATTGTCTTTCCCACCAAGAGCTCGCTTCAGTAGGGGTACAGGAGCGACCTTGGCTTTTATCGCAAACGTTACGCTGGACGCCATTTGCAAAGCAGCTACATGGACCTCGGTCAATACTTTTCTCCAGCATGGGGTCTGGCATGGATCATGAATATTCCCCGTCAGGCCGGGAATCCTCGGTATAGAAAAAATTCGGTATCAGTTTCGTTTCTGATCGGTCTTTCTTAGTAACCAATCACTGGTCTCTGGGTCATACTGCCCCCAGCCAATGACTGCCCTCTCCCTAAGCCCCGCCTCCGGCAGCCATCCTCAGATTTTTACCGCACGTTCAAGTGTAGGGAGTCCTCGTGCTGTAGCTCTCGAGCTTTTGCTGCGTTTTCGGGCTTTTTCAGGAGATTTTTCTCATTTTTCAGTTAAATAGAGCCTCAAGCTCCACCATCTCTACATCCGATCAACGGGGATCCGTTTCGGAGTTTTCTACGCCCCTCAAGGGTGAAGATTTCGTCGAGTTACGCTTTTGGAGGATTCCAGAAGTTCCGAGTCCTACCCCGGACATGGCCCAGGAGAAAGGAAGCTTGACGCCCGGGAAGCTGTTCAGGACCTGCCCTGGATCCCAGCTTCAGAATGTTTTCAAGGAGGACGAGCATTCGTTATGCCTCTGTCTCCATGAGGACAAGACGCGCAAGGAGAAGGACTGTGCGTTTTGTGGGAACATGTCGGAGCGGACCATGAAGGATCGCCACCTCCGTCTCGCCAACTGGCTGGAAGGGAAGAGCCCGTCGGGCGAGAAGAAAAAAAAGTCTGAGCGGTCTTCTAAGTCCTGTGAGGGTGCCCCGGTGACAGGGGCCCAAAAAAAGGCTAAGCACCGCGAGTCTGCAGGCACCGGGAGCGCCGAACGGTCGGGCTCCTTGGCTGCCAGGCAGGGCGCATCCTCCCCGGCGCCATCAACCACGAGCCAACGCTCTGGCTCGGGTAAGAGGAAGTCCGAGAACCCGGCGAAGCTTCTGGAGAGGCCCCGGTCGATCTCGAAGATTTCGGCAGAGGGGGAGCGAAGCGCGGACCCTCCCCCCAAGGTGAAGGCCCCAGGCGTCCAGAAGGTGACGATGGCCTTAATTCACCCTGCTAAAACCTTGATTGAGGATGTCGCCGCGGCCCTGGCTCAGCCTGTGGAGGCACCCTCAGGACCCAGAGTCTCCCTGCCACCGCGGAGGGAGTCGTCTTTCAGGCCCATTGAGAAGACCCCCACGAAGTCCGCGTCGGAAAAGGTGGGGGAGGGGCTGGTGGCCATCGTGGATACAGACACGACCTCTGAAGAAGAGCTCATCGAAGTCGTGGAAGAGGCCCAGACCATCGGGAGGGATCCCGACGAGGGCGATGACGAGAGCGACGGTGTCGCCAACAAGGCTCCTCAAGAGCCCTTGCACCTGTCGTTTCCGGCGCCGCAGGACACCTCGGTGGCCATTTTGTCCTCAATTCAGTCCTTATGCTCGGAGATGAGGACAAGGTTGCCCCTTCCCCCGACGGAGGTACCTGAGCAAGACCCGACGGGGAAACCGGAGCCAGGACCTTCAGAGAGTCCACTGCATAAGAGGAGGACGCATCCTACGCCACCTCTCCAACCTCTGCGGCCTGCTCTGCCTTCCCCCCGGTCTACTACCCACGGGGATGATACAGGCACGGACACGGCTACGACAGGTACAGATGATGACTGAGGCGACGACGGGACGTGTCCCCCGTCGCCCCCTGCTCGGGCGTCCCCGCCCGACGAGATTGGATACTTTCACGCCATGAATTCCAGGGCATCCAAGCTTTTTCAGCTCTGCCCAGAAGAAAAGAAGGGTTCCTTTACCAACGGCGCAAGGCTAAGAGGAAGACTGTCCTCGCCGTACCGCTTCTTGATGACATCTGGGATGAGGGGCTCGCCCTCCTCAAGAACCCTGCCATGGCGCCGGCAAAGAGGGACCGGTACGAGCAGAAGTACCGGGTCCCCGACGCTGCCGCCTTGTGCCTTCGGGCACAACCTACTCCAGACTCGGTCGTCTCAGCGGCGGCAAGGAAGAAAGCTGGGGGGGCATCGGCCTCGACATCAACTTCCCGGCCGGACGGTGAGGGCAGGAAGTTGGACACGATGGGACGACGGATCATCTCATCCGCAGCGACGACTATTAGCCCGCTACGACAGGGAGTTGTGGTTCAAAATGTCGCCTCTGTTAGACTTCCTTCCGGACGCCAAAAGGGCTGAGGCCCTTGAGATCCTGCAGGAGGGGGAGATTGCTTCGGACCACGCCATCACGGTGGCAACGGACATCGCCGACACCGGTTTCCGTCAGTTGGGCAACAGCGTTTGCTTGAGACGACGAGGCTGGCTCAAGGCCACGGATTTCCACCAGGACGTACAAACCAAGGTTTTGGGCATGCCCTTCGAAGGGAACAACCTGTTTGGGAAGGCAGTTGATGAGTCCCTTCAGGCCATCAAGACAGACACAGAGACGGCCCGGGCACTGGGAGTGCTCCAACAACGACGGCCGTCTTTTCGGAGCTCCGGAGGCAGACAAGGTGCCTCGAAGGGATCCGGCAGTGGCTCCTCTTCTTACCACTAAGTGGCAAGTTCTTCGTCCCAGGAAGCCTACAGGGGACGCGGCAAGTCAGGTGGTGCCCGTCGTCGACAAGGTCAAGGAGGCAAGGCAGCCTCCAAACAAGATTGAACCAACCGTGGGGTCGGGCCCCCGCCGAAGCACCCCATCTCCACCGACCTTTGGGTGCTGGATGTCCTTGCCGAAGGGCACGCCCTCGAGTTTCAAAAGTGCCCTGGCGTTCCACCCGTGGCCAGGAAGGAAAATCACGTCCCTCAACTACTGTTGGAAGTAAGGGCGATGCTCAAGAAGGGTGCCATCGAGCTCGTCCCAAAGAGGCTTCGGGGCTCCGGAGTCTACTCAAGGTACTTCCTCGTAAAAAAAGACAGGACAATGGCGCCCCATCCTGGACCTACGACGACTGAACAAGTACATCAAGGCACAGAAGTTCTGTATGGTCACCCTCCAGCACGTGCTGGGACAGCTGGAGGTGGGCGATTTCCTGTCGTTGGACTTGGAGGATGCGTACTTCGACATCCCCACTCTAAAAAGACACCGAAAGTGCCTCAGGTTCGTGGTCCAATGGCGGCACTACCAGTTCAAGGCCCTCCCGTTCGGATTGAAGTCGGCACCCAGGGTGTTCACCAAGTGCCTCGCACCGGTGGCGGCGCGGCTGCGCCTACGGGGGATCCACGTCTACCCCTACCTGGACGACTGGCTCATCCGGGCAAGGACAATGGAGCTCGCCGTGGAGCACACTGCGAAGACCGTCCAGCTGCTCACGGACCTGGGATTCTCCATCAACTTTCCAAAATCCCACCTGGTTCCGTCACAAGTCGCCCTGTTTCTGGGAGCCAAGCTCGACACAGTGGCACGGCTGGCCTCGCCGTTCGAGGAAAGGACCAGGACCATTCTGGGCAAGGTGCAGCGTCTGCTGGCCACGGACGTGGCCAGGGTACGATCTATCAAGTCCCTCCTCGGGATGATGTCGTCCTGCATTTATCTGGTGCGCCTTTGCAGGCTCCGGATGAGACCCTTACAGGAGTTCCTCGACGTCCGCTGGATCCAGTCGACGGGCAGCTTCGAGGACAGGATCCCTCAACGAGACGTTCCGTCAGGCGATCCAGTCGTGGGGTACCCGCTCCCATCTGTCGGCGGGCATGGACTTTCAGACCCCAGCTCACCAGGTGACGGTGACGACGGACGCCTCCCTGGAAGGTTCGGGAGCACACTCCAGAGATCTTCACGTGAGAGGCCTTTGGCTTCCGGAGGAGAAGTCACTCCACATCAACATCTTGGAGCTCCGCGCGGTGTTCTGGGCCCTCAGGTCCTTTCTTCCGTCCCTCAAGGGCAAGGTGGTGAGGATCTTCACCGACAACACCACCACGATGTTCTACATCCGGAAGCAGGGCGGAACCAGGTCCCCGGCCCTATCCAAGGAAGCCCAGGATCTGTGGCATTGGGCCGTCGCCCAAGGGATGTTTCGGGTGCCTCTTCATCTGGCGGGAATAAAAAACACGATCGCCGACTCACTCAGCAGGGAACTGCGCTCGTGCCACGAGTGGGAACTACGCCAGGATCAAGTGGATCGACTCTTCCGACGATGGGGTGAACCCCAAATCGATCTCTTCGCGACGGCGATGAATTCCAAGTGCCGGAGGTTCGCCAACAGGTTCCCCCAGCCGAGAAGCATGGGCGATGCTTTCTCGTTCCCCTGGGACGGCTTATTTCTTGATGCGTTCACTCCGCTGCCGTTGCTGCTCCAGCTCAAGAGGTCCCGGTGCAGGATGATCCTCGTTGCACCGGCGTGGCCGAGGCAGATCTGGTTCCCGGACCTTCTGGACTTGTGAACGTCCCCACTAGTGAAGCTGCCGACGGACGCAGACCTTCTCTCCAGAGAAGGAGGCTCCATTCTTCACCACGACCCGGAGTCGCTGAACTTGCAGGCCTGGCTCCTGCAGCACTAGAGTTTGGAGGGTACGACTTCCCGGCCGACTGCAGAGAGATTCTTGCAAAGGCCAGGGCGTCCTCCACTCTCGTGCTACGGACATAAATGGAAGAGGTTCTCTGTCTGGTGCCGTGCACAGAAGATTAACCCTCTGCGGATTGCGGCCCCTCAAGTACTGCCGTACCTACTGTCGCTGGCCAAAGCTGGACTGGCTCACGCCTCCATCAAAATACATCTGGCTGCAATCTCCCGGTATACCAGGACGACGGGACGGGTGTCCTTGTGGTCTCATCGCCTGGTGAAAGTATTCATGAAGGGACTATTCCGATCATTCCCGCCGTTGAAGGCTCCTGCCCCGGCGTGGGAGCTTAATATGGTGCTGACCAAGCTCATGGGGGCCCCATTCGAGCCTATGCATTCGGCGCCTTTGAAGTTCCTGTCTTGCAAGACAGCTTTCCTCGTGGCCATCACCTCGGCACGACGAGTGGGAGAGATCCAGGCCCTATCTTGCAAGCCTCCATGCTTGACTTTTCATGACACGAGGGTGGGGCTGAGGACACACCCATCCTTTATGCCCAAGGTGCCGTCGGACTTCCACCTCAACGAGCCCTTGGTGTTGCCAGTTTTCTTCCCGTCGCCATCGTCGCCGGCCGAGAGGACTTTGCATTCGCTGGAGGTAGCTAGAGCGCTGAAGTTCTACGTGCACTGCACGAAGAGTGGTTGTGCATGTGTGTACTGCTATGTATTCTCTTATTCATGAGCATGTGAATCCATGCCAGACCCCATGCTGGAGAAGGAACAAGTACTTACCTGTAACTGTTGTTCTCCAGCATGGGTCTGGCATGGATTCACATGCAAACCCTCCCGCCTACCCCTCTGCGGCTTTTCACTTGGTCATACTGCCACTTTACGTGCTACCAAATCTGAGGATGGCTGCCGGAGACGGGGCTTAGGGAGAGGGCAGTCATTGGCTGGGGGCATTATGACCCAGAGACCAGTGATTGGTTACTACTAAAAGACACATCAGAAACGAAACAGATATTGATTTTTTTTTTTTCTATACCGAGGATTCCCGGCCTAACGGAATATTCATGAGCATGTGAATCCATGCCAGACCCATGCTGGAGAACAACAGTTACAGGTAAGTAACTTGTTCCTTACTTGGCACTACTGCATTGACACTCACTATAAAGCGGATTCTCAGGTGGTACAAGCGGTGCAAAAACATCTATTTGCCTCTGTACCTTCTCACAACCCACCACCTTCTTCAGACACTGCTTGCTAATCCATGCATAGCATGTGATCTAAGCAGATGCCACAATCCTCTGAAGGGATACATTACTCGCTGTAATCATATTTCGAGGGGATTGTGTCCTCCGACGTATTCCACATCTATGACAGTAATTACCACAGATGTGCTGCCTTGGAAACATTTTTGGCGTAGGCGTCCTGCGTCGATGACGTCGGCGCCCGTAGCTCCAGTTACGTTTTTTCTGTGAACGTGTTTGCCTCGGAATCTGCGAGGTGTGCTGGTCCGTAATGGTCTCGATTCTTCTACTTCGATTTTGAAAGTTTGAGAATGTCTGTTTTTCTACCCCGAAGTCGGGCTTCAAGAAGTGTCAGGACTGCAGTGCCAAAATGTCCATTACGGACCAGCACGCCGTCTGCCTCTGGTGCCTTGGCGAGAGCCATGCCACCGACGACTGTGATGACTACCAGTCCCTGACATTGAAGGCCTTGCGTGAGTGGAAGAAGAAATTGTAGGTAGGGTTTCTAAACCCCGTAAATCGAAATCCGCGGGGCTTTCGACCGACGACTCGAGGGGCGACTCTCTGCATCGGCGTAAGTCCAGGGGGTCTCGGTCACGGAGTAGGTCCCGCCATTCCTCTGCCTCTTCTAGGCATTCTCGGAAGCGGGTTTGCATATCCCACCAAGCATTCATCGGCAGCAGAATGGGACGCATTCTGCCAGCAGATGGCGATTTTCGAATCGTAGGGCACTGTTCCGTCCGCGCCTTTGAGAGAAGCCGGCAAGGAACGTGCTAGAGCTGCCGCTCACACGCCTTAGGGCTCGGGTAATCGGCGCGATAATTGGGATCATTCGAGGTCCCGATAGCACAAGGTTGATCGCCATAGCAATGCCAGATCCAGGTCTCGGTCCTCAACGCCGTCACGACCGTCAGAGCCTGTGAGGGCTTTAATGAAGGCATCGACGCCGTCGCCGCCATGTCCGTCGAGGGACTCTCTCGAGGCTCCAGCTCTGAGGAAGTCATCGGCGCCAAAGGACACGCTCCGGCCTCGAAGCCGTTGTCAAAGTCAACGCCTCGGTCGACATCGATGCCAATTCAATCGGTGCCCTTGACTCCTTTTGAGGATAATTTACCAGAGGTGCCCTGGAGGGCGGTGGTAACTCAGAGGAAGGCCCTCTGTAAATCAGTGAGGCCTGTCTTTGAGCCCTTCTCTGGTCATCCTACATTTCAGAGGTGGAAGAAGGGTCCGATGAGGAGGGAGTTGTGCCTCCTGAGGTTCCTGATGACCTGTTGTCTGGTCACACAACAAGACCTATGTCTGTCTTTGCATGACGCCAGTGGTCTGGACACCTCTCCGGAGGTTGAGTTTGGCAGGCCTGAGCCTGGCACACATGACGAGTCCTCGTACAGGCGTCTCATGTCGAGGGTGACTGAGTACTTCGGTTGTTCTGCTCCACCTGTTCATTTTCTGCAGGATGACCTGACAGATATATTGGACCAAGGTCCGCCCACTGACCTGGTGCTGCCATTTCATATGGCCTTACAAAGAAGGGTGGCGGTGACGGCTTAAACTGCTCCGGAGAGTCTCCTGGCAGTGCGTAAATCGTTTCCAAAAAAATACTGTCCAGCCAGTGGTGACCCTTACTACTTGTCTACGCACCCTACTCTGGAGAGTTTGGTGATGCAGTGACTACGGCCCCAGCGAAGCAGGCTGCGTACCCTACCATCCCTGATGGGGACGACAAGCGCTTTGATGGTTGGGCGACGAAAGTATTTTCATCTGGGGGTATGGCATTAAAGGCAGGGAACTCCGTTTGTGCCTTAGCAAGATTCACTCACGCTCTGTGGAATTGTGTATCTTTGGCAGCTGAACATATTCCCGAAGGGGAGGAACAGAATGACTTTCTAGCCCTCGTGCAATATGGCAAGGATGCCATGTGTGAATCCGTTGAGTCGGGTCTGGACGTAGCAGACTGTGCCAGCCGGTCCATGGCGGCAAGCACCGTGATGCGCAGGCTTGTGTGGTTGCGATAGTCGGCGTTTGCTTCTGATGTGCAGTCCCGGCTTCTCAGCATGCCCTTTGATGGTGTCCATCTATTTGGCAGCAAGGCTGACAAGAGCCTGGAGAGGTTGCAGACCTCTAAAGCTGCAGCGAAGTCGTTGAGCGCTGCAGTACGTCAACCTCCGCATTTCATCCTAGGGACAGTAATGGAGGGGAGGTTCCTTTTTGATACTACTCTTCCTTTGGTAGATCAAGGGGAGCTGCCAGTCAAAGGGGCCAATGTAGGAGTACCAGAGGTGAAAACAAGGTACTGGAGGTGCCAAAGCCGCTTGGGCAGTTGTCTCCTTGCCCTCAGGCACTGCCGCAGCCGCTTCCGCTCAGTCATGAGGCCATGGCCATGGTTCGCCAGTTGGTGGTGGGGGGGAGGAGGCTGGCACAGCATCTTGTAGAATGGCGTGCCATTACTTCAAATGTGTGCGTTCTGGAGATAATAGCCCATGGCTACTGTCTTCCTTTCTGGCAGAGGCCTCACGACAATCCCCCGGGGAAGCTCTTTGAAGAGTGTGGATCCGCTCCTTGTGCAGGAAATCCTATCCCTGTTGGAGAAAGGCGTCATAGAACTGGTGCCTGTAGCGGAGAGTAACAAGGGATGGTATTCCCCATATATTTTGATCCTGAAAAGAGACGGGGGATTGAGACCCATCATGGACTTGAGTTGTTTGAACAAGCCCCTCAGGAAGGACAAGTTCAAGTCCTCAAGGCCCTTCAACTTCAGGATTGGTTGGTGTCTCTCGACATCAAGGATGCTTACTTTCATGTGCCTATTCATCCCAAGCACAGGAAGTACCTGAGGTTTGCGGTTGGCGACTCGCATTTTCAGTTTCGGGGCCTACCGTTCGGATTGAGCTCCGCCCCGAGGGTCTTCTCCAAGCTAATGGTGGTGGTGGCAGCAGCGTATCTCAGGAAAGGGGAGATTCACATCTACCCGTTCCTGGACGATTGGTTGATCAGGGCGCGCTCTCTCGAGCAAGTCATAGATCTGTCCTTCACCTGCCACTCCCTTCACAAGCTGGGCTTCTCCCTCAACTTAAAGAGGTATCATTTGACACCTACCCAGTGGCTCCAGTACATCGGAGCAGTACTCGACACATCCTTGGGGCAGTGTTCGCCTCCCCAGGTGAGGGCTCATCACATTCTGCAGATTCTGGACAAGTTTCAACATGCCCAGAGTCTCCCGGCGTTTGAGTTCTTGAGGTTGCTCGGCCTCATGGCATCCTGCATTCTATTGGTGCCGGAGGCCTGGCTGCGGATGAGATCTCTGCAGTGGGCTCTCAAGATGCAGTGGTCGCAGTCCTCCAGCAGGATGTCTGATTCCGTTCAGGTGCTGCCCAGGATCTTCTGTGGTGGGCCGCCAAAGGCAATCTGATGAAGGGGGCACCATTTTGGCTACCCTGGCTGGAGGTGACGATCGTGATGGACGCATCCCTCATGGGATGGGGCGCTCGTGCAAACGATTTGACAGCGGTCGTTGGTCTGCGTCGGAGTCCAGACTCCACATCATTCTATTAGAGCTGAGGGCTCTCAGGTTAGCCCTGAAGGCTTTTCTGCCATCTGTGCGGGGGAAGAATGCCCTGATTATGACGGACAATACATGGCCATGCACTACCTAAACTAAAAAAGGGGGGGGGGCAGGGTCACTCCCACTGTGCAGACAAGCAATGCAGCTCTGGTTCTGGGCCATCCAGCAGGACATTTTTATCGTGGCAGTTCATCTGGCTGGCGACAAACATGGCGGCAGACGCTCTGAGCAGGCAGAGCACGGTATTTCACGAGTGGGAGTCGGGTCAGGAAGTTCTTTTGGAGATCTTCGCCTTTTGGGGGACTCCGCAAGTGGCTCTTTGCCACCAGTGTCAAACAGAAGTGGGAAAGTTCTGCTCGTGGGAAATTCCTCTGAGGAGCCTTAGGGGACGCGTTTGTAGTGGAGTGGACCTTCCCAATGCTGTACGCATTTCCTCCAGTCCCCGTCATTCCGCAGTGTTGCGGAGGTTACAGAGGTTCAATTCACGAATGATCCTCATTGCTCCAGCATGGGCCAGGAGAGTGTGGTACCCTGACCTTCTAGACTTGTCCATCTACCCTCCACGCTGTCTTCCCTATCGAGACGATCTGCTCTCGCCGGAGGGGGGTCGGGTTCTCCATCCAGAGGTCAAGTCTCTCAGCTGTCATGCTTGGTATCTGAAAGGTTGAGGTATAAGGATTGGGACCTCCCTGAAGACGTGATGGAGCTCTTGTTTTCGGCCAGAAGACCAGCAACAAAATCCCTGTACCGTTGCCGTTGGAGAAAGTTCTGTTACTGGTGCAGGGTACAGAATGTGGATCCTTTTCAATGTTCAATCACTGTGGTTCTGTCTTTTTTTGCTTTCATTAGCCCACAAGGGCCTGCAAGTGAGTACCATTAAGGGTTACCTGGCGGCGCTGTCAATATTTAAGCGCTCGTCTGAGGAGTGTTCTTATTTTAAGATTCCTTTTGATTTCTCAGTTTCTAAAAGGGCTAACTAATGTGTTTCCACCGTCACCTTTCCAGGTGCCGGAATGGGATTTGAACTTGGTTCTGACGTTCCTAATTGGAGCTTCGTTTGAGCCCTTACATTCTTTTCCATTGAGACAGTTGGCCTTTAAGACTGTATTTTTAGTTGCGGTTACTTCCGCTCGCAGAGTGAGTGAGTTGCAGGCACTTCCCACCAAGCCACCTTTCACAGTGTTTCATAAGGACAGGGTTGCCCTTCGGGTTCTTCCTTCTTTTCTTCCAAAGATTGTGTCGGAATTTCATTTGAGCCAGAAGGTGGTACTTCCGGCGTTGTATCCTTCTCCGCATCCTGGTAAGGAAGAGGAAAGGCTCCATAGGTTGGATCCTAGGGGAGCTTTGAGCTTCTATCTTTCACGGATGTCCCGGGTCAGAGTGGACGATCAGCTCTTTGTAGAATACGCTGAAAGGCGTTTAGGTCAAGCTGTTTCAAAGCAGACCTTGTCCAGATGGATCATTTTGACGATCTCTGAATGTTACCGTTTTGCGGGTAAGGACCCTCCAGTAGGCTTATGGGCTCATTCTACTAGGGCTATGGCTGCCTCTACTGCTCTACAGAGGGGTGTTCTATTTGTAATATTTGTGAAGCAGCCACATGGGTTTCTGTCCTTACTTTTGTAAAACACTATTCCCAGGACTCTATCCATGGCCAAGATTTGGCCTTTGGTAATGCGGTCCTCTATTCTGCAATTTGTTTGTGCTTTCTAAATTATTTTTCCCACCTCCAGACGTTGGTACTGCTTTGGGAGTCTGTCAAGATTTGGAATACATTGGAGGACAGAATCCCCTCGAAAAACAAATTGCTTTCTTACCTGGTAACGTTCTTTCGATGGGATGTTCCTCCGACGTATTCCACATCGCACCCTTCCAGCCTGCCCCTCTACAGAATTTCTTATGTGATTGCAGCTTTCTGCAGGCATACTGGCAGGAGATTGGTGCCACACATTCTGGGAAAAAACTACAACTGAGGCTACGAGCGGCGTGCATCCTAGATATAACGTCCGGTGACGTCAACCCTCGACGTATGCCCTCGAGGACAGCATATCCACAGTGGGGGACGCCTACGGCAAACATTTTTCTGAGGCAGCACAGCTGTGGTGATTACTGTCATAGATGTGGAATCTGTCGGAGGAACATCCCATCGAAAGAATGTTACCAGGTAAGAAAGTAACTTGTTCTTCTGATGCTTGTATCTGCTTAGATTCACGTGCGCCCATCCTGCCGCCCCTTGGAGTAGAAAGTGCATAGATGTTTTCTTGGCTTTATCCGATGCATAATCTGCTTTACTACACCTGTACTTGTGCTACGCTTCATGCAACCTCATGTCCGAAACAAAACAATCTGAGGGACCGACGCCTTAAGCACCATGGGTACAGTAAACTTCACATTAAGGATAGTATTATTGGCACGCCCTGTCGACGTCCCTTTTCGAGTTTAGAAAACTGCAATACTCTGCAGCTTCCTCTAGATGTCGGCATATGCATAGCATGCGAATCTAAGCAGATACAAGCATCATAAATACGATTACGGTGAGTAATGTATCCCATATATATGGCCTTGTCTGGTAACTTTAGGCACGAGTTCAGCCTGCTATACAGAATATCACCTGCAAGTACTACATTGGCTCCCAATCAAACATCTTCTCACGTTCAAAACAATGTGCATAACACACAGTGGACAGGGAGCAAAATACCTCAAAAGAAAATAACAATCTACAAGCCAACTTGATCAAGCAATGAAATCTGCCTGGAACCAAAACCATACATCAAGAAAAAATTAGGGGGCTCATTTTTCCCCCACCTAGCCACAAAAATCTGGAACAACCTCCCGAAAGAAATAAAACACCAAAGACCACCTAACATTTAGAAAACCTCTAAATACCTGGCTCTTGAACACGTCGGAACCAAATAAACAACCAAACAGGAAACACAAAACAGATTGGCAGAATACACAATATATGATGGCACAGACAACACCCAGGACCGACTCAGGGAAACTCCCACAAGAACAAGAGAGAGAACGCTAGGTGGAATAGAACACAAGCAACAACCCCATGCAGACAGAAATTGGCAAACATGCCCAACACTATCAACAACCTTGCCCACTCAGAAAGGATGTAGGGTACAAGCATAGCTTGCAAGTAAATCAATCCAAAAACCAGATTGCAGCAAAGACAAACTGGGATAAAACGGCTGTCTGAATACAAAGATGGAAACACAAAAGTAGCTAACTTAGCATAATGACAGAGATGAGACCGCCTTATCACGTTGAAACTTAATCACGATGGAGACGCAACAGGAATATGCATCTCTCCTGACAATAAGGATACTAACCAACCCCAAAAAACTGCTAAAAACCTCACCGCTCCTCACACCTCCCACACTCTAATCGAACACAACCACACCTCTTAAAGCCACGGCAAACCACACGCACTTCACCACACTGCAACAACCACACCACACAGACCCCCAAACAGCTCACGACAGACTCAGAACCGAATAACACACCAATATGCTTGTTGAACGGTGTTAACCAAACTGAAGCTGCCAACAGTACTTCAGTTCCCTTGCTCTTCTCCAAACTTTGTCTTACTAACACGCCTAACCTAACACACACACCCCCTGCCCTCTCCTACCCCCCCCCCCCCCTTTGTTTCAGATCCTCCAAAGTGCCAGGGGACCACTCTGGTGGTGATTATGTTAATATCCTTTAACATTAACATATGTTTTCTGTCTCCCTTTTTTATATGATCAATGTTAAAACCACTTATTTCAGCGAAATCTTGATACTGTGATTTATTTATTTTAAAGAATGTATTGAAAATTGGTGTGGAAAGCCACGTGTTCAATGCCCATCAATCGGGAGTATGGGGATTAAAACAAATGGATTTGTTTTGTGCGGTCTACTTCCTTTTCCCACTAGCCATGTAATTAATGTTGATGAATTTCTCTAGTGTACAATTTTAATGTAATATTTGAACTTCTAAATATTAGGTAAACTGCTCAACAATTACAATGAACATTCAGTGGTGTTCTTTTCATGCTGCAATGATGGAGACATCTTTCAATGGCCTAATGGTAATGGTTTTGCATTGTTTTTTCAGGAAAGGCCATGAGTGTGAAAGTCATGAGTGATGAAACTGGTCGATCCAGAGGGTTTGGTTTTGTGAACTATGAAAATCACGAAGAAGCCTCAAAAGTAAGACTTTTCTGTGTTTTAAGCTTTGAGGTCCCCTTGATTTGACAGATTGGACATTATTTTAGGGTGTGCCACCACCTCCCGTCCCCCAACTCTTGCAGAACATATACGTTGGGGTAAGGATGGGCATGGATTACTGAGCTTTACTCTAGCATGGTGGAATGATACTGCATGTGTGCCCTCAACATCTCAGCTTACGTTTTGCCTGTTAAAACTCGGTAACACACAGTTGTGCCACTTATCAGGTTTTTATGCCTTTTTCTTTCGTGGGTAGCCTTGCATTCTTTTGTTGTCAAGGATATTTTCAACTGTTAATCATTACTTAACCGGATGGTGCTCTGGATGACTTAATTTGGGTATATCATGCACCGCTGATGTTCTCTCTTCTCCCTTGCTTTCATTCTTTGCCAGCTATCTTGCTCTTGCCACTTGCTGTCCAACCAGCTTTTTAGGAGTCTTCTTGACGAATCTTCGACACATCTTCAAACGGGCTGATTATCTCAGTTGGGCTAAAAGCATGCAAAGAAAGGAGTGGCCCATAACTGAATGTGGGAGCAGGTCAAGTAGGAGGTGTATAACTTTTGACGCTTCCACTCGAATGCCTAAACAGTTCCTCCTCTCTTCACCTAAGGCCCCCCCAACACCTGGTGTACAATCCAGCGTTTGCTCCTTTTCTCGGTTGGCCCTTAAAACTGTGGCACTCCCCCTCAATATCCGATCCTCTCCATCTTTGGACCTTTTTCATGTTTTTTGCTTGGTTCCCCTTCTTAACTCTGATTCTAGCTTTATATAGCCTCTAGATATTCATTAATTGTCATTTTGAATTTGTTCTGACTGTTGGCTCTGTATGTGCAGCGCTTTGGTGAAAGCACTCTATAAATCAATGAAATACAATACTCATTTCTTGTTTGTGTGCACCCATTGACTTTTTTCTAGTTCCTGTTAAAATTGGATACTTTTAATGTACTTGACAGTTGTGTAGCTTTGTTGTTCATCCCAGAAAAGCCCACAAGTTAGTGGCGCACCACATGAAAATATTAGAAAAACCTGTCTGAAGTCTTTTAGGTCAAGCGTATCCTTTTCACCTGAGTTTAACCCATGATTATCTGCTTTTTTAGTTACTTTTTCTGCACATATAATTTGCATGTCCGCAGAAAGCAGTGACAATGTTTGTTGTGGCAATCAACACCATGGTTAAATACTCTGGTCTTTGACTTTCTTGGACTACTCAATTTTCTAAAAGAAAAATTCAATCTAGCATCCAGATAAATTTCATAAAATGTAGTCACTATGGGTTGTGGACAGAGACCCTTCTTCCCCAAATAATGGTGTAAAATGTAATAACAATGGAATACTAAAGAGATAGGATTTTCAATTATATCTTACAATCTGGGGAGTTTCTCATAAACAGACAATGAGTTTTGTGAAAAAGGAAATCAACACATGCGATGAATATTCTGTCAGGCTGGGAATCTGTGGTAATATAAATCAGCATAGCTTTAATCTTAAACGGCTTGTCTCTTAAATAGCCTATTATTGTCTTTTTGGGTCATACTGCCTCAGCCAATGACATAGGTCCTACTTAGCGCCACCCTTGGTAGCCATCTTCAGATTTTTACTGCACGTTTTGGTGTTAGTTTTTTAAATCAAAATTGTTCTTTTTTTCTTCAGCGGTCACCATTGTGACATGTCTGCAGCCGGGACCCGTTGTCGGTAGAGATCACACCTTCTGTCGGATCTCCAGTTTGTGCAAGATGCATTTTGGGCCTACTGCACACGTCATGTCGGAGGCCGAGAAGTGACTCTTAAAGGCCTGCTCAAGATGCTAGAAGAACATCCACATGGAGGACCGCCATCTATTTTCTGCACCCAGATCATGTTATTGAAGGATGGCTGATCTACCAGTACTTCTCAAAAACTATGAAGAATAACCATCAAAGGTTGGTTACATGAGCACAATAAGGCCACTGACTCTGTGTCAGTAGCAGTCATGCCTCTTTCAGGGTTAGCAGGCCCAAAGAGTGTACTCCCTCTGACAAGAGGTTGAGAAGTCATCGAACGCTTGGATTTCCTCATAGACTAGCAGTGTGGCTGTGGCATCTCCGTCGCCTGGTCCGACTACCACTGCGAAGGGGGCCCAGTCTTCGGGAGACTGAGATCATCCACCTCCTCGATGTCAACCACTCGGACTCCGTCAACGAGACCTCTCTCGTCAAAATCCCTGATTACCCAAAGACATCGTAGTCGACGAGAACTACATTATCTGCCAAACCGGTGGTACCAGTTTGTCTCGTCACTGACTCTTCGATGACCAGGGTCACCAGCTCTACAGTAACGACAGCTTTTTCCAGAGTAGCATTGACTTCAAGGCCTCCCATCAGCCCCAGCGGAGTCTGCATCACCATCTTCTCTAGTTGTGCCTGTTAACTACATTCGCAAGAGGTTCTAGTCAGGGACAAGTAATTGCCACCACCGCAGATTTTTCTGCCAGACTCCCAGGGCATTACCCTCTACTCTGGGGTTCAGCCTTCCTCCCTTTAGTAAGAGGAGGAGGAAGAATTTGCAGAGGATGTCTGCCCACCCCAGTAGAGGGGCATGGTGGCCTCACCCGGCAGCCAGCTATGCGGTCTGAACAGCCAGTTCAGCCGGCTTGCCCTACGAGTCCCTGTCCTCATGCTCATGGCTCCTGGGGCTCCACTGGTTCTCGGCCTGGCTCCTGTCGCAGGTCCACCAAGCCACCAGCCACCTGTTGTGGTGGAGCCAGACCTGGCTGAAGTAGACACAGGCACAGATACCGATGGTACTCGGAACGGATGAGTTGGAGGACTGCATTCCAGCAAATGTAGAGTTGCCTTCTAGAGAGACCCCTTCCAGATGAGGTTGATCTTTCCAGGCAATAATCACCTGGCCTGTTAAGCTCTTCAACCTGGTGCCGGAAGAGGAATGGGAGGAATTCCTGTTCCAGCACCATGAATCCTCCAGAAAGACTGGACTGTAGTTGCGGTCCCACTACTGGATGACTTCTGGGACGACTAACTAGTGGTGATGAGGAATCCCTACTCTGCTCAGAGAGGGGCAGGAAAAGAAGTATTGAGTACTGGACACAGCCCTTGAATGTATCGGATAACTTCCCACACCAGACTCTGTAGCTTCGACTGCTGCAAGGAAGATGTCTTTGAACCCATCATACTCTTGCTCTGTCGCGCCTGACCAATTTGGAAAGAAGCCGGATATGGCTGGTAAATGCATCGCTACCATGGTCAAGGCTGCCAACCCCCTAGCTGTCCTCGTGCACTATGAGAGGGAGCTCTGGTACAAGTTGGGCCCCATGCTCCATTTCCTGCGGGAAGACAAAAAAAAGGCAATGGCCATTTTTCAGGAGGGCGAAGTGGCATCAGACCATGCAATAACTGTTGCCCTACACATTGCCGACTCCGGATTCAGACAACTGGGAAATTGTATTGCCCTTCACTGACAAGTTTGGCTTAAGGCCACTAACTTCAGGCAGGATGTGCAAGTCAGGTTTGTTGACATGCCTTTCGACGTGGAGAATCTATTCGGCATGGCAGTGGACAAATCTCTCCTAGCCATTGAAATGGACATAAGACGGTGCGTTCTATGGGCTCACTTCAGCAGAGGAAGCAGTATTTTTACTCCCCAAGGGGGAATTTGTCTCAAACATTGAAGGTTCTCAGCCCGTCCTACTGCCAGCCCTCCCACTCCACTTTGCAGGAAGCATAGAGAGGTTGTTGTCAGGCCTACTATGGGGGGGCCCAGCATAGTCACCCCCCAAGCTGCCATTACACAGACAGGGAAGGAAGCCTGACCAGGCCCAACTCCCGAGCCCTTACATCAGCAATGTGAGAAGTCCCTTGGTGACCCCATCCCTGACGCAGCATGGCATTCATTGCTGCGATCAAACTAAGAGGGTTACACTGAACAGCAGGTTCCAGTTGATTCGCTTTAAGATCCTAGACTAGTTCTAGTTCACTCCGGCTGACCTACCCAAGTTCTTCCCTGCAACATCCAAGGCCTACCAGCGATGTTTGGTTTTACCCCGGCCACGTTTATGCATCTATCATGGGATTGCCACCGAGTTAATTCCTTTTAGACCCAGGTTTTTGACAGTAGGAGTTTTTGGCTTAGAGAGTTTCTCCTTATGTCTTAATTGCTCTTCTGGGGTATACAAAAGAGATAGTGGGGCATGATTGACGCCTCCTGCTGGTCCTGGCGAGAAGGATTGCCTTGCTGTGGGGCTGGGGAGGGCCTCCACTGCATGATCGGTGGATAAATGACATTCTGTATTGTCACAATGTAGAAATTGAATCCAGCGCCCCTGTACACCCCTTGGCAAGACCCAGGAATATATGGCGGCCCTATTTAGCATTCCTATTGTCCGCGGCGTCCTACTAATTTTCCAGACACTCTGACTGTTGAATAAGGTTTAAATGTTGCCTGCTTTTTTTTTTGTGGCTTTACTGTGGATGCTTACAGAAATTCTGGTGTATTGTATGTATTGTTGTATGTTCTTGTTATGTAAACCAATAAGGAGTTTAAAAAAAAAAAAAACACCTGATAAGGAGCTCATCAGTTGTGGGTGAATGTCCAAAACAAACTATCCACCGTCCAACATTAAGCTAACTGTGACCCTACCATTATATTAATAACCAAGTTCAAGAGAAGGACTCCCTTCTCCTGCATTGGGCTTCTTGTGCCACTGTTTCTTATTTAAATAATTACGTTTCCGATAGCGTCTTGTGACTTGTATCAAAACTCGAAGTTCCCTCAGGGTGTCATGATTCTGTCCCCCTTCTTAATATTCAGTTTATTGGCCCTTTTGAGTGCCTCTGATTATTAAGTCTCACTACACTTTTGCAAAGTACCACTTTGATAGAGAAATTGACTTCTCGTACTCCTTTGTCCCATCCCCTTTCCTCCATACTGTATGGGCGTCCCTCGCTAAGGACGGGAGACAACCTTTTTCACCAGAAAAAAATCTTCTTCCCCTTTTTAAATTTAGAGGTGTGCGGGGGCACCGCCCTGGGAGCATGCGCTGGCCAGACTCCACCCACCGGCGCCACTCCCCAGTCCTCTTTTCTGCATCGACGGGAGCAGACCGCTTTCACCAGTGCTCCATGATTTGGCCTCCGCCTTGTAATTCCACACAGTTTTCCCTGGATACTGTCATTTGTCTTTAGTCTTTTGTCTTTAATTACATACTCCGTCCTCTGGTGCCACTCTCCTCCCCGGCACATGTCGACATCTTTAGGCTTCAGCAAGTGTCCAACCTGCAACAGGCTCTTCACTACGTCCACCCCAGCCTCCGAGGGGAAAAATGGCATAACACTCCCCTCTGGGTCCACGTGTCTCCGGTGGAGGAGGGGCAGCAGGCTTGCTCTTCGCACACATTATTGGCACGCAAGGCTCGCGGGTCCCAGGATCCTGTCAGTGTCCACGTGCTATCGCCTACCGGATCCTCCCTCTCCTTTCTCTTTCCCTCCATTCCCACAGATTGGGACAACAACTCTGTTGGTGGAAATTCAGTAGCATGTAGAGAGCCAGGCAGCCTCCCAGCAGGGCTTCTACAGGATTTTCGTCATACACAAGAGCCACCAGGCTGGCCTGAGAGTTGTGTTGAACTTTTCCACGCTGAACCTTTCCGCCCTCTTCAAAAGTTCAAGATGGTTACCCCAACGCGTATTGCAGAGACACTGTGCAAGGGAGGCTGGATGTGCTCCCTGGATCTGAAGGATGCATATTTACACATCCCGATTTGGCAGCCTCATTGACCCTTCCTGAGGTTCAGGATCATGGCTTTCCATTTCCAATACAGGGTTCGACCTTTTCCCCTCAATTCAGCCCCAATGGTCTTTATCAGGCTTATGAATGCAGTGGCAGCCCTTCTCAGGGCCCAAGGTCACTGTTGGGAATCAGCCATAGATGAGAATTATCCCTATCACCTAGTGAGTCCCCCAGCAGCTTTGCTGGACTTCTGGAGTTTCTTTTTTTCCACTAGGTAAGAGTGAGGGGGCGTGGCTTGGTGCCATGGCGAGCGGTTTGGCCCAGTGAGAGTTCCCGGCCGAGACCGTGTCCACACAAAATGTCCCAGTAAAACCGAAGCTCCTGTCTGCAAATTCGGCGTCCCGAAGAGCCAAGAGGCGGCGGCACCTTATACCACCACCGCGACACTCCTAGCCTGTGAGGGGACTGAGTTCTGGCCGAGCTCCCTGGCGAGATGACTCAGCGCGCCGGCGGAGCTACAAGATGGCGGATAGTAGCGGCTTCTAATCAAACCTCCTTTCCTTGATCAGCCTCGGCAGGGGAGACGGGAACTATCCCGTCTCCTCCAGTCCGACAGGAGTGAATCTGCTTTCCAGTCCCCGGGGGACGCGCCTATGACTAGGCGACACCCGCAGTGATCGGAAGGGAATGCAATGGGACCCGACTCCTACCGAGACCCAGCAGAACAACCCGTTCCGGCAAACACAATGCTGGAGCATTGGGATTGAAAAAGGCCCACAGCAGCAAGAGGGGACCCGGCGCAGAAGAACACAGCGTAGGGTCCTGCCGACCCCTCAAACCCACCAGTCTCCCACCACTGTCATCTCGGAGCAGGCGGCCCCCCGAAGGCTTCCATGGGCTACCCGGGGCTCCCAGCGCCTGGCCCCCGCCGGGGACTCCGCATGCCACGCCGTAGCTGCTCGCCCCTGAAAAGCATCAGAAGTGAGGGGAGAAGGTGGCTTCCAGCAGCCCAGACTCAGAACGCGGCACTCGCTCCTGGAGGAAGGTTGGGCGGCACCTGCTGCACCACCCAAATTCTCTCACGGACCCACCCACCGGCTCCCCAGCTCCTCAGCCCCGGCTCCCAGGGGAGAAAGAAGTGGGCCCGCCCCGCCGAGTGTCACCTCAGGACTGGGGCCCGAAAAACTACCCCTGAGCCTCCCGGACCCAGAAAGAGTCTGCCGCCCCGCTTCATACTGCAGATTCGAAGAGCCCTGCACAACTCCTCCCACCCCCTGGACGACCTTGCTCGGCTTCCCAGGGGAGCGGACTCGACTAGGCGGCAGTCCAGTCCCTTCTACCACCCTATCTCCCACCCCCCCCCGGGGCTCCAGCATATCGAAGGGGGGGCTGAGGACTGCTTCGTTTCAGTGCCCCACGGCAGAGCCACCAAGTAACATTCAATAGCCCCGGGGGGTCTCCAGGACACGACTTTGGGAGTCTGAGCCAAAGAGGATCCTTTACGAGCTACAGCTGCCTATTATACGGGAGGGGCTGACCAGTTCCCCACCACAATCACAAAGAACAATGTCCAGGAACCCGCAACCCTCTAAACAAACTGATATATCTACCCTGCTGTCCACCACCATGGGGTAGGAGTCTAAGAAAGGGGAGCGTAATGACACCGCCATCTCTAGCGCGCCCCCTGACCCCACCAACGATACGCCGACCCAAGCAGTCACTAAAGCAGACCTGCAAGAGCTCCTCTGCCATAACTAAGGAATACCAAAAAGGCACAGAAGAACTAAAAGGCAAAATCTCGTCTCTAGACAAGAGTGGGCGAAGTTGAAACCAGAACAGAAGAAATCAAAACTACTGTTTGAGCAAAACTTTGAGATTGGGGAAGGGGCTGACACGCTCACCGCGTTGGAGGCCAGATGTGAAGCTCTTGAAAACAAACGAGAAGAAGCGGAAAACAGATCCAGACGCAACAATATCCGCCTGAGAGGAATCCCGAGTTCTGTCCCCGAGGAAGAACTCAACACCTATGTCAACAACCTATTCCGCTTCATTCTAATGCTTCCAGACGATGCCCCCCTGGAACTGGGCAGAGTCCATAGGGTTAGAGCCAAACAAAATGGAACCTCCCCGCCTGATGTCCTAGCGAGAGTCCACTTTTACAGGGTCAAGGAAGAAATCATGCGCAAATCTAGAAGCTCGGCCCGGATCGGCTTCAGAGATGCAGCTATTTCCCTCTACCAAGACTTTGCAGCGGTTACACTCAAAAAAAGAAAAGCCCTTAAACCACTCACGAAATGGCTGTGGGAGAGGAAGACAACCTATCGATGGGGATTCCCAACGGCCCTAATCTTCACCTGGGATGGCAAGTCACGACTGATCCCCTCCCCTACGGAGGCCGCGCGCTTCATGAACCCGGACAGTGAGGCGGGGGCCTCCAGGGGGGTCTGCGGAAGTTTAGGAAAGACCCCATGGGGACTCCTCCAGGCACTGGACCAAAATGGAGGGGCATCGCAGACCCCGGAGCCCCCCCGAACAAAACTAAGAGGGATAACAATCTCTAAGAAATGAGGCCCCCACCAACTACAACTTCAAACCGGGGGAATCTCCAAGTCCCCTCCCAGGCTTACCACCTTCCCGGTGGAAAATTAAACTGAGACGGCTACGGCTGTTCCCATAACACAGACTATCCAACCCCCGGGACCTTCAAGCGAAGTCACCAACATGACCCTCCCCAGTCAGGCCTGGGGAGGGAGACCCAAACACCACCGAAAATTGGCTTTAACCCCGCCAACGATCAGACGCTGAAATTGATCAACCTGTACTTTACTGGGCAACAGAAGAGGCACAATCGCCTCCATCAGAGTTGATTGAAGGCTGACCTGGAAACCTTGTTATTGTTGGGAGGGGTGAGAGAAGAGGGGACAGGGAGGGGGAGGCACGGGGGGAAAAGGAGCCGAAAGACTGGGAACAAGAAACCTTCAGGGAAGACTACGAACTGATCTATCTTGGATTTAAAGGATGGGTTCATTAAACAAAACAACTTGCCATCACAACGTGGAACGTACAAGGTCTCAACGCCCCAAGAAAGCGGAAGTCGGTAGAACATAGACTAGACCAATCGGCAGCTGACATCGCCTTCCTCCAGGAAACTCACCTGTTGGCAGAGGACGAAAAACTGATACATTTCCTACGCTTCCCTAAATGCTACTTCGCCTTTGCCACACAGCAAAAAAAAGACGTGGCAATCCTGCTGAGTCAAAATTTGCCATTAACTCAGATCACCATCAAAAGACCCAGAGGGGAGATTCCTGCTTCTAAAAGGGTTCCTAGTTGAACTACTTATTACCCTAGTGGCAATCTATGGTCCAAACAAAGATCAAGACCAATTTCTTCGCAACCTCCTCCCGATCATTACAGCTTTCTCCGCCGGCCACCTACTAATTGGAGGAGACTTTAACCTTCCCCTATACCAGAGTGTCGACAAGACCCTACCATCTTCCAGGGAAGACTACAGCAAAGCCTTGCCCATTGCCGAATTCCTACGGGAAACAGACGATCCACATATGGAGACTGCGCAACCAGGGAGAACGAGACCATACCTTCTTCTCTCATGTCCATAGAGGGTACTCGCGGATCGATCTCCTACACGGCGCAAACACAATTGCCCCCTATGTGGAGGAAATCCAAATTGGGCACATAGCAATCTCAGATCATGCGCCGGTTACGATGGCGCTGCTTCTGCACAGAGTCCCAGAACCCACCCATCGGCAATGGAAAATTCAAGATCACATCCTGGCCGATGGAGCAGCCTGCGCTGACCTCGCCGAAGCGCTTCAGAATTACTTCACCGAGAATACAACCCCGGATTCCTCAACGGCAACTGTGTGGGACGCCATGAAACCAGTAATCTGTTTTTTTTTCTAGCACATAAGCTGATAAAACTCCATACCAGGAACTACATCCATAGCCTGACTGACCAAAACGGCACTCTACACCACCTGGACCCAGAGAAGCTCGAGACGGTGGTCCAGCATCATGAAGATATCTTGGCGGGACCCCTGACGCCAGGCCAGGCCATTGTACAATTCCTGGCCCCGATCCCAGAAAAGCAACCACACCCCCTAATGCCTGACCTTGAGCGCCCAATCTCAGATGAGGAAGTAAGCGAGACGACCCGCCTCCTGAAAAATGCTACGCCTGGACCGACAGACTGACCCCAAAATTCTATAAGTTTGCTCACCTGCTAGCACCCCACTTGGCAAACCTATACAACTCATTCCTTGTGACAGGGTCCACTACAGCGGCCATAAATGAATCACTGACAGTGCTGATCCCAAAACCTGGGAAAGACCGGGCACAATGTGCATCATACAAGCCCATAACTCTTCTGAACAATGATGCGAAAATATACGCTAAAATATTGGCAAACAGGCTGGCCCCGCTCCTCCCAGAGATCATCCATCCGGATCAAGCAGGCTTCATTCTGGGGCAGGGCACTCAGGACAATATCCGCAGAACCTTTAACATTATAGAGTCGGCAAACGGGACGAGCTTGAAGCTGACAATCCTCTCCCTGGATGCGCATAAGGCATTTGACCTGCTTGACTGGGGCTAAATAAAGAAAACTTTTAATGCATTTTGGCTTTGGTCCGAACTTCAGAAAATGGGTCCTAGCCAACTACCCAAGTCCCTCCACGAGTCTGCGTGTAAATGGGGCCAAATCAGGCAAAATCAACATAACTAGAGGTACAAGACAGGGATGCCACCTCTCCCCACTCATCTTGGCCTTATCCATGGAGCCATTTGTGGAGAGAGTCTGCCTGAACCCATCGATACACGGGCTCACAATCAAAAGAATCCTACAAAATAGCCCAATATGCGGACGATGTGCTGCTCACTCACCCACACGACCGAATCTATGGGAGCCCTATGGCAAACCCTTGAATTCCGTGCAGCTTCAGGGTTCACAATAAACATCTCCAAATCAGTGGCGATGGGCATCAACGTCCCAATAAAACTCAAGACGGCAGTGGAGGCCGAGCTCCAGATCCCATGGGCAAAAAGGAGCATCAGCTACCTAGGAGTTCATTTACCCAACAAAACGGAGAAGCTGTACAAGACAAACTTCCCGGCACTCTTCAGAGAGCTGAAAAATCGGTCAATGGAGAAAACAAGAAATCTCACGGTTTGGCCGGATCACGGCAATAAAAATGAATTTAACCCCACGACTATATTTCGCACAGTCACTTCCAGTGACGATCCCGGGAAAAGCCTTAGAAAAGCTGCAAAGGGGCATACTGAACCTGGTCTGGGAAGGAAAGAAGTCGCGCATCCCAAAACGCATCATGCTCCGGAGTGCGGCAACGGGTGGCCTAGGGTTCCCGGACATGGCTAGGTACTGCCCCGCAGCTCAACTAGCCCCAGCCTTTGCCTGGAAACTTACCGCCAACCGCCCCCAGTGGTTACAAATAGAAGATTGGAGCAAGACCCTGATCGAGAGGCTGCCCCACTGCAAAGTTTCCAAGAGGACCCAAGAACCGGGCCCTCTACCATCAACGAGGAATTCAGTGGCTAGCTGGAGAAAGGCAGCCCGCCTATGGAAATGCAGAAGCACTATGGGACCCCTCACACCAATCGGGGACAACCCGGACTTCTCCCCGGGAACTGCACCGCATCATTTTGGGAATTGGAGAGCCGGGGGCCTAGAGACAATGGCAAACTTCTTTGAGAATGGCCGCCCACTAAATTTCGAAGAGTGCAAAACTACATTTCAGATCCCGGAAACCGAAAGGTTTCGATACACGCAACTGAGGCATTGGCTGTCAAATGAGCAGGTCAAGAAACACGACAGCAGAGAGTTGACAGCATTAGAACACACCCTCCCCGCTAACCCTCCGAGGGGGAAAATCTCCACGCTATACAAAATATTTGATAGAACAGACCCCACCCAAAAAGAGCCGTACATGTTAAAGTGGGAAGAAGACATTGGAAGAACATTTGAAATGGAGGAATGGTATCGCATCTGGACCCGAGCGCAAAAAAGCTCAAAATGTGTAACGAACAAAGAAAGGGCGTTCAAAGTCTGCTACAGGTGGTACCATACCCCCGAAATTCTAAACCAGTATAACCCAGCCATCCCGGCTCAGTATTGGAGGGGCTGCCCCAACGTTTTTGGACTTGCCCAAAAGCCACCCAATTCTGGAAGAATATCCTGGAACAAATCAAAGGAATCATCGGGCTTACTATCCCCTGGGATCTGGGAATTGCGCTGCTGGGTGCAACAGGAGATGGCCAATTCCCCATAACAGGATGCATGGCAGACCTCTGCTCTCACCTTCTAACTGCCGCCAAAATCTCCATCGCCAGATTATGAAAAAACCCAGAGGGTCCGTCTACGCAAATTTGGTGGTCCAAATGTTGGGAAATCGTAGCAGCCGAGAAAGTTAGTGCCATCAGACTCGGCAACAGGTCTAAATTTGAGCACACCTGGGCCCCCTTCCTGGACTATGTACGGCAGTTCTCTGGTGTGGCAAAACAGCCCCCGGCGCTGCGTTGGATGGAAACCCAGGACTGAAAAGAAAGGGACACAACATGTAGTCGATGCGTAGATGTCTCCGGCTTACAACCGAGTCGTTAAAGGCTGCGCAGTCTAGAGGCACATACCTGCAGGGGCTTCTGCCTGAAGAACCCATCCTAAGCCCACACACAGGCATAATGACAGTCTACAATAAGCTAACTGTGACCGAAGAAGTCTTCTGTCCCTACACTGTATACAGCCCTCCCAGCCTCCAGTTACTGCTGGTTTGGTTCTTGGGAAAAATCCCATGTTTTGTTCTAATTTAATTATGCTAATTACAGTTTTCTTCTCTTGCCATGGCAAGTGTGAAAAGCATGTAATAGTTGAATATTTGCAATGCTTGTTATGCCACAAAAACAATAAAAACAATGTTGGAAAAAAAAAAGTGAGAACCTTCCCCCCACTCTTACCTGTGTTTTGCTATGTGTTTCCACCTAGTTTTGTGATTGCGGGCTCTGAAGGACACCACTTCAGTAGCCCCCTTCTTTGTGTGTCACACAGCACCTTTTGTGCAGTGGCACTGGGTTTGCGTTCATACTCCCACCGACTCCATTTCTGAGGCACTACTGTCCCCCAGAAAAGGGTAAAGTTACCATTAACTTTACTTAGTCAATCTACCACAGATCATGTACACCCCATCTTCCATGGAGTACTGGAAAGGGTTCATTCGTATCCCTTTTTGATCTGTACCTCCTAGAGCATTGTTTCACTCTTAACATTTAGATATGGCTGGTGGCAGTGGTATCCGCCCTAACTTTCTACCGCGGTTATCTTCTATAACCGTGGTGATATTGTAGCCTAGTCTAATGCTCACCTGGTATCCACGGGGACGTCACTTAGCCTGTTCTGACCTCTTACGACCTCGAACCCTTCCCTGGAGTCTACTCAACTGGAGACTGGGCGTGAAACACAGGATTGGTAGAGTTTATCTCCCTATTGTCTCTGTGTGCTTTAACCCCTTCTTCCCCGGGGTACAACCCTTCCCTTTGATCCACAGCTCACCTTGTTTCATGGAAAGTGTGCTCTCCGTCCTGCTTTCAGCACAGGGGTGCGTTGATTGATGCGGGCTCGTTGCTGCCTAGTTACTTCACTGGCAAGAGTCTGACAGGTAAGTATGAGTCTTTTGAACAGTTCTCTAACATTGTTCCTTTCCTGCCTTAGATGATGGCCGGCGTCCGTGAATGGCAACCTGCTGCTGAGATTAGTAGCGCTGAAGGTGAGTGAGAGCGCGATGCGACCCTTTCGTATTTGTATTGAACAGAGTTCTTTTTCTGTGTCTTTTAGGTGCTGCGACGTTTTCAGCGTGGATGCCGGTTATGAAGAAGAAATGTGGTAAGCGAGCGCGGTATGCGGCGCCTCTAGATGTTTCCACGCTAACCTGGAGTGTCTCTTCCCTCTTGCAGATGGGTGAGAAGTTCCGGAGACAGAGTTCCCCCAGAGCGGCTGGGATTCAGGTAAGCGCTTGAAGCTTGTACAATCATTAAAAATAAGCAAAGATTTGCTGAATGCTTACTAATGCCTTTTTTCTGTTCTTTTCCCTTTTCCTCAGGAAGCGGCGTGCCGGGATGGAAATGACACCGCCAAAGATGCCCGCAGAACAGAAGAAGCGATGAATGATGGGCAGAAGCTCCGCAAGGTAAGGCTGTTCCTAACGGTGTTCTTGTTCTTGCAGAAGCTGAGCGCAGAAGAAAGATGCAGGACTACTGGAGACCGATCCGAACACGGTGAGTGTCACGCTGCAGGTGCAGAAAACACAAAGCATGTTTCTCAGCCTGGGCGTGGCTTAAGTAGTCTCTGGTTATCCCAGGTGTGTATGGGCTGAACCACATCCAAAAGACTAGACTGCAAATGCAGTTCTGGGAACCGAAATATGTGGGGGCATCCATCTTGTCCCCATCAAAGCACAAGTCCAATCCCCAATGTTATCCTATGGGAGTGAGTGAATCTGGTGGAACAAGCGCCAAGGTCTGACTGTCTTTGGAGGGATGGAGAGGCCCTTGAGGACCATGTAGGTGATCGTGGCCTGGCTCCAGCCTGACATCTTGGAGGGCTGGGGACAGGAGGGGCAGGAATCATAACACCTAGAACTTAAACCTGCTTGACCAAATCCTTTTTCTTTTGGCTCCGGTGTGGTGTATTCACCATTTCTTTTTGTTAAGCTCCTCCTTGTTTTACTTTGCGCGGCAAACCAGTTTTGCCGCCTTTGTTCGCTGTCTTTTGGCGGGCTTCTACCTAGCAGCCCCCCTCAAGGCACCTGGGTGTCTAGGTGGGCTGGATGTGAGGGAGGGGTGTAGTCACTCCCTGCACAGGGTATCCTAGGAAACCCAAGTCACACTTTGTTACGATTGGTCAAGGCTGGACAACCCCCTGCTGCGTGATTGACAGGCTGTGTGAATGGGGGTTTTGCGCATAAAAGGCAGGTCTCTTGGGCTAGAAGTCGGAGAGCCGCCACTGGAACTGCAAGGAACCGACGAGAGGCAGAGAGAACGACGGCTGCTGCAACTACCTTCCCGGTGAAGGCCTGCTGCAGGCCTGAGCTATCACATTCAACGAGTCAGAGAAGATCCAGTCCGGTGTCTTCTTCCCTTGAGCTTGGTGGGAACAAACAGCTCATCTTCCACAGCTAGAGGATCCTCTTCCTTGGTCGAAATCGCTGCACACCGCTGTAGTGGTCCGGATAGCCATCTGAAGAGCCTCTCCTGTTTTTAAGGAGTGCACCTTTTATTCCGTGTCGCTGCTCCCGGCCTCATCCCAGTGTGGTGCAGACCCCCTTCAGACGTCCTCCTTCACAACGAAGCTCCGGCAATCGTGGGTCTACGGGAAAGCGCTAGGAACAACTGCCAGGGCACCAGCTGCACCGTTGGAACAAGGTACTGTGTTCTGCTTGAGGAAACTGGGTGAATCCCTTTTCTTCATTTCCAAGGCTTGCCCTTGTCTTCCCTCCTTCTTATAACTTTTGCTTCCGAACATTAACCATATCGAAGTACTTTTGGCTATGTTGAATCTCGAACTGACTGTCTGTGTGATCCTCGGCAACAGGCCCCGGTGTCTCTCAAACCTGGCTCCGGTCCTTTGACTTTTGAAATCGTGTTTCTTGATTCTGCCTGCCTAACCAAAATATTGCCTGTGATTTTTGCCTCCAACTCCCTCTGGGTATGTCAATTGCTAAGTGCGTTTTTACCCCGGTAGCATTTCATGTCACGGATACACGTTTAGTTAGTAGACCAACCTGTCAAAAAGTGATAGCAATTGTATTCGCGGTAACGTGGTTTGTTCGTAACACCGGTGCATGCAACACAGGGTACTTTACCTTGAGACTTACTGTACAAAGTGAATAAGGTGTGGTTTTTATTGAAGTTTAATAGAAGTGTTGTGTTTATAACGAATGGTTTAACAATAAATGTACTTATATTTTTCTCCCTGAAACCTTGAATCAGTGTTTGCTGGAGTCACAGTAATTGTGGTCTCTTTGTGTAATCTCTGCTACTGCTCATATACTCTTGAGATAAGCCTGGCTGCTCTGCTACTGCTACCACTATAACTTAGTAGTACACGCTTGTACCAAAGGTAAAACTTGTATTGCCACCTGTAGTCTTAATTGTGTGTAGTGGTCCCTAAGGGCACTGCAGGGGATTCTGCCCAACAGTCACCATGTCTAGCCATACCTAGATTGGCTTGTCAGGGCAAGATCTCTGCAGGCTGTCCATCACATTACGTCTGCCCTCATGAATACGCTACACGACTTGGGATTCTCCATCAATCTCAAGAAGTCGCAGCTGGAGCTGACGCAGAGTAACGTTCCTGTGCCTCATCTGGGATACAATCTCTGAGAGAGTTTCCCTCGGAGGACAAGATCAGTCATCAATAGGGCAACGCGTCATTTTCTCAGAGCGGTGACCTCGGCATCGTGGTATGAGCACCTCTTGGGTATCATGGCGCAATGTCTACTGGCAGTGCCATACACCTGGCTCAAAATGAGAAGATTACAACTGCACTTCGGAGCCTCATGGAGTCAGGAGCAGGGTTCCCAGGAGGAACTCGTCAGCATCCCTCCGTTTCTTCACCAGGACCTTGTCTGGTTGAGCAGGGAATGCTATATGAGGATAGGCAGACCCTTCTGGCAATGCGCACAACAGGTTACCATCGGCCCGGATTCTTCCTTGGAGGGCTGGGGGAACTACCCTGGACAACCACAGCATCTATGGAGTTTGGTCTCTTAAAGAGCTGGAGGCTCATATCAATTGGCTAGAGCTGAAGGCGATCTGGCTGGCTCTCAAAGCCTTTCTTTCTGCTCATCAGTGGCAAAATGAAGCTCAATCAAATGGACAACTCCACCAGCATGTATTACTTCAACAAAGCAGGGTGGCACCAGGTCTCCTCCCCTATGCAGCCTGGCAGTCAGCATTTGAGAGTGGGATCTGGAGATCAACTTTCACTTGAGGGCAATCCACCTCCCGGGGGAGTCCAATCTAGAGGCGGACAGGCTCAGACTGGGTGCGGACAACTAGGAATGGCAGTTTAACAGGTCCTTCAGGGCATCTTCAACAGATCCACAGGTGTAGCTCTTCGCCACCTGGTCCAACAGGAGGTGCCCCCAGTTTGCATCGTGGCAGGCACAGGGATTGGGCTCTCTGGGCAATGTGATGCAGATACAATGGGACAACATGAACGCGTATGCCTTTCCTCCCACTCCCCTGGTCCACAGGTTAATCTGCAAGATCAGGGAGTCCCGGCACCCCCGTGTCATGTTAGCTCTGTGGTGGCCCGCGAGGCCATGGTCCTCGGAACTACTCAGCCTGTCTGAACAGGCCCCGGTGCACCTTCTGCTGGGTCTAGTTGACCTACTCTCACAGCAGGGAGGCACAGCCATCCACCCTGCCACCTAGAAGTTAGCCCTCGCAGAGTGATTCTTGAACAGGTCACATTAAAGCATCTGCGTCAATCACAGGCTAACCTCTACCTCATACAGGGCGCTAGGAGTGCCGCTACTAGGAGCCAGTACAAGAGCAAGTCTACTAGGTTTTGTCACTGGGTGTTACGGAGCATTCCCATTCTTTGGCTAATTTCCCTTACCTAGTGAGTCCCCCAGCAGCTTTGCTGGATTTCTGGAGTTTATTTTTTCCACTTGGTAAGAGTGTGAGCTTTCCCCCCCTCTTACCTGTGTTTTGCGATGTGTATTTTATCTGTTTTGTGATTGTGGACTCTGGAGCACACCACTTCAGGAGCCCCACACTTGTGTTACACAGCACCTTCAGTGCAGTGACACGGTTGTCTTTTAGACTTCCCACTGACTCAATTTCTGGGGCTGACTACCGCCCCCCAGAAAAGGGTAAAGTTGCCATTAACTTTACATAGTCATCTAACCACGGATCCAGTACACCCCATTTTACATGGAGTATTGGAAAGGGTTAATCCTTAGCCCTTTTTATCTGTACCTCCTGGAACACTGTTTTGCTCTTTTAACATTTAGACTTGGCTGGTGGCAGTATTATCTACCCTAACTTTTCTACCGCGATTATACTATATAATAGCCATTAATGGCTCCAAGACAGAGCTTCTACTTGTTGGCACAGAGTCCAAATTAGAGAAGTTAGGACCTGGCTATTAGTCTTTTCTTATAGACAGCTGCCACATTGAGGTTATGAGCAAGGTGAAAACCCTCGGCATTTATCTTGACAAAAATCTGAAATGAATGCCCAAGTGAACAGTCTTGTTTCATCGGCCTCATACTTTCTCAAGTTGTTTCGCTGTCTTAGGCCCTTCATCTCAGAATCAAACCCCGAAACACTGGCAAGTGCAATAATTGGATCCAAGATCGATTATTGTTGTAGTCTTCTCGTTGGGTTGCCGCTTTCTGACGTTCGATTACAGGTCATTCAGAATGGTGCAGTTAGAGTAGTGAAAGGTCTATCTAAAAAAAGACCATGTATCTGAAGCACAGCAAAGTTTACACTGGTTGCCTGTGCAGGCCAGGGTTGTGTTCAGGCTCCTCCTTATCACACATAAATGCATACATGGAGTCATGCCACTTTACCTTAAAGAATTAGTTACGGTAAAAAAACATCAGGTCCCTTCGTTTGGACGATTCTAATACCCTGGCTATGCCACGCCTGAAGACAAAAAAATTCCAGGGACCCGGCATTCATTTCGGCAGCCCCCCTTAAATGGAATTTTCTTGCAATCATATTAAGGACCACCTCTTCTACGGAAATATTTAAGAAGGGGCTGAAAACTGCACTCTTCGCATAATATCCTGCTTACACTCGCCTGATTTTGCTTTTGTATGGGTCAGATCTTGAGCCATTCCCATATTTGGCTACGTTTTTGTTGTCTGTCTTCTCCAGCATGGGGTCTGGCATGGATTCACATGCTCATGAATATTCCCCGTCCGGCTGGGAATCCTCGGTACAGAAAAAAATCAGTATCGGTTTAGTTTCTGATCTGCCTTTCCTAGTAGTAACCAATCACTGATCTCTGGGTCATACTGCCAACAGCCAATGACTGCCCTATGCCCCGTCTCTGGCAGCCATCCTCAGATTTTTACCGCACGTTCAAGTGTTGGGAGTCCTCGTGCTATAGCTCTCGAGCTTTTGCTGCGTTTTTCGCGCTTTTTCAAGGAGAATTTCTCATTTTTCGGTTAAATTGAGCCTCTAGCTCCACCGTCTTTACATCCGATCAACGGGGACCCGTTTCAGAAGTTTCTGCGTCCCTCAAGGGTGAAGATTTTGTCGAACAACGCTTTTGGAGGATTCCAGAAGTTTCTGAGGCCTACCCTGGACATGGCCCAGGAGAAAGGGAGCTCGACGCCCGGGAAGCTGTTCAGGGCCTGCCAGCTGCAGAACGTGTTCAAGGAAGACGAGTATTCCTTATGCCTCTGTCTTCACAAGGACAAAACACACATGGAGGAGGACTTTGCGTTTTGCGGGAACATGTCGGAGCGGACCATGAGGGACTGCCATCTTCGTCTCTCCAACTGGCTGGAGGGAAAGAGCCCGTCTGGTGAGAAGAAAAAGAAGAAATCCGAGCGGTCTTCTGAGTCCGCAGGCACCGGGAGCGCCGAACGGTCGGGCTCATCAGCTGCCAGGCAGGGCGCATCCTCCCCGACGCCATCGACCACAAGCCAACGCTCTGGCTGGGGTAAGAGGAAATCCGAGAACCCGGCCAATCTTCTGGAGAGGCTCCGGTCGAACTCGAAGATTTCGGCTGAGGGGGAGCGAGGCGGGGAGCCCTCCCCCAAGGTGAAGGCCATGAGCACGCAGTTGGTGACTAAGGCCTTGATTCACCCAGCCAAGTCCTCTATCGAGGAGGTTGCGGCAACCCTGGCACAGCCTGCGGAGGTTACACCTGAGGTAGCGGCCTCGAGGCCCAGAGTCTCCCTGCCACCTCGGAGGAGGCATCTTTCAAGCCCATTGAAAGAACCCCCACGAAGCCCCCGGTGGAGAAAGAGGTGGGGGGGCAGCGACCGTCGTGGATTCAGAAACAACCTCCGAGGAGGACCTTGTCGAAGTTCCTGAGTGCCCCGACGCGGGCATGGAGGACCAGCTGGTCGAGAGGCATCCTGACGAGGGGGATGACGGAAGCGATGGCGGCGCCGACGGGACCCCAGACCAACCGTCGTGCCCGTCGCAGCCAGTGCTGCAGGACAACTCAGCGGCCATTTTGATGGCAATTCAATCCTTATGCTCTGAAATAAGGACTAGATTGCCTTTACCCCCGACGGAGGAGCCGGACCCAGGACTGACGGAGGAGCCAGGGGCAGGGCCGTCAGGAAGTCCACCACCCAAGAGGAGAAGAACACCTCCTCCTGCACCCTTCCAGCCCTCAAGGCCTGCTCAACCCTCCTTCCACGGTTTGCGGGGATGGCACGGACACGACTGGCACGGACGACGAGGGCGGAGACGGTGGGGTGGACCTCCTGTCGGCCCCCCTCCCTGGGTTTTTCATGCCCGGTGAGATTGGATCCTTCCATGCGATGATCTCCAGGTCATCCGAGCTTTTCCAGCTCTGCCCCGAAGAAAAGGAGGGGTTCCTCTATCAACGTCGAGAGACCAAGAGGAAGACGGGCCTCGCGGTACCTCTACTGGATGACCTCTGGGACGAGGAGCTCTCCCTCCTCAAGAAACCCTCCACGACGCCAGCAAAATGGTACGGATACGAACATAAGTACTGGGTCCCCGACGCGGCCCCTCTATGCCTTAGAGCACAGCTGACCCCGGATTCAGTCGTCTCGGCGGCGGCCAGGAAGAAGGCGGGGGGGGGGGGGGTATCACATGGACTTCACCGCCGGACGGCGAGGGAAAGAAACTCGGCGGCGACGACGATTAAGGCAGCCAACGCCCTGGCTATCGTTGCCCGTTACGACAGGGAACTTTGGTATAAAATCACTCTTGTTGGACTTCCTGCCGGACAACAAGAGGGCAGAAGACCTGGAAATCCTGCAAGAAGGTGAGGTGGCGTCGACCACGCCATAACGGTGGCGACGGACATCGCGGACACCGGTTTCCGCCTGTTGGGCAACAGTGTTTGCCTCAGACGTCGCGGATGGCTTAAGGCGACGGATTTCCGCCAGGACGTATAAGCCAAAGTGTTGGACATGCCCTTCGACGGGAACAACCTGTTTGGGAAGACAGTCGATGAGTCCCTGCAAGCCATCAAAATGGACACGGAGACAGCCCGGGCCCTGGGAGTTCTCCAGCAATGACGGCCGTCCTTTCGGAACACCGGAGGCAAGCAAGGGGCCTCCAAAGGTTCCGGCTGCGGCTCCTCTACCTACCGTCAAGCGGCCCGTTCCTCGTCGCAGGAGGCCTATAGAGGACGGGGCAAGTCTAGAGTTTCCCGCCGTCGTGGCCAGGGAGGTCAAGGCGGCAAGGCGGCCTCGAAACAGGACTGAACCGACCGTGGCGTCGGGCCCCCACCGAAGCACCCCGGTGGGAGGCCGGCTGGCGAAGTTCGTCAGCGTGTGGTGGTCCATCTCCACCGACCGTTGGGTGCTGGATACCCTTGCCCAGGGGCATGCCCTTCAGTTTCTAAAGAAGTGCCCTCGCGTGCCACCCGTGGCCAGGAAGGATAACCACGTACCCCAGCTGCTGCTGGAGGTAAGGGCGATGCTCAAGAAAGGTGCCATCGAGCTTGTCCCAAAGAGACTTCGGGGCTACGGGGGCTACTCCAGATACTTTCTCATAAAGAATGAGACAGGAGGTTGGCGTCCCATCCTGGACCTGCGGCGACTGAACAAGTTCATCAAGGCTCAGAAGTTCCAGATGGTCACCCTCCAGCACGTGCTGGGACAGCTGGAGGAGGACGATTTCCTGTCGTCGTTGGACTTGGAGGATGCCTACTTCCACATCCCCATTCTAAAAGGACACCGGAAGTTCCTCCGGTTCGTGGTCCAAGGACCACACTACCAGTTCAAGGCCCTCCCGGTTGGATTAAAGTCGGCACCCAGGGTATTCACCAAGTGCCTAGCACCGGTTTCGGCGTGGCTACGCCTGCATGGGATCCACGTCTATCCCTACCTGGACGACTGGTTCATCCGAGCAAGGATGAGGAAGCTCGCCGTAGAACACGCAGCGAAGACCGTCCAGCTACTCGCGGACCTTCGGTTCTCCAACTTCCCCAAGGGCAAGGTGGTGAGGATCTTCACCGACAGCACCACCACGAAGTTCTACATCAGGAAGCAGGATGGAACCAGATCCCCATCCCTGTGCAAGGAATCCCAGGATCTGTGGCACTGGACCATCGACCAGGGGATGTTTCTGGTACCTTTTCTTCTGGCAGGGATAAAGAACACCATCGCCGACTCACTCAGCAGAGAGCTGCGCTCGTGCCACGAGTGGGAGCTATGCCAGGTTCAAGTGGATCGACTCTTCAGGCGGTGGGGCAGATCCCAGGTCGATCTCTTCGCGACGGCGACGAACTCCAAGCGCCAGGGGTTCGCCAGCAGGTTCCCCCAACCGAGGAGCATGGGCGATGCTTTCACGTTCCCCTGGGACATCCTGTTCCTATGCTTTCCCACCGTTGCCACTGCTACTCCGGCTCGTCAACCAGCTCAAGAGGTCCCGGTGCAGGATGATCCTCGTCGCACCGGCGTGGCTGAGACAGATCTGGTTCCCGGATCTTCTGGACTTATCGGCATCCCCACCAGTCAAACTGCCGTGGACACGGATCTTCTCTCCAGAGAAGGAGACGCCATTCTTCATCACGACCCAAAGTCGCTGAACTTGCAGGCCTGGCTCCTGCAGCACTAGAGTTTGGCGGGTACGATATACCGGCCGACTGCAGAGAGGTTCTTGCAAAGGCCATGGCGTCCTCAACTCTCGTGTTACGGACACAAATGGAAGAGGTTCTCTGTCTGGCGCCGGGCACAGAAGATTAACCCTCTACGGATTACGGCCCCTCAAGTACTGCTGTACCTACTGTCGTTTGCCAAGGCTGGACTAGCTCACGCCTCCAAGATGCATCTGGCTGCCATCTCCAGATACACCAGGATAACAGGACGGGTGTCCTTGTGGTCTCATCTCCTGGTGAAGGAATTTATGAAGGGACTATTCTGCTCGTTCCCGCCGGTGAAGGCCACAGCCCCGGCGTGGGAGCTCAATGTGGTGCTGACTAGGCTCATGGGGACCCCTTTCGAGCCTATGCATACGGAACCGTTGAAGTTCCTATCGTGGAAAACTGCTTTTCTTGTGGCCATCACCTCCGCATGGTGCGTGGGAGAGATTCAGGCCCTATCTTGCAAGCCTCCATACTTGACTTTTCACAACACGAGGGTGGTGCTCAGGACGCATCCCTCCTTCACGCCCAAGGTGCCGTCGGACTTCCACCTCAACAAGCCCTTGGTGTTACCAGTTTTCTTCCCATCGCCTTTGTCGCCGGCTGAGAGGACTCTGCACTCGCTGGATGTAGCTAGAGCGCAGAAGTTCTACGTGGACCGCGCGAAGAGTTTTTGGAAGACGTCACAGCTTTTTGTGAACTTTGGACCTGTGAATCAAGGGAAGGCTCTCTCGAAGGCTTCCATTTCCAGATGGCTCTCGGCTGTATCATGCACTGTCACCGGTTGTCAAACCGACCGCTTCCCGGTTGTCGGAGAGCCCATTCGACCAGAGCAATCGCTGCTACCACGGCGTTCTTGTCTGGTGTGCCCCTGCTGGACATCTGCAGGGCTGCTACGTGGAGGTCGACGCACACCTTCACGAAATTCTACTGCGCCGATCTGGATTCCAGGGAGGAGTCCAGGGTCGGCCAAGCAGTGCTGCGCAACCTGTTCGCCTGAAGGGCCTGGTGAGCAGGTAAGAGTTGCTTAATGTTGAGCCTTTTGCCACCTCCCGTGGTTGTGCATGTGTGTACTGCTATGTATTCTTATATTCATGAGCATGTGAATCCATGCCAGACCCCATGCTGGAGAAGGAACAAGTTACTTACCTGTAACTGTTGTTCTCCAGCATGGGTCTGGCATGGATTCACATGCAAACCCTCCCGCCTACCCTTCTGACGCTCTTCACTTGGTCATACTGCCACTTTACGTGCTACCAAATCTGAGATGGCTGCCGGAGGCGGACCTTAGGGAGAGGGCAGTCATTGGCTGTGGGCAGTATGACCCAGAGATCAGTGATTGGTTACTACTAGGAAAGACGAATCAGAAACAAAACTGATACTGATTTTTTTTTCTGTACCGAGGATTCCCAGCCTGACGACGGAATATTCATGAGCATGTGAATCCATGCCAGACCCATGCTGGAGAACAGTTACAAGTAAGTAACGTGTTCCTTCTGTTTTACGTTTCACAGCGCCCTTAAGCCTCAGGGTACCTGGTTGCGCTATACAAATGTTAAACATAAACCACATAAACATAAAAGTGGTAATGTTTTAGGCTATTATATTAGCCTCTAACATAAACGCGCTTGACCAAATACTTTATTTTGGCTCCGGTCGGGTTTATTCACCATTTCTTTTTGTTAAAGTCCTTCTTGTGTTTTACTTTGCGCGGCTAACCAGGTTTGCCTCCTTTGTTCACCGTCTTTTGGCGGCTTCTGCCAGGAAACCCTCCTCTGGGCGCCTGGGTGTCTAGGTGGGCTGAATGTGAGGGAGGGGTGTAGTCACCCCCTGCACAGGGTATCCTAGGAAACCCAAGTCGCACTTTGCCATGATTGGCTGAGGTGGTTGTCCGGGTGGGACAAGCCCCCCTCCTGCGTGATTGACAGCCAGGCTGTGTGAATGGGGTATTTTCACATAAAAGGCAGGACTCTTCGGCTGGAAGTCGGAGTTGCCACTGGAACTACAAGGAACCGAAGAGAAGCGGAGATGAAGACTGCTTCAACTAACCCGTCCCGATAAAACCCTGATGCAGTCCTGAGTCATCTACCCTTTGACGATCAGAGAAGATCAAGTCCCGAGTCGTCTTCCCTTGAGCCTGGTGGGGGTCAGCCAGCTCATCTTCCACAGCCAGAGGATCCTCTTCGTGGTTGAAATCACTGCACACTGCTGTAGTGGTCCGGATAGCCATCGGAAGAGCCTCTCCAGTTTTAAAGCAGCGCACCTTTTATTCACCGTCGCTGCTGCTGGCTAAATCCCAGAGTAGTGCAGGCCCCTCCAGACGTCGTCCTTGTCTCCACGACCGAAGCTCCAGGAACCGTGGATCTGCAGGAAACTACCAGGAACAACTGCCGTGGCACCAGCTTCTTCATTGAATAAGGTACTGTGAAGGCTTCCCTCCTTCTTATAACTTTTGCTTCCTCTGTTGACAATATCCGAGTACTCCTGGCAACGTTGAATTTTGAACTATCTGACTGTGATCCTCGACAGCAGGAACCCAGTTCCACTTGACACTGGCTCCGGCCTATTGACTTTTGTTTTCCTCACTCAGCAAATGTTCTCTGATTCTGTCTGCCTTGACAAAAGTATTGCCTATTATTTTTTTGCCCCCAACTCCTTGGTTAACTCAGGTGCTGAGTGTGTTTTTGCCCCGGTAACCTTTCTTTCCGCGGATACGCGTATCTTTAATTACTGTCAAAAAGTGATTGCATATGTATCGTCTTTTGTTTCACAACACTGGTCCGTTAAAACATAGGGTACTTACCTTGAGTTGTTCAATCCCAAGTGAATTGGTTGTGTAGTGTATTTTCATGTGGTTTTAATTCAATAGAAGTGAAGTGTTTTACCAACAGATGGTTTAGAAATAAATGTACTTTTACTTTTCAACCATAAACCTTGAGTCAGTGTTTGCTTGAGTCACAGTAATTGTGGTCCTTTGTGTAATCTCTACTACTGCTCATTTGCTCTTGTGATAAGTCTGGCTGCTCCGCTACTGCTACCACTTTAACATAGTAGTAGAGGCTTGTACCGAAGGTGAACTTGTATTACCACTTGTGGTCCGAATTGTGTGTAGTGTTCCCCAAGGGCACTGCACAGGATTCTGCCTAACACTGGGCAGAATCAAAGGGAGTCGATTCTTTGACTTGCCCGTTGCTATCCTTCTCAGCACACCTCGCACACTCAGGGGTCCAAGTGGACACATGCCGCACCGATCTGGCGGCCGTCGGAGCCTATAGGAAATCGGAGGAGGTATTTTCATCCTCCAACCCGATAGTTAAAATTCATTTGGCAGGCCTCACCAGGCTCTACCCACCTATCAAATAGCCACACACGATGTGGGACCTCAGTGTAGTTTTTGGCGCCTTGATGCTTAAACCAATTATTAGCCAATGGCATCCGCTACCATTAGGCTCATCACCATTAAGACAGCCCACTTGGTGGGTCTTACGCCTGCACACAGTGTCAGTGAAATCCAGGCACTGGTGGCTTCAGAGCCCTATACTACCTTTCATAAGGACAAGGTTGTCCTTAGGACTCCTCTTGCATTCCTACGTAAAGGCAGTCTTCTCGTTTTACCTCAATGAGGAGATTGTGCTATCTACTTTCTTCGCAGACTCCAAGGATGAGGCCCAGAGGGTTCTGCACTGTCTGGATGTCGGGGTGTGCTCTAAAATTGTACATGGACAGAACCAAGAACTTCTGAAAATCGGAGACTCGATCGCCTTCGGTGAGTCAATGCCAGGCTATCAAGCTTCCAAGGCTTTCATAGCCAGATGGATGGTTGCCGCCATCACGGAGGCTTAGGAGGGGCAGCACAAACTACTCCTGGCAAATATGCATGCTCATGCTATCGGATCCAAGGCCACGGCTGTGGCTTTTCAGAGACGTGTCCCGTAGCAGGTCATCAGTAAGGCGGCTACATGGGCCATGCCTTCTGCAAGCACTACTGCTTGAATGCCAGCTTCAGGTCGGATGCAGCATTTGGTCAGGCAGTTTTTAGGAACTTCTTTTCTAGGAGGGTCACCTCTCCACCCTGGGGCTACATTCAGTTGTAATCGCCCCTACAGTATGGAGTAAAGGTGACGGGACGTAGGAGTAATTATTGAAGTTAAGGACTATGAGTACGTTAGTCACTATTGTGAGTAACTTAGAATTTTATATCATATGCTTGGTGTGGGATATGTTTTATACCATTGGTTTCTCTGATTTTCACATCTATTCTCCATTTTGTTCCTTTTGATAGTTCATAGGTGGACTCTCCCTCTTCAAAAGGTATTTTTTTCCAGACTCTTTCATATCCCCCTTCAGGTTTTTCGCTCTCACTTTCTGTATTTATTGTACATAAAGTTTGTTCTCGAAACTTCAGTATTTATATTGGGATGAATGGCCCCATATGTTGTAATCATTCCTGTTTGGTTGCCTGTTCTCTCTGTAACCATTTAACGTGAGATTTCTCTGGATTCGGCCAACCTCTGGGAACAACCTTCATTTCTTGCTTGGTTATCGTTTTTTGGGTGTTTGCGCTCTGGACTTTGTTCTCCTGCTGTCTCGATGCTCCAGCACTCAGCCAGACTGTTTCTATTTTTCTTGCTGTGGTCTCTGCCCTGTTCCACGGGCCGCGGGCCCACCAGGACTCCTTTGCTGCCACACCATCACTTCTGCTCGTCCTCTGGCCGTCTGCTACTGCCTTCGGGTTTCTGCAGCATCTCATGCGTCTCCTCTCTTGTTGAGGTTAGTGATTTCCCCAGTGTTTCTGCATCCCTTCGTTCAATACAGGTTTGAATAGTGCAGCCTCCATGCTTCCCTTCTGCTCCTCCTCCTTCGGCTATGATGCTGGTAGGGCCTTCCCTTGCTTGCGTATGCGTGTTTCCCTCTCGTTTGTCACCTCATTCAATATACGCTTACTCTTCAACTTCCTAGTCTCTGTGGATTGAAGACATTCATTTAAAGAGACAAGCTCATTTTTGCAAATTATATACATGTTAATTTTTCTTTAATCCCAAGTCTTGAGGCTTGACACTTCTTGGCATTCCATAGAGTCCCATGTAGGCCATTATCTGTATGGGTTTATGGAGTTCCTCTCAGGAACGGGATTCCATGTACCCTAAGGAAGAGTCTCTCCGTCGTGGTCCTACTTGCCTCAACACTAGGGAGTGGCTCACCTTCCTAGCCTCACAGGTGGGGAGGCTCCCATTTGGGGGGTTGGTGACAAATTCCCTCAATTCATCACACCTCAAAACATGAAATGTCCCCTCTTTACCTCCCACTTCCTGGGATTCCACAACTCCTGGATGTTTTCTCTGCCTCCCAGAATCCTAGCAAAGCTATTTGGATCCAAGAACACCAGTCTCATTCTAATCACTCCTCAGTGGCCGGCTAATTTTTGGTATTCCTACCAGATGAATCGTCGCACAAATGGCCCCATTATCCTTCCAGAATGTCAAGACCTTTCATCAGCAGCAGGGCAAAATTCTCCATCCATGCCCTTGATTGCTGAACGTAGCGGCGCGGTTTCCTGGAGACCTAAAATTGGGTCATCTAAATTTGTCCTCCAAGAATATGAAGATCCTTCATGCTGGCAGGAAGCAGTCTCCCAGGTTGCAGTATAAAAGTAAATGGATGAGATTCTGCCACTGGGTCCCTTTGCAATATCAACCCTCTTACTTGTACTTTGAATGACCTGTTATCCTTAATATTTTATAAACCGTTTTTTAGTGTTTAACGAAGTGCACAGAAATTCAGAATTTACACCTTGGTGTGCATCCCCCTGGTCATTGAAACTCCTTGATAACCCACTTTTCTATAACTTCTCCCCGCGTGTTCCCATTTCAAGGAGTGAGGCGTGGCGCCTGTGGGCGGAGTCAGCTGAGCGCATGCTTCCAGGGCCGCACCCTGTGCGCATCTAAATTTAATGGAAGATTTTTTTCTGGTCAGCATCTTGAATCGGTTGGCCTGGCCGAGCAGCAAAATCAGCACTGTGGTCTGGTGTTTTTGACGTCTGCCCTGGCCCTCACTAGGCTAGTGTCCAGGTTATTCTGGAGGAAACGGTGCTTGTCCATGCCAATTTTGATCCTTCAGGTATTTGATAGTCCCCTGAGCCACTGCAAGGGTTCATCCCACTGGCACTGCCTCCACTTCCCCCTGCCCCCCACCAGCCACTTGGACTTGTCTCAATTGATGTGCAGAACGCCATACTCCCCGAATTCTCCTACCATGTCATCGCCACTGGGCCGGAAATCCTGGGTGCGCCCAGTTAAATCAAGATATCGTCTGCAGAGAGGGACACCCGGTCCTCCTGACCGCCCAGCCATCTGAATTCTCTAATCCTGGCTTCTGCCCTGATCTTCGCAGCCAGAGGTTCCACTGCCAATAGAAACAAGAGGGGATAAAGCAGGAACCCATGTCTGGTACCCCTCTGTAACGAACACTCCCTGGAGCATGACACGTTCACTCTTTCTCACTGAGGAATTGGCGTTGGAGCAGCTTCATCCAGCTCTGGTATATAGGGCCAAAGCCCATCTTACTTAAAACTGCCCAAAGAACCCCCACTGCACTGAATCAAAGGCTTTTTCTAAGGCTGTAAGGGTGTATGGCCCATCCATCTCTGCTGCCGTGCCTATGGCGTTACGAACTCTTAAGATTCATCAAAGTAGCCCTCCCCGGCAGAAAACCACATTGATCACTGTGGATCAACCCATCTGTGACTGTCTGTTGGTCAGCACTTTCGCTAATATTTTAGCTGCACCATTCAGCAAGGAAATCTGGCTGTATGCACCGCAGCCGTCCACGGGTTTGCCCCTTCTTATGGATGACCACTATTGTGGCCTGTCAGAGGTCTACCGGTAGCTGTCCCAAATCCAAGCAGTTAAACATATCTCCCATTGCTGTCATCACCTTTTGCCCTGCTGCCTTCCCGAATTCCATGGGAAACCCATTCGACCTGGGGTTTTTCCTCGGCTTATAAGCCTTTTCAGCAAATGGCTTGTAGTGATCTGAAATTACTCTTAGAAAGTCACTCTTCTGGTGACCCTTAAATAGAGGCTTTTTCGGCATCATAGCCATACACCGTCTCATAAGGACAGTTGTCTTCAGAACCCAGCCAGCATTCTTGCCGAAGGTGGTTTCTGCCTTTCGTCCTTGCATACTACTGAAAAAAGTAGACCGTCCAATGTTTTTTTCTGGATCCTTAGTCTGCCTCTGACTTGATTCTTCACTGCTTAGACATCAGGAGGCTCCTCAAATTCAGTGGAGAGCAAAGCAGATGGTGAAATCGGATGCCCTGTTACTTTTGGTGGCTAAAACCTGGGTACCTGAGCATGTAATTCAACCATTGTGAGAGATAATTTTTGTCATTAATCATATTTACACCCTACTGAACGTTGTGCCTCCAAAGGGGTTACACCCAAGTTTTCAGGGCCAAGGCTGACTTGCTCTGTTACTGTCCAGCATCGCGTGATACAGGATCTAATCAGCAAGACTGCAATATGGTCTAAACTGTCAGAATTTTGCAAGCACTAGTTAGGGCTTATGCCAGAATTGGTCAGACAGTTCTGTGAAACTTTTTCTCTGGTTATTAGACAGACTCCACACATTGCATTAACTCGCTTGAGTTTATGCTACAAAATATCCCATCTGTATGGAGCAAAGTTGGCCGAACATTGGAGTAAGTTACTCATCGTAGTGACTACTGCACTAGGCCATGGTCCCTGCAAATTGGTTAGCATTTAGTAGCTGACGAGCCAGCAAAGGACTAACGGGTGAGGTCAGTCAGTCGAGTCCGCATGTGCGGGCAGGCCCTTGTGTGCTTTCAAATTTTAAGTAAAAGTTATTTTGCGCTGCAAAAAAGGCTCTTGTCCCATCACTTTGGGATGGACTCCCATCATTAGGGAGAAATGGGAAGTATGGCCTAGGACTACAGTAGTCACTATGGTGAGTAACTGTTTTTTTTTCTTCACAAACATTGCCCATCTGTCTCCCATCTCTCTCAACTAGTAGCCTTAAAGCCAAGGGATTTGTTTATAAAAGTTGCCAACTCCTTAGACCCTGATGTAAAAGAAGGTAATTATTTATGATCGCACAAAGAAGCTGAGAACTTAATGTACTCCACAATTTGCCTGGCTTTATCTCTTACGCCACATTTAGTCCAGGTCCTGATTTTACGAAGCAGCAACATCTGTATCGGTTTATCTGTATACCTGGACATTTCCCATCAGTTCATTGCATGTCAGGAAATCCCCCAAAATCTTCTATCCTAACTACCCGAAACCCCCACAACAGTTCCCCAATTAAACCAGTGAAATCCCCTCCCAACGTCGAAACCATTCTACCTAGGGGCAGCTCCGTGACCACCATACAGGGTTCCATACCGCTGCAGGTCAATAGCATAAAAGTGCCTAACATGATAAAAAAAAAGGCTGGTAATGACTGTTGGCCAGCATCAATAATGCATTAAATCAATAGCATTTAAAGATTTAAAGAAGTTTTATCTTTGGGCGGCCTCTAGCGCCTGGCACAATGTCCCCTACATGAAGTTCTCCCCTACATGAAGTACTCCACAGCTGACTGGTCGCTAAAAAGATTCTTGGTTCAATCAATGTTCAGTTTTCCTGGTAATTAGGACTTCCTTCAGCCCAGCCTCCTGTAATATCCTCTTCTTGACATTGCAGAAAGACCTTGGTGCCTCCATCACTGCTGGGCTGATGTTGGGAAATGGGGACAGGGTAGTATCTCTGCATCTTAGTTTCTGATGTTTGTTCTGCTTAGAATCACATGCTGTGCATAGTCCGACATCCAGTGGTCACTGCAGATTATTGCATTTTGTTTTCGTAGTTGAAAAGGGGACGTCGACAAGGCGTGTCTGTCACTATCCCCATAGTGATGTGAATTGTACCCACAATCCCTCACGCGTCGAGGTCCCTCAGATTGTTTTTTTCTTCCCAGATATTGGTCGCCTTAACGCAGAGCTCCTTGAGAGAAATTGCAAAAACATTTACTCCACCCTTTGGTTGTTATTTATTATTATACATTACATTAGATCCCTCCTTCGACGTCAAAGCTGCAAAGCTGTTTCACCGCCGAGTAATAACTTCGACAGCGGTGACTTAGACAGAGGAGATCCTTCGGAGATGCCGAACACGTGGCCTGGCCTCGCCGGCCTAAGACAGGAGGGAGAGTGGGGTTGTGGGACATTTCTCTCTAATTCTAAGAATGCCTTTCTCTTTCTCCCCCTTTCCTTTGGGGTCGTTATCACTCGTATCTGTATCCTCAGCTATGGAGAGGACTCAGTTTAGATTTTGCCCACGCTGTAAGGGCAAATTCACATGGAAAGACGAGCACAAGCGATGTAACCGTTGCTTACCCCTCGACCACAATGAGGAAGGCTGTGCGGCCTGTAAACTGCTTCGCACAAAAACTTTAAAGGACCACAGGGTCAAGAGGTGGCCAGCCTACGCTATGTCTAGGGCTGATTCCTCACCCTCTGCCGCCGAGTGTGACGAGGATAGTGATAACCCGACCACCGTTTCGGAAGTTTTAAACCTCTCTAGGGAGCGTACCCGCTCCTCGGCGTCTGTCCCCGGCCCCGACAAGTTCGGCTCACGCCCTACTTATGGGGATGAACACCCCTGCGACACTGACGAACAAAGAAGGCATAAACATAAGCACACAACCCACAGCACTTCTTCGTCGAAGACGAAGAAAGCCATAGCGTCAACGGAGACGCCGGACCCACCGGCGTCCTCCACCGACGTAAGGGTCACAAGCCCTCCCCGCCACCGCAGACGCGACTAGCGACTGGGCTACCTGCAGACAAGGGCGCTACCACCAAAACGCCAGGTGACGCGCCTCGTAAGAGTGCTATCGTCGCCGAAAAAGACTCGGCACCGCCCAGCGCGACGCCAGACGAAACATCGATGGAGAAATTATTCTTCAAGAGCTTGGTGCGTATAGTTTCCACTGACGGCCAGAAACGGACGGCGAGTGAAGTGATACGCCGAAGACCGCTCACAAGGCCAGGGAAACGCCAAGAATGCCGAAAGGGAGGCGGGGACCGCTCCCACTGTCGAAAGAAGGCCCTAGCCTATGAGAAGGTTTCTCAGAAGGCGAAGAGACTTTATCCTCGACGTTATGGGACAGATCAAGGTGGCTACAGGCAGAAGAGCCTCCTTTTTCGCCTCCAGATGGTTCTGGGTTACCACATTGGACTTTTGAGAGATTCCAATCATGTATGGACAAACTAGATAGATTTATGTCCACTCCTGAACATAAAACACCCAAGAGGCCAAGAGGTACTTTATGAGGACCCCAGGGCTAAATATCCTAGACTATTTAACCCCCTTCAAGAGGAATTTAATACTTATGACATCACTGAAGAAGACCCTCACTTCCAAGAGGACGAGGAATTCTTAGATGGTGAAGACCAACAGAACCTTGAAGGTTTCGAGGAAAACCTTGACATAGGTGGGGGGGGGGCTTCGAGGAAGACCCAGATGAAGGTGGCGCACAGCCTTGACGGTCACCAACAGCATCAACAGACCCTGAGATCCTAAACCTTCCCTCTCCTCAGACCACACCGGTCAGGAATCAGTCACTGGGGAAATTACTCCCGATACTGATTTTGTAGAAAGAATCCTTAAGGAAAAACCTCCCACTAGTCAAACCATTCCCCTCCTCGCCTCAGTTAAGAGACAAATCACCCCATTGCTGTCTACACCTGCGCTGGTCAGAGGGGTCAATCCAAGAATTGAAAAACTGTTTACTCCCTCTCCTTCGGACCCATTATACATTAAGGGTCACTCAATTCCAGACTCCTTGGTGGTAACTACCACAAGGAAAAGAGCAGGGGTTCCCCTATCAACCAGCGAAGCACCCCCAGACAAAGAAGGTAAGAAGGTCTACGCCCTGGGTAAAAGAATTACAGCCTCAGCAGCTTTTTCAACCAGAATTGCCAATAATACCCTACTGGCAGATGCCCAATGGAGAAAATTACGGCAAGACCTCGAGGAAGTCCCTGAGCCCTTAAGAACTCGCTTATTAATCACGATAACAGAAGGAACTCTGGTTAACCAGAGCATCATTAAAAACACTCTTGATGCTGCAGGAACGGCTGGCCGTTCTTTAGTCCAGGGAATACCGTCATGTCTGGCTCCGCAATTCAGGTTTCAAGCCAGAAACCCAGGCGTCACTCATTAATAAACCAATAGAGGATTCTAACCTCTTTGGGAAAGCAGTGATGACGCACTGGATACTGCGAAGAAGGATTTCGACACCCTAAAGACTTTAGACCAAATCTCAAGGCCTCCCAATAAGCGAGGATTCGGCAACAAACGCTTTTTTCGAGGCCAGCGTCAACAGCAACAATAGCAGTATACTGCAGGCAACTGGTCCTCTACTCAGGGAACCACTGGCCAATACACTCAAAGAGAACAAAGCCGTGGCAAGGGTAGAGGTCGGGGCCCCACTCCCAGAGGATCCCCGGCTACCAAAACCAAATGACCCGAAGGCTCGGGTCCCCATCCCATGCATCGCCGGTTAACATCTTTCCTACCAGCATGGGAGGGAATAACTGTTAGGCAGAATCCTGTGCAGTTCCCTTGGGGGACACTGCAAAAAGATTGACTACAGGAGTAAGCAGTAAACCCAATTGGTAGCCGTCTGCACCACCCAGATTTACCTGGTCGCTGTGGCTGAGCAGTCAGACTTCTCTCAAGATGAGTAGGGCAGTCTACAAAGGATACACAATAGGGCTAAAAAACACAATAGAGCAAGCAAACACTGACCAGAGCTTGGTATCAAAAGTATATAATTATTTATTTAAAACACACTTTAGGAAATACACTAAGCACTCTAGATCAAAGCAAGTTGAAACAGTCAAAGTATACACACCTCCCTTAATTATTAGACAAGTCTAGGTCAAAACACCACTATTTGTAAAAACAGATGTGAGCGCGTAACTTACATGGCACTCCAATAATTAAGTTAAAGGGACAGAAAAAGGCAGGTTATGAAAATAAAACAGTTCCCAACACTTTTATAAGACCACAGCAAGTTAGTGAAGGCAGAGTCTACTGTAGAGCCAAAGTTCATAGGCCAGGCCCACTTTAAATGGAGCAAGGTGAAATGTGCCCAAGATCACACAGTTTAATAAAACACTCAAGTCTTTGCAGAAATGTTGAAAGGAGGTTGGTTTGATGCGAAAGATAAAGTTAGAAGGTCTGGGGCCAACCCAGATGGAAAGCCAAGGATTTAAGGGTCACCTTTAGCAATCCGCAGAAAGGCAGGCCAGGCGGAACACAGTACCTTAGAGTGAGGAAGCTCCAGCGGTGGCAGTTTTTCCTGGCAGCGGGTGCAGTTCATGGTTTCGACCAGGGAACGAGAAGATCTCGTCGCGGAGGAAACTTGGAGTCGTTGCACTGCCCAGGGAAGAGGCCGGCCGCGGAGTTCGTCTGTTAAAAGGTGCGTTCCTTTTATTTGCGGTCACACTTGTGAAGCTTGGCTATCCGGCCGCCGGGGTGCTTGGCACGGGTGATTCGACCAACGGACGTCCTGGGAGGCGAATGGCGAACTGGTTGTCCCCACCAGCTCAAAGGGAGAAGACTCTTGCAGCAGAAGATCTTCTCTTCTTGTCAGGTAAAGTGGTGAGGTCGTTGCAGCAGGGCTGCACCGGTGGTGTCGTTGCAGATGGCTTAGCTTCTCCCTTCTTCAGATTTCTTAGGTCCTGTGGCGACTTCTGAAGTTCCAGTCCCAAAATCCCTGCTTTTATGCAGAAAAACCCCATTCAACAGCCTAGCAGTCACTCATACACGCTAAGTGGTGAGCCGGGCTGCTCACCACTGGGCCAATCAGAAAAGAGTGCGACTTGAGTTGCTAAGGCAACGCAATCCAGGGTGCCAATTCCCCCACCCACACATCCTGTGGAATCCAGACAGAGTGGCACCAGTTGGAGGGCTTCTGTGGAGAAGCCCGCCAAAAAGTGGAACAAAGGGCTCGACCTTGGTTGGAGTTACAGAGACGGACACAAACGCCATTTTGGAAAAGAGTTCTGGCGAAAAGACCCAACCGGTGATTTTATATTAAATAAATAAAAGGGCGGTATCTTTAACATTGCACCAAAAAAAGTGGTGCGTTAAAAATGGGAAAATCCCATAGGAAATATTCCGGTGGAATATTTCGCGTGATAACCACTGCCACCAGCCAGAAACTCGGCAAGGGGGGACTGGACAGTGCCCCCTTGGAAACAGACCCAGGGGCAATCGAATTAACCCCTTCCAGTACGTCCACAATATGATGGTCTGTACTGGTTCTGTTCACAATTTTGGACTAGTAAAGCCAATGGTGACTTTACAGGCCCTGGGAGACAGTAGTCAGTCCCAGGGTATGGAGTCTGTTTGGGGGTCACTATGACACCCCTGTGTTACTGCACTGAGGGTGCTGTGTAACACATACAGTAAAACAGATGATGCCCTATGGAGTAAAAGACCCCATAGCCCATAAGCACACAATAAGTCAAAGACATACCTCAAATCATGCCTAAGAGTGGGAGGAAAAGAGTCTCACTCTTAGCAGGAGAAAAAAACAAACCCCAAAAATCCAGCAAAGCTGCTGGGGGACTCACTAGGTTTGGGGAAATTAGCCTTATGAGAATTTTCACTAACAATAACATCAGACCGCTGGGTATTGTCAACCATAGCCCGCGGTTACTGCATAGAAACAGTCGGTCCCTCAAGTACAGACCCCCAAGGGGACGACGCTCATCACCGGAGCACCTCGCCATCCTTCTTCAAGAAGTGGAACTGCTGCTACTAAAAGGTGCAATAGAGTTCGTGCCTCTGTCACAGGTAACGGAAGGTATTTATTCAGTGTACTTCCGTGTACCCAAAAAGGACTTAACCATGTGTCCTGTACTAGATCTACGCCCAGCGAACAAATTTGTCCATTCTCAAATTTCGCATGGTGACCCTACAGGAAGTAATCCCCCTACTTTCACAGGGAGATTACATGACAACACTAGACCTGAAAGATGCATACTTTCATATTTTAATGTTCGCAGTGCACAGAAAATACCTCAGATTTATGATAGAGGGCAAACAGAGTGCTACCCTTCGGCATTGCGGCAGCGCCAAGGGTATTCACAAAAGTACTGGCAGTGGCAGCGGCCCACCAACGCAGGTTGTCCATCCCAGTATACCCTTACCTCGATGATTGGCTCATAACAGGGGATTCTTACGAGACATGCTTCTCAAATACGCAAGACTGTAGACCTTTGGTTCCAACTGGGCTTCTCCATCGAGAAGAAGTCTAGCCTAGAGCCCAGCCATATCAAACAATTCCTAGGGACTCTAATTTGAACAAAGGATGGCCTCGTCATCCCCTCCAACGAGAGGGTCCAAAATATGCTGTTTCAGATCCCTCAGTATGTGGCCGGTCGAGAGGTGACGGTACGCAATGCGAATGCTAGAAATGGTGGCGTCATGTATTTATTTGGTACCTCACGCGCGCATGCGCCCAATGCAAGAGTGGCTCAACAGCCAGTGGTGTCAGGCCAGCGGACAATGGGACGATCTAGTGGTGGTCTCGCAAGCCTTGGTTCTCTCGCTACGGTGGTGGACAAAGGAAAACCTGATAATAGGGAAACCCTTTGCCACACCCGCTGTGGAGGCCACTCTAACCACGGACGCATCCCTCACAGGATGGGGGGGCTCACCTATCCCATCAGACTGCACATGGAGTTTGGACTCTGGGCGTAGCGTCCAAACACATAAACTTGCTGGAACTGCTAGCAGTCTTCAAAGCATTGAAGGTTTTCCAGGCACACCTGCAAGGGAAAACAGTGTTGGTCCTCACAGACAGCACCACAGCCATGTACTACCTGTACAAGCAAGGGGGCATGCACTCTCCAGGACTGTCCAAGCTGTCCCAGAACATCTGGAAGTGGGCTCTCAAACCCAACATGTTCCTGTTGTCACAACATGTACCAGGGGAACTCAATCTGCTAGCAGACGAACTCAGCAGAGACTTCCCTCTGCCCGCAGAGTACGAATGGCGGTTAAGAGAAGACATTGTCTTCGACTTTTTCACACAATGGGGTTCCCAGAAATAGATCTGTTTGCCACTCTGGAGAACTCCCATTGCCAAGATTACGCCTCCAGGTACCCCCTGAACCGATCCAAGGGGAACGGTCTCTGGATAACATGGTCAGGGAAATTTGTTTACGCTTCCCCCCCCCTCCCCCGGCTCCGTTTCTCAACAAAATAGTGCACAAGATGCACCAGGAACCAGTCACCATGATACTAGTGGCCCCTTTATGGCCCCGACAGCCATGGTTCGCTCACCTGATGGAGATGTCTGTCTCCACCGGTGAAACTACCCTGCCCATACAACATGCTATCACAGGACAGGGGCAAGACGATACACCCATGCCCACAGACCATGAATTTAGCAGCCTGGCTACAGGCTTACAGGCCTGGCTACCTGTAAGTGTCCATTCTATGACCTCAGCATAGAATCTGGACACTTGCAGCTCCCTCAAAGATGCATGGACATTCGTAGGGAGGCCAGAAAACCTAACACTCGTTACTGATATTCTAGCAACTGGAAGAGATTAGTCATCTGGTGTAGAAATCAGAGCATCAACCCCGTTGATTGCTCTCCCACACATATTGTTCTTTACCTGATTCACTTATTAGACTCATCTATCTAGCTGCACTTTCCGCATACACCACTTCTGAACTCCGTGTCATGGTGGAAAGTCCCAGTTATTAAAGCCTTCATGGAGGCAGTAAAGAGGATACACCCTCCTATAGCCAACCCAGCTCCCGGATGGGACCTAAACCTGGTACTTACCAGGCTTATGGGCTCACCATTTGAACCCATGCACAAGGCATCCCTTAAGGACCTCACTCTTAAGACTGCTTTCTTAATAGCTATCACCTCCATTAGGAGAGTGAGTGAACTACAAGCGCTCTCTATACTAGACCCCTTTGTAACAGTTCACAAAGATAAGGTGGTTCTACGCACACATCCTAGGTTTCCACCAAATTTTATTTCAAAATCCATGTGAACCAGTCAATAGAACTACCAACGTTCTTTCAAAAACCCTTCAAATTTAGGAGAAAGGAGCCTGCATAACACTAGATGTGCGCAGAGCCGTCATGTTTTACATGGAAAGAACTAGACATCTGAGAAAGACTAATCAGTTTTGTCTCAGTGGCAGCAGGAAGAGCAGGAGATGCAGTTTCAAAATCCACTAGATCTAGATGGATTGTCCAATGCATCACTGTTACTCTTGCTAAGAGAAAACTACCCTACAAGCCGAGAGCACATTCTACTCGTGGCACTGGGGCTTCCATAGCATTCATTGCAAATGTCCCTCTTGCGTCCATTTTCAAAGCGGCAACCTGGAGTTCTGTACACACCTTTACAAAACACTGTCTAGATGCCCACTCTAGATCTGATTCCCAGGTGGGACAAGCAGTATTAAGACATCCTTTTTCTACTGTTCCTTCCCACAACCCACCTCCAACTCCGGGTACTGCTCGCTAGTCTATGCACAGCATGTGATGCAAGCAGATTAACAAACATCAGAAGACAATGCATTACTTACCGTAAAAGCATTTCTGATGGTTGTATCTGCTTAGATTCACATGCGCCCACCCTTCCTCCCCGCTCGGATGGAAGGAACATAGACATCCTTTATCTCTCTTTTCTGTACACACTCACGTCTAATAGGCTCCCTCAGGGCCGAAAAATACAAACAGAGGGACCTTGACACGTGAGGGATTGTGGGTACAATGTACGTCACTCTAGGGATAGTGTTACAGACACACCTTGTCGATGTCCCATTTTCGACTACGAAAACAAAATGCTATACTGCGCAGTGACCACTGGATGTCGGACTATGCACAGCATGTGAATCTAAGCAGATACAACCATCAGAAATGCTTTTACAGTTAGTAATACATTGTCATTCCTCTCTTCCCTGCTGCTTTCACAATAATGTCCCTATCCCTGAACCTAGTCACAATAGGGCTAGTTAGGGCAACTAGACTGGCTTAGGGGCGAGACCTGTGAGCTCTCCACAATGAAATGCTTTGATAATGAGTGGTGGTCCAGGATCCCTCCCCACTTCACTTCTGTTTGTGTTGATTTAGCTAAACCAATGAGGAAAAACCTTTTCCAGTGTGATCTTGCCTCTAAATCTTCATTATTTGCAGCCAGTTTCTTCATTTCTGCCTCTAGATCATTCACCTCGTTTCCAAGAGTGGCCGTGTTTTCTTACACTTCACCCACTTCAATCCCCATAACCTCAACATAGTCTCTAAATCTCACTTCAATCCATATAACCTCAGCATAGTTTCTCTATCTGTACCATAGATGTATCTACCTTGCAAGCCAGTCGATCAATGACACATTTTCCATAGCCGCTTTAAGGACATGAAGGATTGAGATAATTGTGGAAAATCTGCCATACTTAGATGCTTGTGCCTTCTGGCCACCCCTGCTTCTAGTACAGTCTTCAAATAAATGCTCATCCCAGAACATGGTTCCTAGTCTGGGTCATCACTGCCCATCTCACAATAACAAAAGTTAGAGAGTTCTAAATCAGTCTGTCCTTTTAATCAAAAAGGTGAAATGTCACTGTTCATAATCATTCAATATACTGATATATTATCCAATAGGGTACTCGATTTATCCCCCTCCAACAATATGTTAGCATGAGGCCCACCTTGCTCACTTGAGCCTTCATGCTCTGGGGTAGTATAGACATTACACTTTTCAATCTTCTTGCTTCCTTGGTTTTCAATCCAGTTATCAATTATTTTTTCTTTCTGGACACCTTGCCCCTCTTGTAGGTTAAGGGGTTCACTAGCTCCTGGCCTTCCCTTATGCTTAGGTTTGCGTCCCTTTCTCTATATAGCATTTTGCACTCTGATTCTCTTGGCTCTCTTCCAATATTCTTGTTTTCCGTATCACTCGAACTCGTCAGTCCTGACTGACTGTTCCTGGGATCTTTAGCCAGTATTTGACTCAGGATTTGGATTTCCCCCCTCGCAGCAATCCATCACCTGCTTCCCTTCTTCCTGAGCGGCCCACGTACCTTGTTTTTCGCGGCACTTCGACCAGGGAGGGTTGGTGATGCTGGTTTCAGCGTTAGTCTTAACCTGCCATTCGGATCCTTGTGCTTGTGGGGGCCTTCTCCTGGCGTCGCCAGTTTTCGCGTCGTTCTATCTCTGAGACTCTGAATAAGGCTGAGGTGCTTTTACCACTGGTGGTCATGGATTCAGTGAAGTTTTGAGGGGCTCCAAGCCCACCACGTCGTCACTGTGGTCTCGCCTCCAGGTTCTTTGTTCCATACTCCAGCGTCCGGTCTGCATGCCTTCTCCCCTGCTGTTCGGCTTTGCGTCGGGGAATCTCCTCCTCCAACTAACGACTATAGTGTTCTCATAGCAGCCCCTGTAACATGAGGTAATGCACTTGATTCAGCATTGTATTATAATTTTGTAAACTTTTATTTCAATCTTTTTCCCCATAACTGCGGTTATAGTGGCAATGCACTACAAATAAGTGTCTATCTGTAGGTGCCTATAAATAACCACGGTTATCTGTAAAAAGCGTGCAGAGCCCAAAACTCTTCCCTGCCCTTACCAAGTGGCTCCTGTCCCATTGGCATGCTCCCCCAGTCCGCTGAGGTCCTCTCTCCCTCCTTAGCCATTGCCAATTCCCCCACCCCTAAACTTTGTTTTGTGGGATGCACTTTCATTCCTGATCGTGTTTTACAACTGTGGTTATCCTCCCAAATAGCCAGTTATGTGAAACGATTTGTGCTCGGAGCTTGGTTTCCAGCCACACACCCAACTCCCCAATTTCACATGGTGTCTCCTTCCCCCTTCCATCCTCTAGCCGGATGCCATTGCATCCCCCCGCACCACCTCGGGGCCCTCAAAATGGCATTTGTCCACTTTTTGTTTTTGTTAGCTGCAGTTATTCCCCTATTGATTAAGCTCATGCAAGAGGTCACTTTACAGAGAAAAGTGAAAACTTGAGCTGTTTCTGCAACACGCAGTAAGCTTGTTCAACTCAGTGAAAGCGGTAGCGAGTTCCAGGTCTTGGAGGCAGTGACTGAGAAACTGGCCTCCTTGCTTTCTTACACCTATTGCCTGGGGATGGAAAGTTGGTAAGTGTAAGAGGAGCGGGTGGGTATGGTATAGTGTGACTTGGAGAAATTCTGGGAGAGGTGTTTGGGGCCCTTTTGGCAAGACATTTGTGATTAATAGCTAAGAATTTAATGATGTGTTCACAGATCAGTATCCACTGTACACTTTTTCTTTCGTCTGAGGTGTGCTTACGCTTAGGGATATTGAGTGCAGCTCTGAGAGCATTGCTTTGGATGATTTGCAATGTAATGTTATGCAGTGAGGTCCCTGCAAATAAGGCATTGTATTGGTCAGTCTTGAGCCAATGAGTGGAAGGCCTTGGGGTTCCTGATGTCTTCAGCTATAACCTAGCTGCACAGCTTTCCCATGCCTTTGCCTGGAGTGAGCCCAGTCTGTTACCGAAGTGGCAATTAATTGAACAGGCCCAATCAGCGGTGGATCTAGCTCAGTTATTTTATAAGGAAAGGAGACATCTGGGGCAGGAGTGGGGATTCTCCCTGCTTGGAACAACCAAATGCACGCTTTACTACATGGGAGAGTGCAGGTGGGGAGTGTCCATGGGATTGGGGCCCCGTACAACTGTTTGGGACAACTTATGTTATCAGCCTGGCCGTGAGCGAGTGGCCTTCGCGAAGTGTATAGCGGGGGGGCCTGGTAAACCTACAACAGCTCTATAAAGCTAATTGTCCAATGTCGTTCAATAGATGTAAACGCACCTTTGACCTTCCGTAAACTGAACAGTTGCGCTTTGCACAACTGCAGCATTGGGCTTCTCACCCACTCATGAAGAAGGGGGCTACCAAGCCACTCTCTGACCTTGAACTATCTTTGCAAGAGGGGTTGCCACGGGGTCGGATCTGTTATATAAATGGTTGGACACAGGTGACCCTGTTATGTGCCTGTCATATGACTAAATGGGAAACTGACTTGGGTGAGCTCATTGAGGACGAGCTATGGTTGAGAATATGGGGTAGGATGCTTAATCTTCCAGATGTGTCACGCATAGGGAGTGTTACTACAAATTTTGCTACAGGTGGCATCTCGCTCCAGAAAGGTTGCACCACATTGTCGGATTATTTCGCTAATTGTTGGCGGGGTTGTGATCCTGTGGGCTCTTTTTCACATGATGTGATTGTGTCCCAAGGTGGGCCTATTTTGGAAGGAGGTGCTCTCTAGAATGAGACATTACAGGATTGTCACTTCCCATGGACCCACGGGTGGTAATTCTGGGGGATGCGGGCGCTGAAATATTCACCCTCACTGGCCGAATGGCCACCATGATTTGGCATTTTCTCTTGGCAGCGAAATTGACCATTGCCCGATTCTGGAAGTCTGCTGAGGTCCCTATGCCCCAAATCTGGGTGGTTAAGATGTGGGATATCTTGGTTGCTGTCAGAATTGCACCACTGTGTAAAGGACCATACGCCAAATGTTTGTCTGGACCCCATTCATTGACTTTGCTGAGAATTACCCTGCGATTGTTGCGAAACCCCCACCCCACCCCCCCACCCCTTTGCTACAGCACATTTCTGCCTTATGAAGCTGTTCATTCTCTCGAAGGGCATTTTGGCAGACACTAAGTTTGGGGGGAAAAGAGGGTGGGTTGGTGTGGGGTTTCCACCTTACATGGAGGGCATCACTTGCTTTGAATGGTTTCCTGTTGCTTGTATTCCCTTTACTGTACCCATCGTTTTCGTTTCTGTACCCACAACATGTTAAATTAAATGAATATTTTTTTCAGAAAAAAAGAGGAAGTGTGCCTCCATTCAAGGATGGATTGTGTGAAAGATTGATTGCAGATTGTTACTGTCAGTATTGTGATCCCATGTGAGCGTGTCATCTGCGTAGTTTATGTACGAGATTCCTTTGTCATCTAGGAGGTTGCATAAAGGTTTTGTAAAAATGTAAAGATTAGAAAGATTAGGGGAGAGGCACAATCCTTGCGGGACACCGCAGGTGACTGCGGCTGCAGCATTGGAAGAAAAGAGACTTATTGACCTCTGGCAAGGAGATCCAGGCGAAGGCATCGGTTAAGAAGTGAGCTGATCATGCAAGGTGACTACAAAGTCTTTGGTAATTCAGGCCTCCTCTTGTGGCTAGACCGGTCCGCTGCCTTCGGCTTGGTGGACCACCAGAGTCCTTAATTTCATCCAATTGATTCTTTAAATCCAGCAAGGCAGATTCTGTGCCATGCCCCAGGTGGAAGCCCAATTGCCACAGGCTCGGGAGCTTGTTGGATTCCAAGTGATGCTGGATCTGAGTGTATGCCGCCTGATCCAAGATTTTCAAGAGGAAGGGGACAGTGGTGATACGGCAGTAGTTGGCGGGGATATTGGGGTCCAGAGTAGGTTTTGTTTTAGTAGAGTGAGGACCCAGGCATCCTTGAGGGTAGAAGGAACAGAATTGGAGGCTTTGATCAAAGAGGCGATGAAGGGAGCCAACGGTTCTGCAGTCCCTGACAATTGATGCTGGACAGATATCACCCTGGCAACAGGAGGCTTTTAGGCCTATGTATCTCGATAATCTATAGTGCTGCGACCTAAAACATATATAGTTAAAGCGAGTACTGAGTGCCATAGGAAATTGATAAAATCAATTGCCAATAATGTTTCACTTGGATCATGGATTTGGCTGAAATGTTGTACGTGCAGGCTCCCCAGACTAGACATTTTGGTAAAGATCTGTTAAAAAATAAAAATGTATTAAGAAAAGAAAAAAAGCACCTAGTCCCCATTCATTTTCCGATAGTCCTGTTTGTCTCTTTGTACTTTTGGGAGTGTCTTCACGTCAACTGTACAGATTTTCCCTTATTTTTAAGGGAACATTTACTTGTGCTCCACCAAACCGCTACCTTGGTGAAAATTGAAAAAACAAGTGTGCTTTTGATAGGGCTGTCCGGAAGATGTACAAGAGTGCATAGACTCCTACATTGTAAAACAGAAGGGTTTCAGTCCGAGATCCGGTCCTTGTTTCCCGAATCAAGCTCTGTTTTCGAGAAGGCTAAACATCTATAGGGCATTACATGCAACGGCAGCAAATGCAGCCCTTTAGAAATGTGGCATTGATTAATAATGGCAAGGACTCCATTTACACATTCTGTTGTATTTAATGCAAAATCAGATTCGTTGGTTATGAATTTGAGGACCTCCATGCTTCCATTATTGAAAGCATGGTTTGCATAAATTTTAAAAAAAATAATCCCTTGGTTATGAGTGGTCTGGTACAGTGCAAGTCCAACTGACTATAGAAGTGCCCCTTTATCAGGGATCTAGGAGATTTTTAAAAAAAAGTCCAAGCCATTGGGTAGGAATTGCACCCAGGTTGTATGTCAGGTGAGGTGTTCCTTGCCAGAAAGCTATTGTTACAGGTAGGTTATGTCTGCACTGGCATTAGTGAGAATTGTAGCCATGGTAAACAGGATTTTAATAATTATTAATTTCCCAAATTTTAGGTGTTGAGCAGGATGTAGCCTTTGTATGGCAGGATGTAGCCTTAGTATGGCTTGAAGATGTGGGATTAATTGTATAGTGAATGGAAGGGACAGCATTATTTTGTTTATGCATGTATGGGAAACCTAAAACTCAAACATAGCTGTGAAGCAACTGCACGCTGTACATAGAGGGGAGCACCTGTGAGTTTATATTTGTGCTGCAGGACTAGCAGAGGTAGCTGAAATGTTTACTTTTGTATAGAAATTGGGGCTTTGTTAAAAAGCTATACCCTGAACTTAACTACTTCTGTAGAAGTTGATGGTGGGGTTCCTAACGGCACATTTTAAACTATGGATCTCATTCTTGGAACAATGCTTATTTAGCAATTATACTGTGGCACACCAAGAAAACTTTAACCTTTCTTTCTTCGACGCCGTTGCAAGAATTGGAAGATCTATTTTTGTCGGCCTGCTTTTCTCTGCTTCACAACGGGTTGGGAAATACTGTATTAGCTCTGAGCTGGGTTTGTAAATGTAGACTCAAGTGGCTGTGCATGTTAGAGTTTTGACGAGCAGGTCCCAAACTCACACATGTACCTCAAGAGTGTTCTCTTACTGTGCATCTCCAGTCTTTCCCGCCCAAGAAGCGAGTCAGGTGCTTTCTTTTTGAGGCGATATCCATTGTGGTGGTTCTACCATTCTAAACACTAAGGGACTGATTCACAGAAGTATTTTATAATGGCACAATCTCATAGGAAAATGCTCTGTGAATCCGGCCCTAAATGTACAATTTGCTTACCTTTGTATAGCACTCACTTCTTCAAGCGTGTATCTTTTGTGGGAAGCAGTTCTCAGCGGCTGACCCTCACCACATCCATATTAAATGCATAGTTAGTTCTTGTGCCCAGTGTGAGGCGGCGGACCAGAAAACGCCTTCTTTTGATATCGCAGCAGGGAACAGTACCAAAGGAAACTACTCTGAAACTCTATAAAACTACTGTGATGGGCCAGAAGCCGTCATAGAGCCGCCCCCCCACCCCAAATGTATGTACCTACTGTGAAGGCATCATGATGTAAGACAGAGAGCAGATTCCATTTTCTAAATAAAATGGTCAATTTTTCTTAAATGTCAGGATGGACTAAGGCCTGACCTACCCTATGCTAAGGTGGGATTTCCATATCTAAAGAAACTAAGAATAGTCTCTGTCAATAAGTTCAACTTAAGTTGGTCGGTGTCCAAAACCTAGATTTGCCCTCACAACTAAAGATATACAATGTACTGGGATGCCAGCAAAGTGTTGCAAATAAAGTTCTAAGCTTCTTCCAGCTCCTGGCTTACTTTCCAGTGTCCCTTTCCCCAAGTTCAAAACAGTTCCAAAAGTTGTCAGGATTCCCTTCCCCAAGCAGACAGCTATTCCAGCTTCAAAACTACAATCGGTTAAAAAACAGTTCCAGTTCAACTTTGTAAATTTCCAGGTTTACAAATAGCTCACACAGATGGCTCTTTCTCATTCACTTTAACAACTTGTTAACCAATAGTTTCTTTGCTTCTGCTTTCCAAGCATGTCACTCGGTCTAGGCGCAGTTGTCGGACCACACGGTCCACCCATTACAGGTCACACAACCGACAACCCTTGGCACTTTGTTTTTTTTCTTCTTTCATGCTTTCTTGCAAACACAGGTTTTCTCTCTGAACCTGTCATTGGTCAACACTCAATTCTACTTCTCCTTGGCATTGTCTTGGCTTTGCCACAACATGTATTTCACACAACTCACTCCGTGGTGTTCATCCTTTTCCACCACCTTGCTTTCACATTAGTCATAAGTACTCCTCACTTGTTTTTCAATTTGTTCATAAATACTCAATTGCGTTTTACTTGATTCATAAGTGTTCATCACTTGCTTTTCACTTGTGCGTCTTTTCATATGCTCGTATCTTTCCTTCGGTTTGGTATTCAATAATACTTGTTGCACTCTTAAAAGTACCAATAACACTTTGCTGCTTGTTCGGCATTCACAAACCAACAATTTGGCTCCAAAACCAACTTTCATAGATTTCAGTACATTCAGCATTTACGGATGCCTGCTTTCAGCCCCACAAGCTCCCCGGTACGAGTGTTCCCTTCATTGCACTCACCAATTATGCGATCGATCCTCCGAGCGTCTTGTTTATCCTCTCTGGCTTCCCTTCACTCCGCTTGTGTTTTACGGGAGCCCCAGCAAGCAGCGCCCCGCCCTCGAACCGTGCCGCAGCGGCCTGCAGCGATCAAGATGTGTCCCGCCGCTCAGGCTGGTATTTCAATCTAGTTTTAAATTTTTACATAGCTGTTGTGATCAACACAGGAGATTCATTTGTTGTCTCACTCCTCGTGCATGAAAGACACCAATGCCTCCATTGCCAGATTGTTATAAATTTCTAAAGCTTAAGCCAATAATGCAGTGGAGTTTCCGCACAGAATCTGGGCTCGCTCCACCAGAGTAAAAGACCATATCATTGGCTTTTCAAAGGCATGCTCTTATTTTTTAAATGTGTGGGGATAACCTGCATGTAGCTTTTTTCAAGCAGTACAAATTACATATCTTCTAGGAAAATGCATTAATTAGTCAAGAAGTACTTTGCAACCTATTTGCTTAAAGTTAGTTATGTTTTCTACTCTCCCAGTGTATTATGAGAATTTTATAGTCTGGCCCTAACCATTTGGGGAAAAGGGAGAGTGGGACGCAGATTGATAGGGAGAATTCTCATTCTATGGCTAATTTCCCTTACCTAGTGAGTCCCTCAGCAGCTTTGCTGGAGTAAGAGTGTGAGCTTTTCCCCCACTCTTACCTGTGTTTTGCCATGTGCATTTCCTCTGTTTTGTGATTGTGGATTCTGGAGTACACCACTTCAGTAGCCCCACTCTTTTGTGTTGCACAACACCTTCAGTGCAGTGACACAGGGCTGTCTTTTAGACTTCCCCACCGACTCCATTTCTGGGGCTGTCTACTGTCCCCCAGAATAGGGTAAAGTTGCCATTAACTTTCCACAGTCATTTAATCACAGATCCAGTACACCCCATTTTACATGGAGTATTGGAAAGGGTTAATTCTTAGCCCCTTTTATCTGTACCTCTTGGAGCATTGTTTCGCTCCTTTAACATTAAGACTTGGCTTGTGGCAGTGGTACCTACCCTAATTTTCCTACCGCGATTATATTACATAACGTGGTAGTGTTTTAGGCTATTTTAGTAGCCTCGAACTTTAAACCCGCTAGCCCAAATACTTTGTATTTCGGCTCCGGTTGGGTTTAATTGCTATTTCTTTTTGTTAACATCCTTCTTGGGTCGGTCTTTGCGTGGCAAACCAGGTTTGCCTCCTTTGTTCGCCGACCTTTGGCGGGCTTCTGACCAGAAGCACTCCTTTGGCGTCTGGGTGTCTAGGTGGGCTGAATGTGAGGGAGGGGTGTAGTCATCCCCTGCACAGGGTCTCCTTGGAGACCCAAGTCGCACTTTGTGTTAATTGGCTGAGGTAGTTGCCCGGGCTGGACAACCCCCCTGATGCGTGATTGACAGCTAGGCTGTGTGAATGGTGGATTTTGGCATAAAAGGCAGGACTCTTGAGCTAGAAGGCAGAGTCGCCTCTGGAACTACAAGAAACCAAAGAGAAGCAGAGAAGAAGACTGCTGCAACCCTGAGTCCCGGTGAAGCCCTGCTGCAGTCCTGAGCTATCTACCCCTTCAACGACTAAGACAAGAGTCAGTCCGCAGTCTTCTTCCCTTGAGCCTGGTGGGACTAACCCGCTCGTCTTTTCTTCATTCAGAGAATCCTCTCCTGGGTCGAAATCACTGCTGTGCTGTAGTGGTCCGGATAGCCATCAGAAGAGCCCACTCCTGATTTAAAGGAGCGCACCTTTTATTCATCGTCTTTTTCACTGCTGCTGGCCTCATGCATGGGTAGTTCAGAATGCTCCAGCCGTCGTCCTTGTCCCCATGACTGAAGCCGCAGGAACCGTGAGTCTGCAGGAACAACTGCTCTGGCTCCAGCTTTTCTCCAACGGAATAAGGTACTGTGCACACTTGGTCTTTCTCTCCGTCTGACCAGCCGGAATCGGGGTGAACCCTTTTCCTCCACGAAGATTTGTTCTTTCTTCCCTCCCTCTTATAACTTTTCCTTCCATTTGACAATCTTTACGAACTCTTGGCATCTCGAATCTCGAAATGTTCAATGTGTGATCCTCAGCAACTGAGCCTCTGCTCCATTGGCACTGGCGCAGGACTATTGACTTTAATCTGGATCTTTGAATAAGTCCTTGAGTCTCCTTGCCTTGAACAAGTATTGCCTATGATTTTTATTCACTTTCCCCTTGTTTGAAATTCTTAAGTACAACGTGTGTTTTTACTTTGTGAGCATTTCTATCTGCGGGTATGCGTTAGTATCGCAACACCGGTCTGTCACATCCAGTAAATTCAAGGTAGTACATTAGGAACAAGTGGAATTGGTTGTGTAGTGTATTTTACGTGTGGTTTTGAATTTATAGAAGTGTTGTGTTTTATAACAGATGGTTTAAAAATAAATGTACTTATATTTTTTACCTGAAACCTTGAGTCAGTGTTTGCTTGAGTCACAGTAGTTGTGGTCCTTTGTGTAATCTCTACTACTGCTCATTTACTCTTGAGATTAATCTGGCTGCTCCGCTATTGCTACCACTTTAACAGTGTAGTACAGGCTTGTACCAAAGGTGAACTTGTATTACCACTTGTAGTCTTAATTGTGTGTAGTGGTCCCTAAGGGCACTGCACAAGATTCTGCCTAACACAGATGAATGAAAAATTATCTTTATGGTATTCAGATTCTTAGTTGCTCTCCCATATTTACAGTACCCCCACATCCACTGCCATTCCGCATTTATTCTGCTACAACTGCTAATGAAGGTAAAATCCTTTGGAACTGGTTGTGGCGGTGTGATGCACAGGTACATGGACAAGGGGTAGTGTGTAAAGGGGAGCACTTGCCAGTCAATGATCTTGGAGTAATGGCCTCTTTGGTCAGCTTTTCTCAACCTGCCCATGGCTAATGTCTATCCCAACCAAATATAAGAGAGGGAAGTGTGGTGAATCCTGCAGAGTCATCACTAAATTGTCATGATTCCTGCCCCTCATGTCCCAGCCCTCCCAAGATGTCAGGCTGGAGCCAGGCCACAATCACCTACATGGCCCTCAAGGGCCTCTCCATCACTCCAAAGACCCACTTGGAGTCTCAGGCCTCAGCGCCAACGGAGACGCCGAGTCAACCGGCTGCTTCCGCAGACCGTAAGGGCCGGCAGCCCTCCCCGCAGCCGCATGCGCGCCTAGCGACTGGGACATCTACAACTAAGGGCGCTACCGCCAAAACATCAGTCGAAACGCCTCGGAAGAGGGTGTTCGTCAACGGTAAGGATCTGGCTCCGCCGAAAACTATTCACGACCAGCCCTTGACGGAGAAGCTAGACGTGGAAAGCATAGCTAGAATAGTCTCCAAAGACAGACGCCGAAATCTACGGAGGGTACGCCTAAACCCCCCCCCCCCCACGTCGAAGGGAAAACCCAGAGATACGTCCCCATTGCCAAACTCATGAGAAGGTTTCTCAGAGGGCGACAGGGGTATACCCTCCACGCTATGAGCGAGATCTCGACACCTAGAGGCGGAGGAGCAAGCCTTTCCGCCACTAGACCATTCACGGTTATCCCAGTGGGCTAGGGAAAGATTTGAATCATGTATGGACAGGCTAGATAGGTTTGTGTCCACTTCTGAAAACATTTCACCTAAAAGGCCAAGGGAGGTGCTCCCTGAATACCCTAGGGCCAAATTTCCAAGACTTTTTGACCCACTTGAGGAAGAAATAGATACATATGACCTCACTGAAGAGGAGTCACACTTTCAGGAAGAGGAAGAATTCCTAAATACTGAAGATTTACAAGACCCTGTAGGGGACTTTGAGGAGGACCCAGAAATATGTGAACCACAGTCCTGGTAGTCCCCATGGGCGTCAACAGACCCTGATGTTTTAGATCTGCTCTCTCCTCAGACCATGCCGGTCGGAGAACCTTCGCCTGTGGACGATCAGCTCACGTTTAATGCAATGCTACGCAAGGCAGCAGCACATTTTCAAATTGATATGGTGGAGACTAACCCAGAAGTAGATTTTGTTGAATAAATAATCAAGGAAAAGCCGCCTGCTAGCCAAACCATACCCCTTCTCGCCTCAATCAAGAGACACCGTTCTTAATATACATGGCCAGCGATGCATTTAGTTCATTCTTTTAATTCAGTCCTTTGTATCATCTCCAGTTAAACCGTTATACCACACAATTGTGAATTATACCCTTAAGTGCCAGGCTATTATTGAAGTCTATGTAAAAAGGACAAGAATACTGGCCCTTGGCATTTAAGAGGTTAACAGATGAATTGTCAACACCCAGATTAAACTATTGTGTAGATCACCCGAACATACAATTCCTTATGGACTCGCCTATAAACGCTGTGCATCATTTCGCCTGTTTGTCAAAAAACCGAGAATTCCCATTAGAGACTTTCAATCCAATTGTGATGCTGTGCAGAGTTGACAAATTCATATGTCCTAAATGCTCTGACTGAACCATTTGTATATTATTTCTTATGAAGCATTATAGGCTTACCATCATCCTTGACCAGTTAAGCCGATCTAGATCTCATTGTCATGTATAAGGCTTCAGGCTCCCAGTCCACTCATGAAATACATTGACCTATGTGGAGTGAGAATAATATTGTACCTATTACCTCTCACACCGTATAAAGCTACCTTGCTTGCATGATTCAACATTTTCCTAGCTCTTACCTCAAATGTCAACTCTCGGGTCCTTTCTCATCCCAAAGCCCTGCCTGCGTACGTCGTCAGAAGAATTTTCACGGGTGCCATTTTGATATCCTATTAAATAGGAGAGTCCTAAGTCACGTGACTTACTATCCGTGTGTGGCACGCTCATATGCTCGATCACGGTTACCGCACCGTTTACCTCATCAGTCTTCCTCCTATTTTTCAAACCTAATCTTATATTGAATATCTATTCTTGCACTCTCCCAAGTGAATTACGGCCTGCGTATGTGATCACATGATCATAGTGTCATTTAAAAAAACCGCACTCTAATTTGCTTCACCCGTCTTTTTGCTATTAACCAAACCAAAATCTTACATTAAGACCAATACTTAATCTCTCTAGTAGGGGTCCTTGTCAATCTTCCTTAATTAATATGGTGTCATGATCACTGCTTCCAAGGAGTCAGGAACAGCCCAACGACCTTGGAAGCAGGCCCCTAACCGTTATCTTAGGCACCAGCCGGTCCCCACTGGGACCTTTTGGACCTTGTCCTGGCGCCGGTGGCACCAGGCTCATCGAAGCCATCGGTCCCGGCACTGGAAGCGCCGGGCTCATAATATGTATGAAGATGCTTGGGTGGACTTACCTGCAGCAGACCATGCTGCTTACTTACAGCCACATAGGAATCCTCTGTGAACAGGAACTACTTTCTTACCTGGGTGGGGCAAGCTCCACTCCCTGGATACAACACGGGAACTCTTCTGGAACTGGAACTCTTTTCTTACCTAGGCGGGGCCATGGAGGAAGACTCCTCATCACTCCAAGGCTATTTAAACCACATCCGATTGAACAAACGTGCTTCGCGTTATTCTGCATCTGCAGCAGAACGCTCACCGAGTCTGTTCCAGCAGGTTCAGGATCGGAAGGAAGAAAGGCAAGAACAATACTTGCCACTCCTGTATCCAGTATTCAGCAGCACCTGCAAAGACAAGAAACAGGTTAGCACGGCAACCTTTACACGCAGCGCTTTCCTCACCTGATCCATCGGCGGCGAACATTTCTTCACGCTGCACCTCCGCCTGTGAAGACAAAAGCATTGTTATTACTTACCGGCACTCCGCGAATTCCGGATTTCTTCAATGCTGCAACCCAGCATCTGAAAGACAAACGAAGAGACATTAGACAGGTATTTACTCACGTCCATCGCGCTCGCCACAATAGAACGCCTGCAAATACTCCGGCGTTTTCCAGCATCTCTTCAGCACGAACTCACAGCTGCAAGGGAAAAGAGACAGTTAGAGCGCTTGCATTTACTTACGCATTTCCAAGCGCTTCACTCCAAGGCTCTGGCTCCAACTTCGGCTCTCTTCACACCATCTCCTATCTCAAGAGCCCTGCAAGACAAATAGGAAAAAGCATTATACAGAGTCCTGTTCTATATTAACGTGCCCACGCACCTAAAGACTATAAGGACTAAAAAGGTGTCCGGAAACTCACCGCTCGTGCAGTTAACGACGGTAGCAATCCTCTGATGTCAAGAGGCCTATGTTTCACCAGTGAAGGAACTGGCAACGGCACCATGCACCAGACGCAGATGGAGAGTCCAGCATTCACCTATCTAAGGTGAGCACGTTGACCTGGGGGCTCTACGGAGAAGCTAGGAAGAGAGAGAGAGGGGGACATTCAACAACCCAGATCATTAACCCCCATATTCTTTCACCTGCACAAATCTCACTCTTCGAGTTCGACACACAGTGCGAAGAGGTTCGGCCCCTGAAGCAAATCGAGTGCTGCACATCACTTTTCGGGTCACAGACACCTTCCTGCCAAGACCGGCGCCTCCGTGGGAATCAGGTGAGCGTTACATATGGTTTATCGTTGAATCACATGTATACGCCATTAAATTAAACAATGATGCCCTACTTTCAGGCTCATATAAATGGGTCTCGTACTCATTCCGGTAAGCAGAATTCCATTACCATACTTGAATATGAAAAAGTGGGTGGCCTGTTCTATTATAATAAGCATCATAAATATATGCATAGTTTCCACACAATACCGACTCCTGCATCACTTTTAAAGAGTTCAATTGTAATCATGCTACACATTATTTTCTATATGGTTATCCTGGGGCTTCAACTGAAGTCCTATTCTAGCATCACGGTTCGTAGCCTCCCATAAGCACAGATAGGTGGTAGTAGAATAAGCTACAAAAATAATAGTCCCAGTTAGATGAAACCCTGATTTCTCCAATGATGTCATCAAACTTCATTATATTAGTCATTGGAAGTAGACCATCTCTAAAAACAGGAATAGTTGGAGAAATAATCGAGTAATATGGAATGTGAAAATAGATTATACAATCCGAAATTTGCATAAACATGGAATTCTCCAAGTATGACACCTTACATCATTGCCATTAGAAGCAGAATTGTTCCCGAGACACATTTAGAAAATTGAAGAACATCATTAAATAGACGTCAATAGTTCCTGGAAAACAGTAGCATCAAGCGCACATATGATGTTACAATTACAAGAACACATGCATTTCGTGTCCCTTGTTGAGTCCCAAAAGTTGTGCAGCGTAACCTGCATATTGTCTTGGATTCCAATTGTCTTAAATGTTGGTCCATGTCTCCACCTCTCTTGGTACTTGATATTTTCTGAATCCCAATAAACTTGATGTCTACCTTGTTGTCCATCTGATGTTGCTGCCAATGTTCTGCTAACGGCAGTTTAGGGTCTTGACTACCCAAACTGGATAGCTGATCCCTAATTCTTAAGCAATGTTTTCTTATAGTGCTTCCTACATGTACCTTGTTACAAATACATTGAATCACAAACTGTACATTTAGTTCTGCAATTGATAGTCTCTTATCTCTGTTGCGATTCCTCCATGGCATGTAAACGTGGTTACATTGGACAATGCATATCTACATACACTGCAAGTGCCACATTTGTGAAACCCTCTCGGCTTAGATCTTAGCCATTCACTGCCACCTTTCATCTCTAAAATTGGTTTTAAAAAATTAAGGACATGGTCTATTCTTGGTCATTGCACGAGTGTACACAAATCTAGTTTTTTTCCCCATATATTTGCTCAAATCATTATCCAACAGTAATAAATGCCAATTCTTTAATAACTGATACATTCGGTCACGCTCATGTGACTACCTAGTCACAAGTGTCCCCTCGTTCTTGTGTGGCCCTATTTGTACCTTTTTAGATTTAATCATGTCTTCTCTCAAAATACCTTGCGCCTTTATTGGGCCTTACGTACACAGCTTCTTGAGTACCCCCTAGCCACAAATCTTCTTGTAAGCAAATCACATTTCTGTTCATATATCTCTGCCGCGCTGCAATTTCTTTTGGCTCTATAGAATTCGCCTACAGGAATATTGGTAAGGTTGATCTTTTATGCCAGCTGCTGGCAAATGTGAATTTACTTCATTTGGTTTCCTGTAGGTTATAGTTTCCAAACGTCCTCTAGACACATTGTTAGATCAAGGAAATCTATAGATTTTATATCTGCATGGCCTACAAATTTGATGCCAAGTTATTGTTCAGGGATTCAAAAATGTGCTGAATCTTTCCACTGTTCTATTCCACACTAACAGTTAATTGTCTATGTATAGTTTCCAAAGCCTGATTCCCCCCTGAAATTCAATTGCATTGGAAATGTACGTCTGCTCAAAATAGCCCATAAATAAGTTGGGCAATGATGGTGCATACTTGGCTCCCATCGCTACACCTCTGTTCTGTGCATAGTAACTTTCATTTAACAGAGTATTTGTTTTAGAGTGACTGACTTAATTAATTTGAGCAGATCAACATGCTCACTGTTGGAGGCCCAAATATTCTGATGGGTAAAGTCTAAAGTTTGAATTGCAAGATATTCAATAGAAGTAATAAAGGGATTTGAGATCCAGCGCTGCTAATAATGTTGATCCCATTCAAACTCATGAATTATCTGTAATACAGTTGAATCCCTCAGATATGAAATCAACAATGGAACTCTCTACTTGATGGCTATATCCAGATATTCCTAAAGCCCTTCTGTGACCCATCCTATGTCACTCATAATAGTGCCTACTTCAGGTAGTGATTCAAAACTTTTGCGTATTTTAGCTAAAAAATAAACGGTCGAATATATTGGATTTTGTCAAATCAGTAATAATCTTTCGTTATCTGTTAACATTCTTTCCTGTGCCACACTTGTACTGGTGTATTTAATTCCCTAACAGTTGTGCTTGTGGGATTGCCTGGCAGTTTAGTGTAACAACCTGGAATAGATATATGTAACTCTGCCATAGTAATATAGTCCTTTCTATTAAGAATAACAATGTTACAGCCTTTGTCAGCCTCTTTAACTACAATCTTCTGATCATTTGCCAATGTTTCCAATGATTGCCTTTCTTGATTTGGCACATTATTATTATTGTTAATATTGCCACATTTGGCACCATCTATACACCGGTGAACATCAGCGGAAACTGCCTTATAACAAGTTTCAAATACACTTTCTGTACTTGTCGGTGGAGTGAATTTGGACTTTCTAGGCTGGGCCCCTAAGTCCTCGCGTATTTCATTTTGAGTTTAGGTAGTGTCACATTCAAGCGCGAGTAGCAATTAAGTATTTTATATATCGCCAATTGTAAGGGTACTCATATGCTTCCTCACAAATTTATAGATATCAATTTGAAACTCTATCATATCAATTTCTGCGCTTGGCGCAAACAACTCTCTATTCAATGCTGACCATTCTTCAGTACTTGATGCTCTGTCGGATAGATTGACCACTAGATCTGATATTAACTCCTTTTAGTGGAGTCCTGTGCTGGATCTTGTTAACCTTTTTGGAAGCGGATGCCCTCTGCCTGCCACTTGCTCTGCCTCCTCTTCTTCCTCTGAGGACGTTCCTTATGTTGATGTAGTTTGACCTAAAGGGTCTGCAAATCTGATTTGCTTGACAATTGGATATTGTGACTGTTGATTTAGTTTTCTTGATTCTTCAGATTTCATCAAGAAAACCTCTCCTAACATAATTGGTTCATTTCAGTCTGTTTGTGGGGGTATCTGCACCTATGCTTACTATTTCTTCTGAATCCACATCGGAACTACCTGGCATCGTCAAGGGTGCGTTCCCTTCTTTCTTGTTTCATTTTGTTGGGTTATGTACCCGATTACTATGTTTATATTTCTGTTCCTAATTTATCTCTCAATTGTATTGTTATGGATGTTAATTGACATTGCGATATATGACAAATGTATTGCCCAATGCAATATACTCTCTGCCTTGAAACAATGATTAGGTTTTATTGGATACATATGTTATGATCATTGGTTGATGGACAGGGATAGTCAGGCATTGATGTATTACACTGAAAATATCAAGTGTTTGGGATACTGTCAAATATTTTTGATATTGTAAAATTATTTTTTTGCTTTGTGAAAATTTGCCTTGAGAAAGACCGGATGGTTTAAACACGTGTTTGCAAGAGTGGGTAATTTCTGGTAATGGTCACAATTGTTTAGGACCTTTGTAATAATTAACATGTACTTAGTAACTTATTGAAGTTATTTCCATTTTTGATAAGACAAATTAAAAAATATTGTTTTTGTGTTTAATATATAAGAGATCAGATGCAATAACTATAGTTAATATTTGATACAAGCGTATCAAGCTTTGCACATATGTATTGATGCTTTGATTTGTGAACTTGTGTTTTGTAAGAGACATTTGCTTTACCAAGCAGAATATTGAGAAAGACATCACTTGTTTTGATTTGTGGAACAAGTGTTCATGAAAGAAATTTACTTTAACAAGCGGAAGCTTCCAATTGAAGGAAAAAAATATTTTGTTTTGAACTTCTGTTAAACCAGAAGTACTTAAAGGGTATTCGTGCATTGATCCAGGGGAAGAAAATCCAACCCTGGATCCAAGGAGTATTTTCAAAATATTATAACGTTGAACTTTTACACTGCTGTGTTGAATTGAAGACAGCCAAAAATTCCTTGTTTTGTTTTATGTATTCATGGGAGTGTCAAACATTTGGATGCTAGATCATCTTTCTTAAGTTTTGTTTGCTAGGTCGTGAAATCCTCATTAGGATGGGGAAAGCTAGGTGTTTCTCACCCTTTTTCATTTAATAAATTGCAAACGTTGAGAAAACGTTACTTTTCTGTCTCGCATTTTTGACCTCTCTAGAAGACTAGAATTAAGCAAACCCATTTCACCCCTCAAGTAATTTTTTATATTTTCTCTGCCAGGCTGTTTCTGAAATGAATGGGAAGGAAATTAATGGCAGAGTGGTCTACGTAGGGAGAGCGCAAAAGAAGTTGGAACGCCAGAGTGAACTGAAGCGCAAGTTTGAAGTGATCAAACAGGAAAGGATAAGCCGATACCAGGTAGATTATTAAAATGAAAGCTTTGTGATGCTCCTTTTTACTTGGGTGATTAATGTGTTGAAAGAACTTGTATAGTTGTGCTCATAGATTGTACCAAAGTGTACAATCTTAAATTGTTCTTTTAGATAACAGGCATTGTTCATCATAATGTGATTGATGTGTAATGCCAGTTAAACTGATTCAGCACACAAGCAGCATCAAGTAACTTCTTATTGCACTTCTTAAGCAATAAACACTGTGTGGGGACCTTAATGGTGCTGATTTACAGGTGTGCGGGCTGTAATACAAGCCCTGGGGCTTTACCAGACTCTTGAACTGTGGCATCTACTGATATATTGCCATTAGCATCCCGGCATGCTTACCGGGGTGCTAATCGTTTTTTAATTTGTTTTACTTTGAGAATCTGCTTGGTTGCCATTTCTCCGCTTTAAAAAACCTACAAAACAAGATGGCACCATGGTTAACAGAGAATGGAACTACACCAAGTGGTTCAAGTGCCTGTGAGGCGTGAAGCAGTTGAAGGTTAGTGAGGCAGGGGTTATGGTGGGGAGGAATGGGCGGTGGAAATGGAATTTGCGGTGTGGGGCACGCAGGCTCACATACCAGTTGCCTGGCATGGAAAAGGCAGCCTCCAACTACTGAGGCGACTTGGAACACGTCTATTACCATGAGGTAAAGCCTGCATTCTGAGCTGCCATATTAGCTTGGAGCCCTCCGCCCCAGGTACTAATTAACAATGCGTGGCCACTATCTTCACTAACTTCATTTCAGCTGCCACTTACGTTTGCCAATGGCTACATTTGTATAAAACCTTTTATTAAAGTTGATCACTGGGACACCCACATAACCATGATGGGAAATAACCATTTGCAAGTACGGTAGCTGGTTTTGTTATATTTATTGGGAAATGGTAGCCTTTTTTCTTTTGACTCATGTTTTTAAGAAGTGAATGAGTTATGAAGTGAAAAGGGTTCTTTAAACATAGAAATATTAGCTAAACGTGTGCACAAGGACTACAATCTAAGTGCGCTTACTTTACAATGTGTAAATATGCCTTTTTATGTAATACTAGGCTTCATCATTCGTAATATAGGCAGATAAATGACCCCTTGCAACAATATGAAATCCCTTGCCTTGGTGAGAAGCCTCAACACATTTTTTTCCTTCCCACCCTCCTTCTCTGAAAGCCCTAAAGTTGCCTCTCCATAGTATAGCATTAGACTTAAACTGCGTTGGCCATGCACACATTATTGCGATACCAAACATGTCATGTGGAGTAGGCACTTCATGCCATCCCCAAGATGGCAATGCGTGCATAGCGATGGAACGTGCTGAACGTAAACTTCTATACACTTACACACTATTGAGGGTTATTGCTGTGGTATTGTAAAGGTTTGAACAAGTGACTGTTCATTTTTATTTTTTAATGGAGCAGCTTTGAGAGAATGGGTTTGAATCCCCTCTTACAATTTGATTAAATGTGTACTGTTATGACTTGTAATGGTATACAGTTAAGAAATGATCACTTGTTCATGTGCATTTCTTTTAGATAACACATTGGCCCATTTAGACCCTACTCACAGCTAGCAATGTCAGTTTTACAGGACTCTATGGCTTTTGAGGAGGTGGGGGGGGCTGTTGTGGTCTTGATAGTTTGATGTCATGCATCCATCTGTTAAAGGGCCCAAATTTGGACCTGCTAAATCGGGGTTCTACAACTCCAGGCCTGGAGGGCCAGAAACGTATTGGATTTTCAGGATATCCCTCATTAATATTAATGCAATACATTTGCATACAATGATTCTAATTCTATGCACATTCATCTCATGAATATTAATTGAGCGATAACGCGACAAGCTGCCAGTTTTGGTTGGACAACCCTGCGCTAGATAACAGATACCATTTTTGTTTTCTTCTACAGCAGCCTAAAATTAAAATACAGCTTCTATTAACTATCGGTCTTTGTAGAGCAAATCTAGGTGGGGACTACATTTACATTTTATCTCCAGCTGATTTTTTGATTTCTTTGGTGTAGCCTCACATTCCCCATTATGCATTTGGCAGAGATGTAAAAGCTCAGACTTGCTGACTTAATCATGGATTGAAATGTTTGTTTGTAAAACAATTGGCAGAATACAAAACAAAGATAGAAAGTAAGGAGTCAATTACATAAGTGACCACCTGTCAAATGGCCTGTAATTAACCATTAAGACACTTGCTTACCCCCACTGTACATTGATCTGCTTATTTTCTTTAATGGCTAGGCTCCATGCTGTGTGAGAATACCCGGTGTCTGTTGCCACAATCTCCTTTCTGTGATGTCTTTCTCAAGTGCTATACTAATTTGGACTTGGGCGCCCTTCTGATCAGGAATCATATGTTAACGCCAAAGTGCCTGGTACTGCTCCAACATTTAGGACCCTTTCACAATGTGATTGCAACCTTTCAGATTGACATTTATCTGCTTGGAATACAATGGCCCCTTGGCACTGACTGTTAAGGTGCAAAGCCTGATTAGTTGTACTCATCCCAGTAACACATGAAGGAAATAGAACTCCAATCTTTGGAGAGCTTTGTAGTCCCCTGCTGCACCACTCCCATCAGGCCCCCAAATTGCCCCTTTTGAAGATTACATCCCATGTTTGTTCATTGAAACTGGTGAGCTACTTCACCTGTTCTACTCTCCAGTGTTCTGGTGCACAAACCTAAAATCATTGGCTCAAAGATGAGCAACAAACTGAAGGAGCTTTTAGGAGCAGAGAGTACCATTTAAGAAATAAAGTATTGTGTCCTAAGTTCTGTGAATTTTCCTCATGCTTTCCATTTACAAACACTTGGTTGATTTCGATCTGGCATAGGGATTATGAGCCTTTCGCTTGACCAGTTTCAAGTCCTGTAACTCTGAGTACCAATTTGTATTTGGTGTTTTCTTTTAAAGTGGAAACATTCAGGTTTTGAATGGAGCAATCTGATCTACGGTGCCAGAAAGAGAAGTCTGATGCGCAAGTACCAAATCATGAGAAGTGACACGAGCATCTAGGTTAAATTGCAGATGGGGAATAAGAGGCATCAGAACTTCGGCCGTAAGTGCCCACAAATTCTGGGAAGCAAGTGACCCTAGGTAGTGGCTTCTTCCTTAATCGCATAGGCAGAATATCAGAATGAATAAGGCTATGATCAGACCAAGAACATGGAACAATAGACACTCCCTCAGTAGAGATGTTACAGCTAGCCAGCCAGGCAATCATATTCCCTTTAATATGAGTAGAGTCCCTGACCTGTTGAATAAACCTCAAGTCCGCCAACGATTGTTCAGTAAGAAGTGCAGTCGAGTCTGCTGCCTCTTGACAGCCAGTAGTTAAAAGAAATAACATAAAATACATTTTAGGTAGGCTTAAGCAACCGCACTGATACATGAGTTGAGGAGGTCTTTAAAATGGAAACAAGTTGACAGTTGTATTAGGATCCATAAATATCTTGGCATGACCATCACAACCCAGAGGACCCTGCACGCCCACCTCATTAATTTTTATTTATTGGGCATTTATAAGCAGACCCTCCAGGATATTGCGGCATGAAATGGAAAATTTTGCGGCACAAAAAAGAAAAAATTGCGGCACACAACTGCATTTTTTGCGGCATTATTTATTGTCGAAAAATACATCATTTAACATCTTTTTTATCCAAAAACAGAGAACTTGAACAGTACAGAGTGTTGCACATTGAAACAGGAATGTTTGAGGTGATGTGGAGAACTTTTAACAAACCTTTGAGCTAACTATATCGAGCAATAGCATCAAACTGTGAGCCTGAAATGCCCGTCATTGTTTTTTCAAAGCAGTCTTCTGAGTTAATGCCTTCCGCCACTTGATTTATAAGCACTATAATGGCACTGATTGCATAGTTTTCTGAGCACCCCCGTCCATTCCTGAGCTACATCAGTTTCAGTACTTGGTTTCAATCCCATCTCCCCTAATCACATCAGTCCTGACTTGCAGCTCCTCTTATATTCTGTGGGTTCCTAAATATAGCTCTACCAGTCAACCTCAGTCCTGACTTTCAGCACTCTACGCAACTCCTGCTTTGGTACCTTCATAATGCTGCCCAGCTATAACCCCTGCATTTTCAGTACTGGGATGTAGACACATACAGGCACACACGCACACAGCTCTGCTGATCTACCTAAATTCTAAAATTCGCCCCTTCTGCTATCCCCCTACTGAGATCCTCTCACACAGGTGCATCCAGGCACACCTGTCCCTAGTTAAAGTAACCCTTGTGGTCCATTTCTGGAAGCCCATCACTGCTTCACTACCACTCTTTAGTCATGGCATGTGAACCCAATGTGTACGGGCAGTCCTCCGGGGTTAGGTCCACACATTTCAAAACAATGACATTGAAGTGGAGCTAAACACCCTCAAAGCCTAAATTGGCAGATAAGTACCAAAATCGAAAATTTGAAAAGACTGGGGAGTGAAGCGTTGGGTATAGATAGTGGGTGAGTGCAGTGAAGAAAGAGGAAATCCAAAGATGGCATGGGGGTGGTGGGATCCCTATAAAAGTAAATGGAAGGCGTATCTTAATTAAAGATGACAACGTCGATACGATAATCTCAAAAAGACTCAGTCTCCCATCCAAATGAGCCATGAGAATCCTCCCTTCAGCGGAGGACAGGAGCATCCTCTGCAGGCCATCTGGCTTGCCTCCAAGGCTGAAGGCACTTCCCTCGCCAGCATTCGTCCCCCAGATCTATACTCCCAGTCCGTTGCTGCGCACTGCTATAATTGTTTTGCATAAATCAGGGCATTTATGTAATTCCTTTAGCTCTTAGTCTTCACTGTGGTTCATCTGCGTCTGAAAATCACCTCCTTCCCAGTTCCTATTCCAGCTTTCTACCAGATTCACTGCCTGCTCCTCTGGAAGCACTCTCGAAACCGCATAACACTCTGAGGTGCTCCCACAGTCGGTCCATCGCTACTAGTGTTCTGTGAGTTGCTCCCAAAGCCTTAATCCTCCACAGCAACACTGTATTATTTGGGGAAGGGGTCCCTCAAGATGCTTCTTAAGCTCAAGGGATCCAGTAAGCGCTCTTGCCAGTAATCCTGCCAGGTTTCCTGGCACCTTAAATCCTTTAAGTCATTTAGTGCGGTGGAGAGGCCACATCACTGGTGAGGGTCACAGCACAGCTGTGGCAGCAATGCGCTTTACAGGAGCTTGCTGCCATGTGAAGATATGGGATACTGCTGTTGCCGAAGCTTGGTCTCGGCAAACTTGGTGTCAGTGCAGACCCTCCCTAGAATAACTCTGTTACACTTAATCAGGTCCAGTACCTCTGCCAAACACAAAACGTGGGTTCCTTCCCCAAGATAGTTTCTATGAGTGTCCTTCACTGAAGTCCTGCTAAAAACAAGCATTTGCAAATCCAACAGTATTGACTTGATTTTAACATAACTGTGTATAGGAATTGCCAGCTGCTGCTATGGTAATTAATTGCAAGGCCTTTGTCATTTGTGTCCCGTTCAGTCTGGCCACGCTCTTTAGGACAGCCAGGCCGAGTCACCACAGCCTAACATGTTGGGGTGTGGAGGGGGGAGAGGGCTACAGCTCGATCAGCTCCATGGAGGGGCTTGAATTCAAAGGTGTCAACCCTGGTTCACACCTTTGAACTGAAGCCCCTCGGTTTATTTGCTTTTTGCTCAGTGGAGTTGTTAACCTTTGAGCTGCTGCAATTGGCAACCCCTCTGTGGATGCTATAAATCATTAAATGAGTGTGAAAAAGATACATAAAGCTAATGTGTCTTTTTTGCGCTCATTGAATGATTTATAGCGGCCATAGCGGGAAAAGGCAAATTTTGCGTTTTTTTTGCAAATCGCAAAATCACCATAAGCTGGGTGGTCTGTATAAGGTGCTTGTGCAGCTTCAATAGTTTTTCAAAGCACCACAAGGCAAGAAGGGGAATAAGGAAACAATCCTGACAATACAGCAGAGTGACCATGAATAAAACAAGACGATAACAGTCCTAGACCTTGGACATTTGGAATTTGCATGTGCACCGGAGGATGAAAAGGGGGCGGGGTAAATACTAGGGGGTCGCCTGGGGGTGGGAGGGGAGTGCAATGGAGCCTATTGCGGAGACAATAGTTAAGTGCCAATGCTTTGACAGCCCAGAGAGGATGCCAGCGGCCAGAACAAGAAATGCAAACCTATACAGCTCGACAGGCAGGAGGGGTCCCAAAGGCAAGGACCGGGGGAGGTGGAGGTGGGAGGGGCGGGGGAGGGGTAGTAGGGCCAATGCTGAATGCAATTGTGCAGAAGGTCAGGACCTCGTAGGACTCAATCTCAGTGACTGAGGGGAATTAGCAAGGAAGCAGAGGGGGAAGGAAGAGGGGAGTCTTGAGCAGCTTGCAGAACTTGAGGAGATTCGGTTTAAGATTGAGGGAGCCTGTTTGAAACGAGGGAACCAGCCAAAGAAGGGGGATCTCTCACCAGGTCTTTCCTTGAAAAAAACGTTTGACCAGTGGAGTGTTGGAGCTGGAGGATCGGAGGGATCTGGGAGAGTATTTTAAGACAGAGTTGCAGATAGCGTGGCCCCAGGCAGCTTTGTGGATGATGCTGAGGGATTTGAACTTGATCCTTGCAGCAACCGTGAGCCAGTGGAGAGATTTTAGGGCTGGGGAGATGCAGCCCCTGAGTTTGAGTTCAAGGCTAATTCATTCAGCCCTATTCTGGATTAGTTTCAGGGGATTCGAGAGAATAGGGTAGATTAAGGAAGAGGCTGTTGCAGAAGTCCAGCCTGGAGAGGACCAGAACTCTAGAGACGGAGCTTCTGGGGGAATGTGAGGAAAGGGAGGATGCCTCTAAGGAGGTGGATTTGAAAGTGGGCCATTTTTGCAAGGTCTAAGGTATGAGGAATAAAGGAAAGAGAAGAGTCGAAACAGGACCCCAAGATTTCTGGCTGCAGTGGAAGAGTAGGAGAGCCCATTGAGGGTGGCCAGAGCGCATGGGGGGGGGAAGCCGGAGTCACGATGGGAAGGATCTCAGTCTTGCTAGCATTGAGAACCGAGATCGTTAGAGGTGCACTATGTCTGGATAGCGTATAGGCAGTCGGGGATGGCAGGAGTTAGGAAAAGGGAGTTTGGAGAAGAGTTGGGTGTCCTCTGTGTAGTACTAAAAATGAGCAGAGAAGGTGGAGATCAGGTGAGCAAGAGGGGCAAGGTAGATATTGAAAAGCCAAGGCGAGAGGCTAGAGCTAGAAGGGAGTGGTCAGACAAGGAGAGGGGGGTGGGAGAGAGGGTTGGTGAGCAGAATGTAAGCATAAATAGCATCGAGAGTGTCCAGCAGAGTGGGTAGAGTCAGAAGGGAGAATAGTGAGGGGGAGAGAGAGCGGTGCAGAGGTCACGGAAGAGAGTTGAGGCAGGTATGGTTGAATCAAGATGGATGTTAGTCACCAATGAGTCATTGAGGTTGAAGCCAGGAGAGAGGAGGAGAAATAAGCCCATTCCGACAAGATGGTAGCAATGGTGAGAGAAGAGGTAGGAGAGACGCCAAGTTTGCAGACCAGGCTTTCGAAGGAGGAGTAAGGTTGGGTGGGTATGAGAAGATCAGGGCTACACCGCCGCCACCTCAGTTCGGACGAGGCTTTGAGATGATCTTGTTGCCATCAGAGGAGGGAGTCAAAAGCAGTGACTGAGCTGATATTGAACCACGTCTCGGTGAGAGTGAGGACGTTTAAGTCCGCCTTCAAGAAGGAGGCAGATGTCAGTAGAAAGGTTTGTTAGCAGTGCAAGCATTAAGCCTGGCTACTTGGAGCAGGTCACCACCTTTTTGAAGGTTTTCTGAGGAAGGGTAGAGTGACGTACGCCTGTCTGAGGAAGAGGTGCAGCGAGCGAGAGCAGAAGGTGGAGTAATGGGGAGAGGGGGGCTGGTCTGAAGTTGATGAGAGACGGCAGGCGTTGGTTGAAGAGGAGGAGGAGGAGGAGGAGGTTGAGTTGAGGACCCCTAGCCATGATCGTGCCATTGTGATGGACATTAATGATAGACCTGGAAGATGAGCCTGCCAAGAGTACTTATCATATAATGCCACCATTAATGGGAGAGGAAGAAAAAGGAGAGCAAGAGTAGAAATCAAATGAGTCCATAGATCTGGGGAGGGGACAGAAAAGAGAATATCCATAACAATCTGTCTGGAAGTAGCGTTGCCATAGGTGCTGGCTATGGGTAGAACAGGGTTAGAATTGTCTTTAACTTTTTCCTTCCAGATGTCTTGAGAGGGAGGATATTTGATAGCATAGCAGTAAGAATAGATAGGGGGGGTGGAGAGTGCCATAGTGAAGGAGGAGATGGGGATAGAGTATAGGAGAGACTGCACAGGCACGACAGACTCACCAGGCAGCCTAGCAGCCGAAAGAAGGTTGGTGGATATCCAACTAGAGAAGTCTTGGCTAGAGCTGGGTCTGGAGAATGGCTTCAACGAGAGTCGGGATGAGTAATGTAGCAGATGAAGGAAGTGGAGAAGAGTGCCAGACGACCATCAGTGCAGGCAACGGCGGGCCACATGGTGCAGAGGAACTTTAGGCAGGCAGCGGAGCCAGCGAGGTGTGGGTCAGGTGGCTTGGCCCATAGTTTAGCAGAGAGTGGCATCTTCGGGAAACCGCCTACCTCACATGTTGTCTAGTCACCGAAGTTGTCAGGGGTCCACAAAATACCAGCCCTGTGAATAGCTTGCAAGTGTTGTCCTGCAGCTACATTGGTAGCCTGTTCCTTGGGACTGCTTCCCCATTCATGCCCATGATAGTGTAGGCACCGGGCGTTCTCTGTAGGGATAATTCAGATTTCCCACTCACGTCAACCAGTTATACTGCTGGTCGGGGCAGCCTCCCGCTACACTCCTACAAGGTTTCAGCCCAGAGCGCACTCAAACAGGCAGTGCGCTCACCTCCACTCGGGACCTAACACATCTTATATCTGTGACAAAAGGGGTGGCCACAGCATCAAAACGCGCTCACTGGGCAACAATGACAGCTGTTAAGTGCACCAGGTACTGTAGACCCTCCTCTACTTATGATTGCCAAAGCTCTAGGTCGGCAGCGTACATTCTGGGGACACGACTACATCTGACAAGCACCTTCCACACACCAGCCAGGGAACAGCAAAGGAAGGTTAAATCAACAGTCACCTACTTCCAGGTCGCATAAGAGGTCCGAGCCCGTGGGTTAATATCAAGGCTCGCGCCTCAGGGGCATCTTCACAACGTTCTTGCTGCAGCAAACATCAGCCAGCAACACATGAGCCGATCCTCGGCCAGGGTGCCCGCCCAGAAGCCTTTGAGGAATGGGTGCTGACACACTCCGAGCAGCTCTTCTGTTGTGCTTCCTGGTCTCGCAGGCAGCGGTGCCATGCACGGAGATCGCTGTACCAACCTGCACGAGGCCCCAGGGCAGTAGATCTTCTTAGCTGCACCTCACCTCCTCGAACGTGCGCCGCCGCATTTAATTGCATCAAACGATGAACCACACATAAACTCAATGGTTTGTTGAAAGCTGCTCGCCTGCATCAGTGTCACACTTCTCCCCTATGGTGACCAGGCTGCGGGCCTGCAAGAGGGTCGCCTTATGCTCGCTGATAGTCCGGGCGATCAATTGGCAGACTTCTTGGTGCTGCTTTCGCGCTCCTGCATTGCAAGCGTTTCTCGGGTTAAGGCGTGGCACAGACCAGCTCAGCGTACACCACAGCTCTTGTTAGGCGCCAGGGACGTTCCGAACCTTGGTGCGCCATTTCAGCCGCTGATAAGTAGTCTAATTGCAGGACATTAGGATTTTTCTGCGGTCGGGACAGGTGCCTGGAGAGTTGCTTCTTCATCCGTGCTCGTTGGAAGCGAAAATCAAGTGAGGACCTACAAACAAGAACAGCACTCCCCACCTCCAACCACCCCACTTACTACCATTCCTATCTACTCTGATGATGCTGAATCACAGAGGAATAGCCAAAGCAAGAGATGGACAAGCCACATTGTGAAAACAGTTCTCAGAAATGGCAGAGATATCAATATCATGAACCAGGATATAATCCTTAATTTTCTGTGGCATGTTTGAGCAAAGACCATGTGTTGAGTAATACACACTTGATGGAACTATTTGGTATCTGGTCTTGTTGAATGTGAGGAATAGAAACAATGGGACATTCCTGAATAGATTAACGAGATATCCTAGAACAATAAATGCTGATGTTAGCCTGGTGAGTAATTGTTGACGACACATTTCGGCCAGTATAATTCGCATTGTTCCCACTAAAGAATGGGAACCGTTAATTGAAGTATAAATGCAGAACTGGTCAGGCGAAGAAGAAAAAATATTTAAGCTTATCTAATCGGCATTATTGACTTATGGGATGTAGTCCGACTGAATAGAAGTAATAGATTTATCGTCGGGCTGATAAATAACAGTAGTAGAGAATTTTTGGCCCATATAATCAGCATTGTTAACACAAGAAATTATCTCAGACTGGTCAGTTGCATTGGGGCCAATGTCAGGCTGGTCAATATCGGTGCTAGAAATATTTAGGTCGATATCGTTAGAATTGTTCACACTAAGACAATGGATCGCCTTCAACTACCAAGTGCATAGTCTAGGAAGTAGAAGCTAAATAAATACCTGAGAAATCAAGATGAAATATCCAAGACCACACCATCTCGCCAGACGCCCGTGCACAAACCGACTTCTAACGCGCAAGCGCCAACACGCCTGCAATGGATGGAAATTGGCACGAAGCAGGCTGGGAAATTAGTTTTTGTTAGTCAGTTCGTCAAATTTAGGCTATCTTACAGACACTAGGTAGTAAAACAAAAATCATGTTACCTTAACCAAAGCAAACACAAATGACCAAGTATCGATAAAGCGGTCAAATAAAACAGCGCATCCCTGCAAAGCATGAGAATCGTACCCAAACAGCCCTCAACTGGGTTTGCCACATCACTGATGAGAGTTGGATAATTGAGTGTGTGATACATATTCACTATGGAAAACTCCACAGGCACTAAATATAATCTGAGGAGTAACACTTCTATTACCAGCATTACTAGTATACCTGAGCTGGTATTGGCAGCCTCTTGGGTCTGAACAGAGGAACGGCTCAATGTATCAGTCTGGCTTAGCCGCTATTGAATAGAGGGCTTGCACTTCCACTAAAACTCTTGACAATGGGGCCTCTTATATCTGGACCGACCCCTTCGGGTAAGATTACTGAATTTTATCAAGCTTTTCCACTTGAAAAACAAAGATTTGTGCGTGCCAATTCACTGGAGTCTGTAGTACTCGAGTCATTCTTAAGGATGTGCCATGGCCTTTATGACGATTCATGCACACCATCCCAAAATGAGGCCAATAGGCCGTCAAACACACAGACCAATCACTGGAGTCACTTTGAAATCCCCTGCTTTGGAACTAAATCAAGTTAATTTCAATTTAAGAGGAAAGTTCCATTGAATCACCTTTGGACACACTAGGCCCTCCTTGATATCAGCCCTGCACCTCGTACTTCAATCACATGTCAGGTTATATGCCAACACCAAAGATGTGCAGTTTAATTTATTTCAACTAGCCTTGATCTCCTACATTTTAAATAACAAGTCTGTCATTGTTCGAGACATGAACATGGTTCTGGTGTAAATGAAGTCAATCTTGAGGTGTCCTATAGTCTGGGGCCAAAGTGAAATTCCTGACATCTCCATGCATACTTTACCCAGACCCAAGAAAGCAAAATCGTACAAACTAAAGCCAGCAAGAAAATCTTAAGAATCCAACAAGCACTGATCTAAAAAAAAAGTCCTCAGTTTCTTGGCTCTTGAAAGCGAGGTTGTGGACCTAAACTCAGTCTGGAGCCACCATAAAGAATGTAGACTCTGGTTCATCTGCATCGACTAGGAATTTTCCCATGCAGAAAAACAAAGGTTACTCTTACCCGGTGGCCAGAGATTGACAACTGGAAGTATTGCCATAGAGCATACCTGAAAGCTTCCGACATGTGCTTTTGGGTAACATCGGCCATTTGCATTGAGGAAGACCTGGGTTGTGTTTATACTCTGGGAAGATACCAATGCAACTAATACTGTGAGCCATTTTGCTCCAGATTATCCTGATTGCCTACCTATATTTCCTTGGAACATGTCAGTTTTTAATGACAGAATAATAGTCTTCGAGAATGTTCAGGTTAAACAATGACAACATTTATCTGAATCACTCAAGGCAACTCGGATCTTTGCAGCGATTTAATGCTCTTTGCTTAATCCACACTGGTTACAATGATTGGGTGATTTGGCGAGTTTTCTTGAAGAATAATTTTTCTCTGGTAGGCCTTCGCTCCTGGACAAATATGGTTCACCTTGTGGTGAATTATGGTTCCATTTGTTTTTGTATAGTGTTCACGGGACAGTCCCTCTGCGCTCTGGCTCATAATATTCTTTCTCTTAGGTTATTCTCTTCTATAGAATACCAGGGTGCTTTCCCATTTTCCTAGGGGATTGTTATGCACTGTTCTAATCTTTCATTCTCTAGATTTTCAATAGTTCTTTCTTATCACAACACGAAGTTCATCAGTTTCACGTTCAGCTTTTCCTCTTGAATTGTACTGCAACAAGTTTCTTGCATGATATGATTTCCTTTGGGCCTCCTGTTCGTGTACTCCTTGTTACCTCTGACTGTAAAGGAGAACGTCTTCGGGATCTGTTGTCTCTGGGATTTTCCCTCTTGCTCTGTATTGTCATATGCTTGCTTTTGCCTGTTTCTTTTCTCTGGTTTTCTCTTTTCACAGCATCCCGGTGTTCTGCTGTGACTGGATACCTTGTTGCTTTGTGCTTGTGGTGTTATCAGTGATTGTTAATGGGCTGGCCGCCCACCACAAATACATAATGGTCACGCCAACACCTCCCTTGGGGCTCCTGCCCATTCGGCTTCTCACAGTGGGGATACGCCAGAACTCTGTCCTCGCTCTCTCCCTGTTCAGTACAGTATGAGTTTGAAACTAGTGGACTTCACAGCTCACACCTACTGTGCCTCCTCCAGGCGTTACGCAGCTCATGCCGTCCCTTGCATGAGTACGCGTTTCTCTCTGTTGCTAGTCTAGTACTCGCTATTCAACGTACTTGTCGTGGATTAGATACTTCCATTTAAAAGGACATGTTCTTTTCTGGGTGATGACATTTAAGTTTTTCGTCATGCAGTCTTGTTTAAAAGTCTCTGGTATTTAAGAGCATCTCATGTAGGTAAGTCAGAAGGAGTCGGACAAAGAGGTGGCATTTCAAACTCAAGGATTTTATTCAAGTAATATTTCTTACTGTGTGATATATATATATATATATATATATATATTACACACACACACACACACACTGACTTTCCTTATCTTGTCTATTGCAACAAGGGAGATTGTTCCCGTCATTTCCTTGGCTTTTTCCACAAACCCTCTGGTGAGGGAGACTATTCCAGTAGTCTGCTTTATCCTTGATATTTCTCTTGTGGTTATTGTGACCTGGGAAATTGCTCCTGAGGCACTCTTCACTCTTGGCATCGTTCTTGTGAATACTTTGACAAGGGAGATTATTCCTGATGACGTCACACTTGCCTAAACCCCTAGCAGGTCTCTCGTGACTGTTAACTTCTTTCTGGTAGGGGGGGGGCGAACAGTCACTGTTTCTTCCTGGTGTGTTGGTCTCACTCACTCTTGTTGAGCGCTCTTCGTCTCTCTCGCTCCGCCTCCCACTGCACGGCTCTCACTCGGCTGGTCTTGTGGCCTGTTTGTCCACGTAGTTGGACTGCATGGCCCACCTCCCTGAGGTCACCTACCGTCTGCCTCTACAGCTTCGATGTAGGTCAGGTCTCTGCTGTTGTACGGAGTGCTAGGTGACCTTTCCAGGGTGTCCTCGCGACCAAGGACCAGTTTCTTCTTCTCACTTCCTCGTTACCAGGTTTAAATTCCTGGGGCCGACCGGCTCCACACCGGACTCCCTCTTTGAGTCACTTCTCGATTTTTGTCTTGTAACTGGGTCCTCCCCAGCGGAGTGCCAGAGTCCTTTGCTTGTATCAATGGAGTATTCTTCATGCCTCCTTGGTGTCACCACTTCTCTGAACGGTCTAGACTTGGAAAAGGAGTAGTTATCACTCCTTCAATCTTTCTCTTCTCTGTACTTTTAAGAGATGATTTCACTGTTTATCTCCTCCTCGTCTTGGTGGTTTTAAGTTGGGAAAGGAGAGAATATTCTATTCATTTATAGGGCGCTCCAAACAGGGAAGGGCTCCCCTCTGGGGAGAAGTGACGAGGTCCCGTGAATCATCACAGTACACAGCATTATGGAGTTCCTCACAGGAACGTGAGTCCTTATCCTCTAAGGGGGAGTCTCTTCCCGGTGAGGTCCCACCTGCCTTGACACCTATGGAGGGTTTTGCGGAGCGGGCGCTCCTCACATAAGGCGAAGAGATGAATTCCCCTCTGCATCACAGTGGATTTACCACAGGTGGGAGGTGACCAATTAGTGGCCCTTTTTTATTCTAAAATAGGAGCGCATCTGGCTTAGGAACATATGCCTTCAACTTTAGTAGTGCTAACCATTTAAGTCACTTATTTCCAATGGAGTGGCTAAATGGCCAATAACTCATTTATCTCCTCTACTGATTAAAGTCTTTGATGCCAACTCCCAGAGAACAGTCACAAATAGCAGAAATTATCTTTAGACTCCCAAGGTGATTGGGCCGGTTTATCTGCAGCTCTTGTTAATAACACAAGGTATAAGGGGCTAAAACATCAGCTTTAGCACAGACTCCTTAAATATCTTTTCTTGGGATTGATGTGGTTTTTTGAACTTAACAAATGCTACTATCAAAATATGTCCCTTAAAACTTTGACATAATCATGTTGCATGAGACTGTTGACGAAACCCCTTTCTATAGAAGGCTACAGAACGTTCTCCTGTGAAGCAGTCGAGGGTATAAGAGGTTGGCCCTCGGGGGAGGGAGGGTGTTGCTATAGCAATTGACTAAAAATTACATCTACAAGCCTCCATGCTTTTCTGGCCGTTAGTTTAGCCTGAAGGATCAATACCTATTGTCACGAAATGTTATCGATTAATATCTATTTTTGACCCTGGTAAAAATGGTATGACTTATGTGCAAAACAACAAATATATCTTTTAGCCAAAGACCCGGACATAGGCCTAATATAGCCTTAGGATACAAGAGGACAACTTGGGATATCCTCCCACGAATAGCGAACATTTGATATATTCGAATAATCCTGCTTATTGTTTCAAATTCAGGATTCCACGCTATTCACCTAGCAAGAAATGGATACTCGGTGACACTTGTTAGACTGAACGACACTTTAACCAATGTGTACAATTAGGTATTGAAGCGTCATTTAATTGGTTTTCCTTTTTGTTTCACAGTTTTTATTATTGCATTTGATTTATGATGACTTAATTTGCTTCCTTCACTTTTGAGATTTCTTGCAGAAATTATTTTGTGATTCTGCATTAGGTCAAACAGTATTCTTTGTTTACAGCACACGTTAATTAAAATACTACACACATTTTCATTGTATATTTGTTCATTTGCCCGCTCAGTTTAGATACTTAATAACTGAGTGTGTTTCACATTGAGCATGTTTTCCTCCTTTAGATTCAAGTGTCCATAGACATTTACAAATAAGGAGTCTGGACTACTGAAGATCTAATTTGACACCCACAAAGAAGTGGGTTAGTCTTATAATTAGGTTTACTTCATTTTTGTTCTGCGGTTGGGATACATCAATATTAGCACTTATGTGCAAAACAAGCTTAATTAATTTTTTGACAAATGGTTGGTGGAGGGCCATCAAAACAATATTGCGTTTGCTGGAGACTTTCATTTTCCATGTGCTGACTACTTAGTTGATATTTTTACGAATTGTTGCAAACTATTTGCTTGTCTCTTAATTTTAATAATAAGATACAGGAGTGTCTTGGTCACAGTTTATGCCTACCTGGGAATTTTCACTGGTTTTGCCTTTGTTGAAATCTGCATTACCGAAAATAGCAACATGGAAAAGGGGTCTTGCCACCTCTTGGATTGTTTTCACTTCCAAACCCCTTTTAGCAAATTCCTCTTCGTTGTATATAGAGTTTAATGTGCATGGAAATCATGCTACCATCTCTTTCCAGATTAAGGCATAGGGGTGCTATCAAAACCCATCTGGGGAGATTACAGAAGCCCTCCACCTCAAGGCAGGATAGAGATGCCAACTAACCAATTGCACTAATAAATTTCCCCCTCTGCATACATCCCTCAACCACCAAACCAAACACAACCACAATCCTACAGCACAACAAACCGCACAAAGTTCACTATATGCCAACAACAAAACAAAAACGCACAGACTCTCACAACAGTACACAACGACTACCTGCCGCAAACACCCAGAGGCCCAGCCAACGGACCCACCGGGCTGAGGCCGCCAACAGCACATCACTGCTCTCTTGCACTTTTCCAGCTCCCTCACACTAACCCTCCCCCTTCCTCTTTCAGAGCCGCCAGAGCGCCAGGGGACCACTCCCGTGGTTATAGTGCTTGGTACAAATGTCCTTTAACATTACCATTAAATATTCATTGATGGCGATTGCTCTTCAAGCATTTGGTAATATAAATCTTGGCCTTGGCTTGATGCTAGTAAATGCTGTAGCAGAATGTAGTAATATTTTAGGGATTGATTCCTACAAGGCTACTGTTTATAATCTCTTGTCAAAAGTAATGCAGAAAGGTTTATGTGCCCAAACACACAACTCCTGTTTCGTTGCCAAAACCTAGGAGGGCATCTATTAGATATCTTATGCAGCTGCATGGTTCTGATTTTTGGCCTTTGGCATATAGAAACTTCACAAAGTTTGAAGGCTGAGCTATACGCACCGACAGTCAATAAATATTATTTTCTTACTGGAAAATAGTACATTTTGGGACGTTACCAACCAGGTATCCAAAGACTCGCAAGAGGCTCACATTAACATTAGAGAAGAATCGTCATGGGTAGCTTACTATAATAAATGGACCCAAAAAGTCAATGTCCATACCAACGCTTATGTTTTGGGTAGCAGACAGTTTGATTGGGCTTTTTTTTCTGTGAAGAATATTCAGGGGGCAATTCTAAAAGTGAAGCCCTCAAAATCACCCGGAGCAGTTAATCTGGCCCCAATTGCAATAAGACATGATCCCAAACTCTGGTCTCAGATCTTGTCTAGACTACTCATGGAAGTCTTTGGAAAATCAGAAGTCCTCTCTACCTTTTTGTACATTATTCCTCTATATAAAAAAAGTGAATCGTAGGACCCATCCAATTATGATCTTGAATGCCCCTTGTAAGTTCTTTGCGTCCTTGTTATTAAAGGAGTGGACAGTTTGGCCTAAGCAAACATATGGTTGGCTTTCAGAAAAGATTAGGTACCTGCCTCAATTCTTGCCCATTTATACGCAACAACTAAGAGGCCCGTAGCTAAATCGATCAATATAGCTATCGTGGAGATGACCGCCTTTGACAGTTATTTGGGAAAGGCTTTGGGACAAGTTAAGACCCTGGGTTATATCTGGAAGGAGATTAGTGAATTTAATTGTTCTCCATGAGAATACCCAAATCTGGATCCGATTGAGTGCTAATGGGCTTCTTTCTCGAGCTGTCAACTCCTTTACTGTCCTCAAACGGGGGTAGCACCTTGCTCCAATTCTTTTTCATTTGCACCTAGCAGATATTAACAAAGTATGTGAATCAACACATTTCCTGTAAAACTGGCGATTTGTCTTTACATTGGATCGCTTTTTCGGGCAATTTGCTTTTCTTTGATTCAACCTCTATAGGCTTACAAAGAAAGCCGACTATTTCTATTTCATATGCAATCAATAACCTGTTAGTCGATGGAAGCAAGTCTAAGATAATCATTTTCTCAATCAAAAGATCTCCTAAAACAAACCCTTGGATGTCGGTGACTTCAAATTAGAATATCACCGTTCTTAAATATCTGTGGTTTACTATCCTATACAATTCCTCAATAAGGGTGAATACAGAGCACCTAAGAGCAAGGATATTGCCCTTGACTGCCCAAGTAAAGAGATTGTACTTAACATACTGCAAATGTAACGTTTTTCCTGCATTAAAGTTGTATTCATCTAAAATGGTCCCTGCTTTAATCTGCGGACTATAAGTGGTTCTTGTGAATTTGGGTCCCTTTCTATATTCTTTGGAAGGAATGATGTGGAAAAAAGTTCTTGGTTTGTCTCTATCCATACCAAATTGTGTATTGAGACACGAGCTGGGGCACAGCTTTTGAATCTTTGGTAAATTGGATGAAGCCGTCAATATGCCAAGATGTGGTACCCCCGCCAAATAGCCTATTTTGAAGATTTAAAAAAAATCTTAAGATAACTCGATCGTATCTTTGGCCAAATTCAGTTGCCCCCTTGTTTGTTTGCTGACAGATGGACACAGCCATGATTGAATTGGTTAATAATCCTATTGAAGTGAAAAAGACAGTTATGCCAGAGACTGTTGCCTAACGATAGAAAAATTGAGTTCTTACACACAGAATTGTGAATATTCAGAATTCATTAGGAAAAAGACAACTTTGATGTACATTTATTTGTTTCCCTGTAACGCATTAATAGCTTGGTATATCTGATTCAAAGTAAACTAGCTACTGACTCTTGATTGCCTTGGGCTGAGAATGGGTCGCAATAAAGACTACCAAGCATGTAGGTGGTGTGGCATGGAAAAGGAATGAGTCACTGAAACATCTTACAATTTATTGCCCATAGCCAAGCCACTTGAGATGGGCATTTTGTTAGATTCCTACAATCCTCCTTTGTCCATGACACAAGGGGAATTGTGGGCTATGTTGACGCTAGGAGAAAATGATCCTTTGACAATTGCACTTTGGAGGTTTTTAGCTAATCTTTGTATGAAGTATTTTTTACTTTTGGACTGTGGGCTAGGATAATGTTGGGGGTGAATGCCTTCGCAAAACAGAACCACTTAGGGTTCTTCTAACTTATTGTATGATCTTTGTTATCAAACCCTTGATTTTAGGTAATGAATTGTATTAGTAAATATAGCGTTTTTACCATGTATTTGATAGTATATTTTTTCTAGTTTTTCACTATTGGAAATGTTAGCAGTTAGGCAGAATCCTGTACAGTGCCCTTATGGACCACTACACACAATTAAGACTGCAAGTGGTAATACAAGTTCACCTTTGGTACAAGCCTGTACTACACTGTTAAAGTGGTAGCAGTAGCGGAGAAGCCAGACTTATCTCAAGAGTAAATGAGCAGTAGTAGAGATTACACAAAGGACCACAATTACTATGACTCAAGCAAACACTGACTCAAGGTTTCAGATAAAAAAATATAAGTATATATTTTTAAACCGTGTTATAAAACACTACACTTATATAAATTCGAAACCACACGTGAAATACACTGCACACAACCAATTCCACTTGTTCCAGCAAATTCAAGGTAAGTACATTTAGGATTTGACAGACCGGCGTTGCGATACTAACGCGTACCCGTGAATAGAAATGCTCACGAAGTTAAAAACACACTTTGTACTTTAGAATTTCAAACAAGAGAAAAGTGAATAAAAATCATATGCAATACTTTTTCAAGGCAAGGAGGCTCGAGGACTTATTCAAAGATACAGATTAAAGTCAATAGGCCTGCACCAGTATCAATGGAGCAGATGCGCAGTTGCCGAGGATCACACGTTGAACAGTTCGAGATGCCAAGAGTTCGAAAAGATTGTCAAATGGAAGGAAACGTTATAAGAGGGAGGGAAGAAAGAACAAATCTTCATGGAGGAAAAGGTTTCACCCCGATTCCGGCTGGTCAGACGGAGAGAATGACCAAGTGTGCACAGTACCTTATTCTGTTGGAGAGAAGCTGGTGCCACAGCAGTTGTTCCTGGTAGTTCGGCAGACTCACGGTTCCTGCAGCTTCATTCATGGGGACAAGGACATCCGGAGCGATCTGCACTACCCAGGGATGAGGCCAGGAGAAGCGAAAAGACAACAATGAATAAAAGGTGCGCTCCTTTAAATCAGGAGAGGGCTCTTTTGATGGCTATCCGGACCACTACAGCACAGCCGTAATTCGACCCAGGAGAGGATTCTCTGACTGAAGAAAAGACGAGCTGGTTGATCCCACCAGGCTCAAGGGAAGAAGACTCCGGACTGGATCTTCTTAGTCGTCGAAGGGGTAGATAGCTCAGGACTGCAGCAGGGCTTCACCGGGACTCAGGGTTGCAGCAGCCGTCTTCTTCTCTGCTTCTCTTCGGTTCCTTGTAGTTCCAGAGGCGACTCTGCCTTCTAGCCCAAGAGTCCTGCCTTTTATGCCAAAATCCCCCACTCGCACAGCCAGGCTGTCAATCACTCAGCAGGGTGGTTGTCCAGCCCGGACAACCACCTCAGCCAATCGACGCAAAGTGCGACTTGGGTCTCCAAGGAGACCCTGTGCAGGGGGTGACTACACCCCTCCCTCACATTCAGCCCACCTATACATCCCGACGCGGGCTTCTGGTCAGTAGCCTGCCAAGGGTCGGCGAACAAAGGAGGCACACCTGGTTTGCCATGCAAAGAAAGACCCAAGAAGGATGTTAACAAAAAGAAATGGCGTTTAAACCCAAGCGGAGCCGAAATAAAAAGTATTTGGCCTAGCGGGTTTAAAATTCGAGGCTACTAAAATATCCTAAAACACTACCACGTTATGTAATATAATCGCGGTAGGAAAATTAGGGTAGGTACCATTGCCACCAGCCAAGTCTTAATGTTAAGGGAGCAAAACCATGCTCCAAGAGGTACAGATAAAACGGGCCAAGAATTAACGCTTTCCAATACTCCATGTAAGATGGGGTGTACTGGATCTGTGGTTAAATGACTATGTAAAGTTAATGGCAACTTTACCCTTTTCTGGGGGACAGTAGTCTGTCCCAGAAATGGAGTTGGTGGGAAGTCTAAAAGACAACCCTGTGTCACTGCACTGAAGCTGCTGTGTAACACAAAAGAGTGGGGCTACTGAAGTGGTGTACTCCAGAGCCCACAATCACAAAACAGATGAAATGCACATGGCAAAACACAGGTAAGAGTGGGGGAAAAGCTCACACTCTTACCCAGTGAAAAAAATAAACTCCAGAAATCCAGCAAAGCAGCTGAGGGACTCACTAAGTAAGGGAAGTTGGCCATAGAATGAGAATTCTCCCTAACAGTAGTGTGGCTTGTTTAAGGTTTACTTTAAAATCATAACGCAATTAAAGTTTTTTAAGATTTGCTTGGAGCCTCTTTAATTAGGTTTGTTTTACTCTGATTTGTTTTGTTGGGGTGTGCCAATTAGTTGTGATTAATCCATGCATGTGTGATGTGTACAAGATTCGCTAGAATGGGTTATACTTTTGGGTGGCGTGTTGAAATAGTATTGGTTAAAGTTGTTGACATTTTAGGTGATTTTTTTTTTTTAATTTGATGAGATGTTTCTGATTGAATCAGAGTGCAGAGTATTCTACAACTATATCATGATGGTAATGAAATGCTACTTATCAGGGTTTGTTAACATGCAATTAAGCGTCTTCATTGCTGTTTTTATATACCTTTATGAAAACTTATTTGATGTGTGGACGTGAGAGCACATGGCCTTTTTTTCATGTTAGAATCACTTTAAGGATATGTATGTGCATAATCCCGATGTTTCATATTGAGTGTGTTTAATTAGAAATGTTTTATACATGGTTTCATTTTGTTTGGATGGCTTTTGGGAAACCTGCATTGAAAGTGATTGTAAAGTGTTGTCAAATGAGCTGTAGATTTGGGACATGAATATTGGTCTTTCAGTACATTAGCATTTTAAATTTCTATGCTTTGAGTTGCTTGGATGGTATGACTAATGGTTACACTTTTCATTATGTTATGGTTGCATAGAATGAAGATTGCCCAAGAGCACAGCGCAGGAAGTCTTGATTCTATTAAAGACACGGAGGCAAACATTATGCTTATTCTTCTTTAATCTGCTTAACAGCTTTTTAAATCTTCATTTTTAATATATAATTTCATTTTTTGTGTGTATATATGTATATATATATATATATATATATATGTATATATGTATATATATATATATATATATCCACCCAACAGGCATTAAAAGAAAAACAAACATGATTAGAAATGAAGTGGATAAACTAAATTTCCCATTATCCCTTCTCAGGCTAGTAGTCCAAGCCTCAATCCTGTCCACCAATGAAGACTCCTCCTCTAGTAGAAGTCTCTATCAGCTTAGGTGCTTTCCTCTTCTTTTGCCTGTCTTCAAACTGCTTAACATTAGCAACAGTCTAAATGATAGTCTCGTAATGAACTTGCTCTCTTCTCTATTCTCCGTGATTCTCTGATCCTCCCTGCTGACCTGTTAGGTCATTCTTGAGAATTTTTCTGCTGCTCATATGTGGAAAAAGTTCAATAATGTAAGGGAGGGGAATTCGCTGCAATCCATAAAATAGATAAAACCTTTCACTGATCATTTTCTGTTATGAAAACATAGCTTGTTATTTACTTTCGAATTCCCAGAGGGAGGGATAATGCTTGCCTCTGTTTCGTTAATAGAATCAAGACTTCCTGCGCTGTGCGCTTGGGCAATCTTCATTCTATGACCAGACCGGAGGCAAGCATTATGTTTGTTCAAAGCTTTGTACTACTGCTGATGCATTATTAGAGACTGGCTTGAAATAGAAAGTTCTGAAAACTGAATCACTGGACCAGTCTGCGCAGCTTTCATGATCTCCTGCAGCGGAACTCTGGCTGCAAAAGCTCTGGAAGCCATCGCTCCTCTGGCCGAGTGGGCTCCAAAAACAAATCTATTTCTGTCAGTTCCATCACTTCTTTTACCCATCTCGCGATAGTAGCTGGTGCCACTGCCTTATATGGTTTTCTAGGTGCTATCAGTAACTGGGTTACACCTCTCGGTTTTAAGTCTGCTGTCGCTGCTTCATACGATTTTATGCACTGAGCTACGCAGACCTTGCTATTATCAGGGAAATGAGGGTATGTAATAACCTTGGAATTGGTGTTAGTACGCTGCGCAATATTAAATGCCACGCCTTCTGGATAAAAGATCTTCCTGTCCCCCCTTCTACAAGACACTAAGCATAGTAACGTAGCTAGTTTTCCTGACAGTTGTCTTCGTGATAAGGTAATTTCTTGGCCATTGCTCTAATAATTGAAGTATCCTATTAACATCCCAAAGGGACAAATACTTTGGTAGCGGGGGCTTGCTCACTTTCACTCTCAAGTAGTCTTGTAACGGCTGGGTGCTCTCCCACCGGGGTCCCATCTACCAGCTCGTGTCCGGCCGAGATGGCCGATCTGTACACTCCTACTGTCCTAAAGGCCTTTCCTCCTGTGGTCGGAGATGCTAGAAAATTTATGACCTGGACTATAGGGGCTGAAATAGGAGAAATGCTCCTCCTCCTGCACCATGATTCCCAGGCCTACCAAGCGGAATTATAGCTCCTGATTGTGGACAGAGCCCATGAAACCTTGATAAGATTTGTAGCCTCCTCTGAAAGGCCTGGCAAGCACCATCTACGCCTGAAATTCTGCAGGCCAAGAGGGTCAGCGTCTGATCCTGGATTAGAGGATGAGGTGCTCCTACTGGATCTGAGAGTAGTTCAGGCCTGTGAGAAATCCTCTGGGGGAAATCCGTGGAAGTTCCATCAGAACTGGAAACCATGCTTGCGAGTTCATTCCGATGTCACTATGACAAGCTCTGCCTTGTCCCTGCGCACCTTTGATAGTGTCCTCTACAGCATCGCAAAGGGGGGAAAGGCATAATGTGTGTGTTCTCCCCAGGAGTGAAGGAACGCGTCCGTCCCTACTGCCCCGGTGTCCAGCCTCCAGCTGAGGTATTTTGGCAGCTGCGCATTTAGTCTCAAGGTGAAGAAATCTGTATCTAAGGGCCCCAATCTCTGCTGCAACCTGTCGAAGGCTGACCTGTGTAGCTTCCAGTTGCTCGGGTCTACTAGGTATCGGGAGTTCGTCTGCTACTGCATTCTTCACTACTGGAAGATATTCCGCCCTGACTGCTCTTTTTCTAGACAGGAGTGCCAGAAATACTTGGCTGTGACTGTGAAAGAGCCCGCTAGGAGCTCCAGGCAGTTGATGTGCAATGCTAATTCCTCTCGAGCCAATTTTCCCCCTGTCTGTGTGACTGCACCTGGCTCCCCATCCTGATCTGCTGGCGTCTGATTCTATGATGAGCTCTGGTAGGTCTCTGAATATCGCTTGGCCGTTCCAGCCCTCCATGTTGTGGAGCCACCAGCGGAGCTCTATCTTTCAGTCCTCGTCGAACGGCACCAGACGGTGATATCTCCATCTCCTCTGCAAGTATCTGGTTTTGAGCCTCTGAAGGGCTCGATAATGTAGTGGGCCGGGGAAGATCGCCTGGATAGATGCTGCAAGGAGTCCAACTTTCCTGGCTAGATTCCGAAGCGATTTGATGGGCTTCTTCAGAGCTGTACTTGGATCCCTCTTTCTCCAGCATGGGGTCTGGCATGGATTCACATGCTCATGAATATTCCCCGTCAGGCCGGGAATCCTCAGTAAAGAATAAATCAGTATCAGTTTCGTTTCTGATATGTCTTTCTCAGTAGTAACCAATCACTGGTCTCTGGGTCATACTGCCCCCAGCCAATGACTGCCCTCTCCCTAAACCCCGCCTCTGGCAGCCATCCTCAGATTTTTACCGCACGCTCAAGTGTTGGGAGTCCTCGTGTTTAGCTCTCAAGCTTTTGCTGGGTTTTTGCACTTTTTTTCCAAGGAGAATTTCTCATTTTTCGGTCAAATAGAGCCTCAAGCTCCACCGTCTCTACATCCGATTAACGGGTATCTGTGTCGGATTTTTCTACGCCCCTCAAGGGTGAAGATTTCGTCGAGTTGCGCTTCTTGGAGTCCAGGAGTTTCTGCGGCCTACCCGAACATGGCCCAGGAGAAAGGAAGCTCGACGCCCGGAAAGCGGTTCTGGGTTTGCCCTGGATGCCAGCTGCAGAATGTGTTCAAGGAGGACGAGCACTCGAAATGTCTCTACTGCCTTCATGAGGACACAACGCACGTGGAGAAGGACTATGCGTTTTGCGGGAACATGTCGGAACGGGCCATCAGGGACCGACACCTTCGTCTCTCAAACTGGCTGAAAGGAAAGAGTCCGTCAGGTGAGAAGTAGAAGTCTGAGCGGTCTTCTAAGTCCTGTGAGGGCGCCCCGGCGACATGAGCCCAACAGAAGGGAAAGCACCGCGAGCGCCGAACAGTCGGGCTCCTCGGCTGCCAGGCAGGGCGCATCCTCCCCAGAGCCATCAACCACGAGCCAACGCTCTGGCTCAGGGAAGAGGAAGGCCGAGAACCCAGCGAAGCTTCTGGAGAGGCCCCGGTCGAGCTTGAAGGATCCGGCCGAGGGGGAGCGAGCCGGTGACCCCTCCCCCCAAGGTGAAGGCCACAGGCCTGCATAAGGTGGCAAAGGCCTTGATTCACCCGGCCAAGGCCTCTATCGAGGAAGTCGCGCCAGCCCTGGCGCAGCCTGTGGAGGCTACACCAGTGGAGGCGACCTCAGGGCTTAGAGTCTCCCTGCCTCTGCGGAGGGAAGCCTCTTTAAGACGCATCGAAAAGTTCCCCGTGAAGACCCCGGCAGAAAATGAGGGGGGGGGCTGTGGCCATTGTGGACTCAGACACAGCATCCGAGGAGGAGCTGGTAGAAGTCTTAGAGGGCCTTGACGAGGGCGTCGAAGATGCCCGTTCCCACGGGCATGATCCCGACAAAGGTGAAGACGAGAGCGACAGCGGCACCGGCGAGGGTCCTAGTCACCCGTCGCTTACGGAGCCGCAGGACAACTCGGCGGCCATTTTGTTGGCAATACAATCGTTATGTTCGGAAATAAGGACCAGATTGCCCTTACCACCGACGGAGGAACCAGAACCAGGCTTGACGGAGGAGCCAGAGCCAGGCCCGGCGGGAAGCCCCCCGAACAAGAGAAGGATCCATCCGGCCCCGCCTTTTCAGCTCTCGCGGCCTACTCAACCTTTGCCCACGTCCATCGTCCCTGGGGATGACACGGGAACGGACACAGCCACGACGGGTACCGACGACGGTGACGACGGGACTCAGCTCCCATCGTCCCCAGCCCGGGCCTCCACACCCGACGAGATCGGATCTTTCCATGCAATGATCGCCAGGGTATCCGAGCTTTTTCAGCTCTGCCCCGAAGAGAAGGAAGGTTTCCTCTACCAACGGCACGAGGCCAAGAGGAAAATAGTCCTTGCCGTGCCTCTGCTGGATGACATCTGGGGCGAGGGCCTCATCCTTATCAAGAACCCGTCTATGACGCCTGCCAAGAGGGATCGGTACGAGAAGAAGTACCGGGTCCCCGACGCGGTCCCTTTGTGCAGCCTTAGGGCACAACCGACCCCTGACTCGGTCGTCTCAGCGGCGGCCAAGAAGAAAGTGGGGGGGGGGGGGCATCGCCCTCAACGTCAACTTCCCCACCGGACGGCGAAGGAAAGAAGCTGGACGCAATGGGTCGACTATTTATCTCGTCGGCAGCAACGACGATTTAGGCGGCCAACGCCCTCGCGATCGTGGCCCGCTACGACAGGGAGTTATGGTACAAGATCGCCCCCCTGTTGGACTTCCTACCAGATGACAAGAGGGCCGAGGCTCTGGAGATCTTGCAAGAAGGCGAAGTGGCATTGGACCACGCCATTACGGTGGCTACGGACATTGCTGACACCGGTTTCCACCAGCTAGGCAACAGCGGTTGCCTTAGACGACGAGGGTGGCTCAAGGCGACGAATTTCCGCCAGGACGTACAAGCCAAGGTTTTGGACATGCTGTTCGACGGGAACATTCTGTTTGGGAAAACAGTGGATGAGTCTCTCCAAGCCATCAAGGCGGACATAGACAGCGAAGGCCCTAGACGTTCTCTGGCAACGAAGGCCGTCCTTTAGGAGCACCGGAGGCAAGCAGGGTGCCTCCAAGGGTTTTGGTGGTGGCTCCTCGGTGTACCGCAAAGCGGCCCGCTCCTCGTCGCAGGAAGCCTATAGAGGACGAGGCAAGTCTGGTGGACCCCGCCGTCGTCGCCAGGGAGGGCAAGGTGTTCTCCAAGCAAGATTGAACCGACCGTGGTGTCAGGCCCCCACCGAAGCACCTTGGTGGGAGGCCGGCTGGCGAAGTTCATCAGCGTGTGGGTGTCCATCTCCACCGACCGTTGGGTGCTGGACGCCCTAGCCCAGGGGCACACCCTCAAATTTCTAAAAAAGTGCCCCGCATTCCACCCGTGGCCAGGAAGGAAAATCACGTCCCTCAACTGCTATTGGAGGTAAGGGCGATGCTCAAAAAAGGTGCCATCGAGCTCGTCCCGAAGAGGCTTGGGAGTATACTCAAGGTACTTCCTTGTGAGAAAGAAGACTGGAGGATGGCGCCCCATCCTGGACCTGCGACGACTGAACAAATACATCAAGGCACAGAAGTTCCGGATGGTCACCCTGCAGCACATGCTGGGACAGCTGGAGGAGGGCGATTTCCTGTCGTCGTTGGATTTGGAGGATGTGTACTTCCACATCCCCATTCTAAAAGGACACCAAAAGGTCCTCCGGTTCGTGGTCCAAGGACGGCACTACTAGTTCAAGGCCCTCCCGTTCGGATTGAAGTCGGCACCCAGGGTGTTCACCAAGTGCCTCGCACCGGTGGTGACACGGCTGCGCCTGCAGGGGATCCACTTCGCACTGTTTGTGGGAGCCAAGCTTGACACAGTGGCACGTCTGGCCTCGCCGTCGGAGGAAAGGACGAAGGCCATCCTGGGCAAGGGGCAGCGTCTGCTGGCCACGGACATGGCAGGGTGAGATCCATCAAGTCCCTCCTCGGGATGATGTCCTGCATATATCTCGTGCGCCTGTGCAGGCTTCGGATGCGCCCTCTGCAAGAGTTCCTCGACACCCGCTGGATCCAAGCGACAGGCAGCCTCGAGGACAGGATCCCGCAATGAGACCTTCCGAAGAGCGATCCGGTGGTGGGGCACCCGCGCTCATCTGAGGGTGGGCACAGACTTTCAGACCCCATCTCACCAGATAACTGACGATGGATGCCTCCCTGGAAGGGTGGGGAGCGCACACCGGAGAACTTCACGCGAGAGGCCTTTGGCTCCCGGAGGAGAAGCCACTCCACATCAACATCCTGGATCTCCGTGCAGTGTTCTGGGCCCTCGGGTCCTTTCTCCCGTCTCGCAAGGGCAAGGTGGTGAGAATCTTCACCGACAACACCACCACAATGTTCTACATCGGGAAGCAGGGAGGAACCAGATCCCCAGCCCTCTCCAAGAAAGCCCAGGATCTGTGGCATTGGGGCGTTACCCAAGGGATGTTTCTGGTGCCCTTTCATCTGGCAGGGATAAAAGAAACACCATCGCCGACTCGCTCAGCAGGGAGCTGCGCTCATGCCACGAGTGAGAACTAAGTCAGGATCAAGTGGATCGACTCTTCCAACGATGGGGAAAACCGCAGATCGACCTGTTCGCGACGGCGACGAACTCCAAGTGCCAGAGGTTCGCCAGCAGGTTTCTCCAGCCGAGGAGCATGGGCGATGCTTTCTCGTTCCCCTGGAGTGGGAGAGATGCAGGCCCTATCCTGCAAGCCTCCATACTTGACTTTTCACGACACGAGGGTGGTGGTGAGGACGCACCCCTTCTTTATGCCCAAGGTGCCGTCGGACTTCCACCTCAACGAGCCCTTGGTGTTACCTGTTTTCTTTCCGTCGCCTTCATCCCCGGCCGATAGGACTTTGCACTCGCTGGATGTGGCTAGAGCGCTGAAGTTCTACGTGGACCGCACGAAGAGTTTTCGGAAGACATCGCAGCTATTTGTGAACTTTGGACCTGTGAACCAAGGGAAGGCTCTCTCGAAGGCTTCCATTTCCAGATGGCTCTCCGGCTGCATCATGCACTGTCATCGGTTGGCAAACTGACCGTTGCCCGGCCATCCGAGAGCCCATTCGACCAGAGCGATCGCTGATACCACGGCGTTCTTGTCTGGTGTGCCCCTGCTGGACATCTGCAGGGCTGCTACGTGGAGGTCGACGCACACCTTCACGAGATTCTACTGCGTCGACCGGGATTCCAGGGTCGGCCAAGCAGTGCTGCGCAACCTGTTCCCCTAAGGTGAGCCTGGTGAGGAGGTAAGAATCGCTTTATGTTGAGTCTTGTTGTAATGCTTAATGTTGAGCCTTTGCCACCTCCCGTGGTTGTGCATGTGTGTGCTATGTATTCTTATATTCATGAGCATGTGAATCCATGCCAGACCCCATGCTGGAGAAGGAACAAGTTACTTACCTGTAACTGTTGTTCTCCAGCATGGGTCTGGCATGGATTCACATGCGAACCCTCCCTCCTACCCCTCTGCGGCTCTTCACTTGGTCATACTGCCACTTTGTGTGTTACCAAATCTGAGGATGGCTGCCAGAGCCGGGGCTTAGGGAGAGAGCAGGCATTGGCTGGGGGCAGTATGACCCAGAGATTAGTGATTTGTTTCTGATCGGTCTCTTTCAGTAGTAACCAAACTGATACTGATTTTTTCTTTACTGAGGATTCCCGGCCTGACGACGGGGAATATTCATGAGCATGTGAATCCATGCCAGACCCATGCTGGAGAACAGTTACAGGTAAGTAACTTGTTCCTTATAGCTTTTATCTTGTGTGTAGGGAGCTCTGAGGTGGCTTTCTTTATCTATTGTAAAGCCTAGGAATTCTAACCTTCTGGATGGAGTCGGTGCCGATTTGATTTCGCAGGGCTGAGAAACCCCAGCCCCGAAATCAGAGACGCTGCCCACTGAACCTGTCTCTGCAACCTCTCCTTGTTCTCTGCCATAAACAGGATGTCATCCAGATAGATGATCATCCGAATTCCTTGATCTCGCAGGGCGGTCGCTAGGGGCCTCAAAAGCTTGGTGAAGGCCCATGGAGCTGTGACAAGGCTGAAAGGCAGGGTCTTGAACTGCCATATCTCCCCTTTCCACTTGAACTGCAAGAAACACCAGAACTGAGGTGCTATGGGTATCGTAAAATAGGTGTCCTTCAAATCCAGGCACGCTAACCAATCGGTCTTCCTGAGAAGATCTGCCAGCAGATGAATTGCTTCCATCTTGAAATGCCTGCATATTAACCAGCTGTTCAGTTCCTTCAAATTGATAACTGGTCGTACCTTGCCTTTGCGGTGGACGAGAAAAATGTTGCTGATGAAGCCTGCTGTATGTTGCTGTGCCCTCTCAATTGCTTGTTTGCGCGCAAGCGCCTGAATCTCTGCATCTAGTAAGTCCCTTTCTGCTTGCGAGATGTGCATGCGCTGCCGGGCGGTTATCTGTAGAGGGACTTCTACAAACTCTAGGTGAAATCCCTGCGCTGTCTGCATCACCCATGCGTCTGATGAAAGCTCGTGCCAATGGTGCATGAAAAGCAAAGTTCTCCCTCCTACTGTGGGGTATACTGTCAAACGCTCTCTCACCTGAGGTGGTGTTCTGTTGTCTGAAGTATCCTTTACCATGGCGGCCTCTGAAGTCTCTGCTTCTATTCGGGAAGAAGGCATCTTGCAGTGACGTCCAGTACTGGGCTCTCGGACCTTAAGGTCTTCTATTAGTGTTGTATTGGCCAGTCGATCGACCTCTAATGGCCGGCCCCTGCAAAAACCTGTCTGGGGAATAGATTTATTTATGGAAGCCTGTGCTTTCACGAGTGCTGTGTAAGTTCCTACGAACTTGTTAATTTCTTTGACGAATGTGTCGCCAAATAGCAGGACCTGCTGTCCCTCGCCAGCTTTGTAAGATGCTAGGTCTCCTAGCTTATTATCTATCTTTAATAGCATTGACCACCTTCTCTCAGCTGAAATTGTGCTATTCGCGTTTCCGAGTAAGCACACAACTCGCTGGGCCCAGCCTGCTAAAATGAAGGGGTCTTCCGGCTCTCCCGTGTCCTTGGACCTCTCAGCTAATGGGCCCCGTGAGATCCAGGATCTTACCCTGACAAGATCGCCATGCGCGGTCCATGCCCTTTCGGGCGTCTTTGTTAGCCATATTAACAAAGGTGAGCATCTGGATTCCAAGATGGCCGCCGTCGAAGGTAGACACACTCCTCCGAGCTCCGTCCGAGCGGGAGATTTAATGGAGACAACAGCACCCCCGTGAAGCCCCCCAGCGAGTCCCAAATCACAGAAGCGAAGGGAAGCTGACGCGTTCGCAGCTGGACCCGAGAGAATCTAGCCGCAGGCGCTGAAGCGTAGCGCTATCCAGCACTGAGGGTCTTACACCGGACCAGCCACCCGGGCTAATAGCCCGCCAAAAGTCATTCCCCCGACCGCCGCGGGTGGCCGGGAGAAAGGAGAAACATGCTACTCTGGCGATGGGATGGGTGGCGAGACCTCCCGCGGCCCCATCAGCAGTCCCCCTCGGGCTAAGTCACCCCGCGGCTGCCCACATTGATGCTGCTGGGGGCCTTGGTGCCCCCCTCCCACCCAGGAGGGTGGCGCGACGACTGGAGGGGGGGATCTTCTGAGGCGGCGAACATAATCCCGCGGCTGGCCAGCCCCTGGAGGGGCGGATGTGGGCGGACTCCGCCGCTGCCGCGAACCCAGGCCCCTGCGGCCCCTTCACCCAACACCCGCCCGCTGGCGGCTGTCACCTCAGGGCACCAACCGAAGCAGGAGGCCGTGGCCGGAGGGGGACGCGGACCGGGTCGTGGAGGCAGATAGCCGCCACTGCAGGAGCACGCTCAGCCCCCTGGAGCTGAGAAGTGAGGAGCGCCGCAGTCAAGCCCACGGCCTGGCTGGCAAGTAAGGAGCATGGTGGGGGGAGGACAAAAGGCTTCTAAATCCGGCACCGGGGCACACATTGGAGGGCCCAGGGACCCCCCATCACCCAGTATAGACTGAGCCCAAGCAAAGTCCCCCAACACGCTGGTCAGCCCCCGAAAGGTTACTTCTAGAAGGTGCCACAACTTTGCCCAGACAAGGGCTCCCCCCTACCACAGCAAACTTGAGACTGCGGGCCCGGCCCGGGGGCGGTGGTGGGGGCCTGCCCTCAGTGCTTTCCACAAAGGCGCCGCAAACGGCACGCAGCAAGACCGGACCGGCACAACGAGAAACAGGGGATCGGCTGGCCTCACGGCATCCCCCGGACTCGGGTCACCTCAGGCAGCGGGCCCACATCACCACAACCAGTAGGGGACGTCTAACCTCTCGGGGTGGTCCACATCCCGGGCAACCTAAAAGAGCCACCAACTGCCCCCCAAGGTTCGGAGCCCCCAGGACAAAATTAGGTGCAAAAAGAATAGGAACATCCAGAGAAGAACCCACCCAAGGAAAGAGCCCAACGCAGTCCGCATCTGATCAACATCCAGAGGCGGGGGTGCGAGACAGAGGCGAGAAACCTCAGAATACCATCAAAGAGGTCTTAGAATAACCGGTCATCCTCACGCAGGGAGTCACCTGCAACAGGGATGTGAAGGGAGGGGGGGGCCTGACGACCAAGACGCATTGGTTCAAATAAGCCAGCACCATTGGCAGGGCGGCAGGTGCCCACGGGGGAAATCACTCAAGCCCGACAGGGTGCAAACCAAACCTAAAAGCAGCAAGAGGAAGACTCCTGGATCTGGCACTGCCATTTCCCCCCCCACCCCCCCAGCAAAGGTATCCCTCAGAGAGCACGTGCAAGGAGCCTGACCCGCACTGGGAGTCGGGGCAATCATACGACGCGAAGCCCGTATCGAAACAGTCATGCCGCCAAAACCTGCTACCCCAATTGTACACCGGAAAAACAGATGCCAAGAACAAGTCCAAAGACGTCACGCACAGAACCTGAACTGCACAGCTGGAACATTGCTGGGGACAGTACCGGACTAAAGAGCCCCAGAGTGAGACAACAGGGGAGCGCGGCCCTCAGCAGCTGAACAAAGAAGATCTCAAAGAATGCCTCCAGGGAACGGAGACCCGGATGATGGAGGCCCTCCAAGATCAACCAAAGGCAATAAGGGAGGAGCTTCGCTCTTCCATACAGGAAGTAAAAAAGGACATTACAGTTTTAGGGGAGAGGGTTGACACGGCAGAAGCAGGACTCTCTGAAATCGCCGAAGACTCAAACAGTCCAGCGTGCTGCTGGAACAGATTGCCAGGGCCGCGCACAATCTAGAACTTCAAGCAGAGGATCTGGAAAACAGATCCCGGAGATCTAACATACGAGTTAAGGGCCTGCCTGAACTCGTTGGCGACAAAGATCTGAAAGAGACAATGCAGTTCTCCAGCAGGGGGTCTGGCATGGATTCACATGCTCATGAATATTCCCAGTCGTCAGGCTGGGAATCCTCGGTAAAGAAATAACTATCAGTTTCGTTTCTGTTCTGTCTTTCGTAGTAGTAACCAATCACTGATCTCTGCGTCATACTGACCACAGCCAATGACTGCCATCTTCCTAAGCCCCGCCTCTGGCAGCCATCTTCAGATTTTTACCGCACGTTCAAGTGTTGGGATCCTCGTGCTATTGCTCTCGAGCTTTAGTGCTTTTTTCGCGCTTTTTCTTAGGAAAATGTTCTCTTTTTCGGTCAAAAGAGCCTCAAGCTCCACCGTTTCTTTATCCGATCAACGGAGACCCGTGTCGGATTCTTCTACGCCCCTCAAGGGCGAAGATTTCGTCGAGCCACGCTTTTGGAGGACTCCAGAAGTTTCTCAGGCCCATCTCGATCATGGCCCAGGAGAAGGGAAGCTTGGCGCCCGGAAAGCTGTTCAGGGTCTGCCCTGGATGCCAGCTTCAGAATGTCTTTAAGGAGGACGAACACTCCCTTTGCCTCTACTGCCTGCATGAGGACAAGACGCACGTGGAGAAGGACTGTGCGTTTTGCGGCAATATGTCGGAGCGGACCACCAAGGACCGCCATCTGCGTCTCGCCAACTGGCTGGAAGGGAAGAGCCCGTCAGGCGAGAAGAAGTCAGAGCGGTCTTCTAAGACCTTTGAGGGCGCCCCGGCGACGGGGGTCCAACAGAAGGCCAAGCACCGCGAGTCCGCTGGCACCAGGAGCGCGGAACGGTCGGGCTCTACGGGCGCCAGGCAGGGCGCATCCTCCCCGGCGCATCAACCACGAGCCAACGCTCTGGCTCGGGTAAGAGTAAGGCCGAGCACCCGGCGAAGCTCCTGGAGAGACCCCGGTCGTGCTCGAAGGCCCCATCGGAGGGGGAGCGAGGTGGTGACCCCTCCCCCCAAGGAGAAGGCGGTGAGCGCACCTAAGGTGGTGAAAGCCTTGATCCATCCGGCCAAGGCCTCTATCGAGTCGGTCGCGGCGGCCCTGGCTCAGCCTGTGGAGGCTACACCAGTGGTGGCGACCTCGGGGCCCATAATCTCCCTGCCACCGCAGAGGGAGTCCTCTTTCTCCAGCATGGGGTCTGGCATGGATTCACATGCTCATGAATATTCCCCGTCGTCAGGCTGGGAATCCTCGGTAAAGAAAAAAACCAGTATCAGTTTCGTTTCTGATCTGTCTTTCGTAGTAATAACCAATCACTGGTCTCTGCGTCATACTGACCACAGCCAATGACTGCCCTCTACCTAAGCACCGCCTCTGGCAGCCATCTTCAGATTTTTACCGCACGTTCATGTGTTGGGATCCTCGTGCTATTGCTCTCGAGCGTTAGTGCTATTTTTTCGCGCTTTTTCACAAAAACTTCGATTCTTTCGGTCAAAAGAGCCTCAAGCTCCACCGATCCTACATCCGATCAACGGGGACCCGTGTCGGATTCATCTGTGCCCCTCAAGGGTGAAGATTTCGTCGAGCTACACTTCGGAGGACTCCAGAAGCTTCTCAGGCCCGGTCTCGGAGATGGCCCAGGAGAAGGGAAGCTCGACGCCCGGAAAGCTGTTCAGGGCCTGCCCTGGATGCCAGCTGCAGAACGTCTTCAAGGAGGACGAACACTCTTTCTGCCTTTACTGCCTTCATGGGGACAAGACGCACGTGGAGAAGGACTGTGCGTTTTGCGGCAACATGTCGGAACGGACCATGAAGGACCGCCATCAACGTCTCGCCAGCTGGCTGGAGGGTAAGAGCCCGTCTGGCGAGAAGAAGAAGAAATCTGAGCGGTCTTCTAAGACCTTTGAGGGCGCCCCGGCGACGGGGGCCCAACATAAGGCCAAGCACCGCGAGTCCGCTGGCACCGGGAGCGCCGAACGGTCGGGCTCTACGGGCGCCAGGCAGGGCGCACCCTCCCCGGCACCATCAACCACGAGCCAACGCTCTGGGTCGGGTAAGAGGAAGGCCGAGCACCCGGCGAAGCTCCTGGAGAGACCCCGGTCGAGCTCTAAGGCAGAGGAGGAGCGTGGCAGTGCCCCCTCCCTCAAGGATAAGGCGGTGAGCGCACCTAAGGTGGTGAAGGCCTTGATCCATTCGACCAAGCCCTCTATCGAAACGGTCGCGGCGGCCCTGGCCCAGCCTGTGGAGGCTGCACCAGTGGTGGCGGCCTCGGGGCCCAGAATCTCCCTGCCTCCTCGGAGGGAGTCTTCTTTCGTGCCCATCGATAGGACCCCCGTGAAACCCTCCGTGGGGAAGAAGGGGGGGCAGGGCGTCGTCGTAGATTCGGCCTCAACCTCAGAAGAGGAACTGATCGAGGTCTTAAGCCACGGCCTAGGCGTGGAACAAGACCAGCCCGTCGGAATGGGCCCCGACGCAGGTGACGACGACGACATCGTCGAGGATACCGACGGGGCCCCTGCTCGCCCGTCGGATTCCCCTCTGCCAGCGCCGCAAGACAACTCAGCGGCCATTTTGTTGGCTATACAGTCCTTATGCTCCGAGATAAGGACGAGACTACCGTTACCGACGGAGGAACCTCTCCCGTCGGGGGATCCAGAACCGGGACCTTCTGGTGTTCCCCCTACCAAGAAAAGAAGGATCCATCCACCGCCTCCTTTTCAACCGTCGCGCCCCGTCCAGCCCTCCTCCCCGTCCACCCGAGGGGATGATACGGGGACTGACACGGCAGCGACGGGTACGGACGACGAGGCATACGACGAGGATTTTCCGTCGTCGCCTCCCACCAGGGCTTCTCCGCCCGACGAGATTGGATCGTTCCACTCAATGATCGCCAGGGCATCCGAGCTTTTCCAACTCTGCCCTGAGGAGAAGAAAAAGGAAGGCTTCCTTTACCAACGACGCGAGACCAAGAGGAAGACGGTCCTCGCAGTGCCTCTGTTGGACGACATTTGGGATGAGGGCCTTTCCCTCCTCAAGAACCCTTCCACGACGCCAGCGAAAAGAGACCGGTACGAGAAAAAGTACCGGGTCCCGGACTCGGCCCCCCTATGCCTCCGGGCGCAGCCTACCCCGGACTCCGTCGTCTCCGCGGCAGCCAGGAAGAAAGCGGGGGGGGTGCGGCCTCCACGTCGACTTCCCCGCCGGACGGCGAGGGAAAGAAATTGGATGCCATGGGACGCAGAGTCATCTCGTCGGCGGCGACGACGATTAAAGCGGCCAACGCCTTGGCTATCGTGGCCCGCTACGACAGGGAACTCTGGTACAAGATAGCTCCCCTGCTGGATTTTCTGCCGGACGACAAGAGGGCGGAGGCCCTTGAGATCCTGCAGGAAGGTGAGGTGGCCTCGGACCACGCCATCACCGTGGCGACGGACATCGCCGACACTGGGTTCCGCCAGATGGGCAACGGCGTTTGCCTTCGACGTCGCGGATGGCTCAAGGCTACGGACTTTCGACAGGACGTCCAGACCAGGGTCCTGGACATGCCCTTCGACGGGAACAACCTGTTTGGGAAGACAGTGGACGATTCCCTTCAGGCCATCAAGGCGGATACTGAGACGGCCCGGGCCCTTGGAGTACTGCAGCAACGGCGGACGCCCTTTCGGAGCGGCGGAGGCAAGGGCGCCTCCAAAGGTTCCGGCGGCGGTTTCGCTTCCTACCGTCAAGCGGCCCGCTCGTCGTCGCAAGAGGCCTACAGAGGACGAGGCAAGTCTGGCGGCCCCCGCCGTCGTCGCCAAGGAGGCCAAGGCGGCAAGGCCGCGTCCAAGCAGGATTGAACCGGCCGTGGGGTCGGGCCCCCACCGGAGCACCCCGGTGGGAGGCCGGCTGGCGGGCTTCGTCAGCGTGTGGGAGTCCATCTCCACCGACCGTTGGGTGCTGGACGCCCTGGCCCGGGGCCACGCGCTCGAGTTTCAAAGAAGGTGCCCGCGCGTCCCCCCCGTGGCCAGGAAAGAACTTCACGTCCCTCAACTTCTCCTGGAGGTAAAGGCGATGCTCAGAAAGGGCGCCATCGAACTCGTCCCAAAGAGGCTTCGGGGCTCCGGAGTCTACTCGCGTTACTTCCTCGTGAAGAAGAAGACGGGAGGATGGCGCCCCATCCTGGACCTGCGACGCCTGAACAAGTTCATCAAGGCGCAGAAGTTCCGGATGGTCACCCTCCAGCACGTCCTGGGTCAGCTGGAGGAAGGAGACTTCCTATCGTCGTTGGATTTGGAGGATGCCTACTTCCACATTCCCATCCTAAAGGGGCACCGAAAATTCCTCAGATTCGTGGTCCAAGGGCGTCATTACCAGTTCAAAGCCCTTCCCTTCGGACTGCGGTCGGCACCCAGGGTTTTCACCAAGTGCCTCGCACCGGTGGCGGCGCAGCTGCGCCGCGAGGGGATTCACGTCTACCCCTACCTGGACGACTGGCTCATCCGCGCCAAGACGAGGGAGCTCGCCGTGGTCCACACGGCAAGGACCGTCCAACTCCTCACGGACCTGGGATTCTCCGTGAACTACGCCAAATCCCACCTGGTGCCCGCGCAAGTCGCACTGTTTCTGGGAGCGAGGCTCGACACAGTGTCCCTTCTGGCCTCCCCGTCGGAGGAGAGGACCAGGACCATCTTGGGCAAGGTGCAACGGATGTTGGTGGCCGACGCGGCCAAGGTGAGGTCCATCAAGTCCCTCCTCGGGATGATGTCTTCCTGCATCTACCTCATTCCCATGTGCAGGCTCCGGATGCGCCCGTTGCAAGAGTTCCTGGATGCGCGCTGGATCCAGACGACGGGCAGCTTCGAGGAAAGGATCAAGCTCGACGAGAGTTTCCGACGAGCGATACGGTGGTGGGGCACCCGCGCGCATCTGACGGCGGGCATGGACTTCCAGACCCCAGCCCACCAGGTGACTGTGACCACGGATGCCTCCCTAGAAGGGTGGGGAGCGCACACCGAAAATCTGCACGCAAGGGGACTCTGGCTCCCGACGGAGAAGTCCCTGCATATCAACGTCCTGGAGCTCCGTGCAGTGTTTTGGGCCCTCAGGTCCTTCCTTCCGTCCCTCAAGGGCAAGGTGGTGAGGATCTTCACCGACAACACCACCACCATGTTTTACATCAGGAAACAGGGCGGAACCAGGTCCCCAGCGCTGTCCAAGGAGGCGCAGGACCTGTGGCATTGGGCCGTCGCCCAAGGGATTCTTCTGGTGCCGTTTCATCTGGCAGGGATAAAAAACACCATCGCCGACTCACTCAGCAGGGAGCTGCGCTCGTGCCACGAGTGGGAACTACGGCAGGATCTGGTGGATCGCCTCTTCCGACGGTGGGGCACACCCCAGATCGACCTGTTCGCGACGGCGACGAACACCAAGTGCCGGAGGTTCGCCAGCAGGTTTCCCCAGACGAGGAGCATGGGCGATGCTTTCTCGTTCCCCTGGGAGGGCCTGTTCCTCTACGCGTTCCCTCCCTTGCCTCTGCTAATCCGGCTCGTCAACCAGCTCAAGAGGTCACGGTGCAGGATGATCCTCGTCGCACCTGCGTGGCCGAGGCAGATATGGTTCCCGGACCTTCTGGACTTGTCGGCGTCCCCGCCAATCAAGCTGCCGGCGGACGCGGATCTACTCTCCAGGGAAGGAGGCGCCATCCTCCACCACGACCCGAAGTCGCTGAACTTGCAGGCCTGGCTCCTGCAGCGCTAGAGTTTGGAGGATACGACATACCGGCCGATTGCAGAGAGGTTCTTGCAAAGGCCAGGGCGTCCTCGACTCTTAAATGCTACGGACACAAATGGAAGAGGTTCTCTGTCTGGTGCTACGCACAGAAGATTAACCCTCTACGGATTACGGCTCCCCAAGTGCTGCCGTACCTGCTGACGCTGGCCAAAGCTGGTCTGGCACACGCGTCCATCAAGATTCATCTTGCTGCGATCTCCCGATACACCAGAACCACGGGCCGGACGTCCTTGTGGTCTCATCGTCTGGTGAAAGAGTTCATGAAGGGACTGTTCAGATCGTTCCCGCCGGTGAAGGCTCCGGCCCCGGCGTGGGAGCTCAACGTGGTGCTGACCAAACTCATGGGACCCCCGTTCGAGCCTCTGCACTCGGCCCCGACGGAGAAGTCCCTGCATATCAACGTCCTGGAGCTCCGTGCAGTGTTTTGGGCCCTCAGGTCCTTCCTTCCGTCCCTCAAGGGCAAGGTGGTGAGGATCTTCACCGACAACACCACCACCATGTTTTACATCAGGAAACAGGGCGGAACCAGGTCCCCAGCGCTGTCCAAGGAGGCGCAGGACCTGTGGCATTGGGCCGTCGCCCAAGGGATTCTTCTGGTGCCGTTTCATCTGGCAGGGATAAAAAACACCATCGCCGACTCACTCAGCAGGGAGCTGCGCTCGTGCCACGAGTGGGAACTACGGCAGGATCTGGTGGATCGCCTCTTCCGACGGTGGGGCACACCCCAGATCGACCTGTTCGCGACGGCGACGAACACCAAGTGCCGGAGGTTCGCCAGCAGGTTTCCCCAGACGAGGAGCATGGGCGATGCTTTCTCGTTCCCCTGGGAGGGCCTGTTCCTCTACGCGTTCCCTCCCTTGCCTCTGCTAATCCGGCTCGTCAACCAGCTCAAGAGGTCACGGTGCAGGATGATCCTCGTCGCACCTGCGTGGCCGAGGCAGATATGGTTCCCGGACCTTCTGGACTTGTCGGCGTCCCCGCCAATCAAGCTGCCGGCGGACGCGGATCTACTTTCCAGGGAAGGAGGCGCCATCCTCCACCACGACCCGAAGTCGCTGAACTTGCAGGCCTGGCTCCTGCAGCGCTAGAGTTTGGAGGATACGACATACCGGCCGATTGCAGAGAGGTTCTTGCAAAGGCCAGGGCGTCCTCGACTCTTAAATGCTACGGACACAAATGGAAGAGGTTCTCTGTCTGGTGCTACGCACAGAAGATTAACCCTCTACGGATTACGGCTCCCCAAGTGCTGCCGTACCTGCTGACGCTGGCCAAAGCTGGTCTGGCACACGCGTCCATCAAGATTCATCTTGCTGCGATCTCCCGATACACCAGAACCACGGGCCGGACGTCCTTGTGGTCTCATCGTCTGGTGAAAGAGTTCATGAAGGGACTGTTCAGATCGTTCCCGCCGGTGAAGGCTCCGGCCCCGGCGTGGGAGCTCAACGTGGTGCTGACCAAACTCATGGGACCCCCGTTCGAGCCTCTGCACTCGGCCCCGTTGAAGTTTCTATCGTGGAAAACAGCTTTTCTCGTGGCCATCACCTCCGCACGACGAGTGGGAGAGATCCAGGCCCTTTCCTGCAAGGCCCCGTACTTGACTTTCCACGACACGAGGGTAGTGCTCAGGACGCACCCCTCCTTCATGCCCAAGGTACCGTCGGACTTTCATCTCAACGAACCCTTGGTGTTACCTGTGTTCTTCCCGTCGCCTTCGTCGCCGGCTGAGAGGACTTTGCACTCGCTGGATGTAGCTAGAGCGCTGAAGTTCTACGTGGACCGCACGAAAGGTTTTCGGAAGACGTCACAACTTTTTGTGAACTTTGGATCTGTCAATCAGGGGAAGGCTCTCTCGAAGGCCTCCATCTCCAGATGGCTCTCCGGCTGTATCATGTACTGTCACCGGTTGGCAAACCGACCGCTGCCTGGCCGTCCGAGAGCCCATTCCACCAGAGCGATCGCAGCTACCACGGCGTTCCTATCTGGTGTGCCCCTGCTGGACATATGCAGGGCTGCTACGTGGAGGTCGACGCACACCTTCACGAAATTCTACTGCGTCGACCGGGATTCCAGGGAGGAGTCCAGGGTCGGCCAAGCAGTGCTGCGCAACCTGTTCGCCTGAGGTGAGCCTGGTGAGGAGGTAAGATGCTTAATGTTGAGTTGATGTGATGCTTAATGTTGAGCCTTTGCCACCTCCCGTGGTTGTGCATGTGTGTACTGCTATGTATTCTTTATTCATGAGCATGTGAATCCATGCCAGACCCCATGCTGGAGAAGGAACAAGTTACTTACCTGTAACTGTTGTTCTCCAGCATGGGTCTGGCATGGATTCACATGCGAACCCTCCCGCCTACCCCTCTGCGGCTCTTCACTTGGTCATACTGCCACTTCACGTGCTTCCAAATCTGAAGATGGCTGCCAGAGGCGGTGCTTAGGTAGAGGGCAGTCATTGGCTGTGGTCAGTATGACGCAGAGACCAGTGATTGGTTGTTACTACGAAAGACAGATCAGAAACGAAACTGATACTGGTTTTTTCTTTACCGAGGATTCCCAGCCTGACGACGGGGAATATTCATGAGCATGTGAATCCATGCCAGACCCATGCTGGAGAACAACAGTTACAGGTAAGTAACTTGTTCCTTATACACATGTCTTCAAAGATGGCCCGCATTGAGGGTTTCATTATGGCTGCTGAAACCCTAAAAAAAACTCAATGCAGTTCCAACTTCTATGGTCTCAAAGGAGAGCAACCTATCTATGAAAAATCAAGAGTCCAGTGTTGTCCCGAACTATCCTCCATACCCCTCCAAACTGCTACGATAGCTTCACCAATCTCAGCCTCATGCACTTGCAAAAATACTCAAGTAGAGCTAAAAGAAGTTACAGGAAGACTGAATGAGATCATGGCGCTACTCACTTTAAGATCATTCACGCCTCCAAATGGCGCAGATAGCCCAACTCAACTTCTTAATGCACTGGATCAAATGTCTAACGAGGTTCCTGAACAAGTTCCTGAGAGAAAGCCTACTGGCTTCATGTCTCGGAGAGCCAAAAAATTACATCAAAGAGCTCTCAAAAGGCATGCCAAAAGATCAAAGTTCACAGTGGCTATAGACTCGAACTTGCAAAGCAACATAGTGGCTCAACCTGCCTGCATAACTCCAGAGGAAATCATAGATATAGACCACATCGACTTTCAACAACTCTCTAAAGAAAGCCAAGAGGCCTTACTTTTATCTATCAATCCCTCAAGCGAAACAGCTGATACCGCCACACACACATTAGCAACTCAAACACCTCCCAGTAAATTCATTCCTTTGAAGGAGTCCAGTGCCACGAATTCTGTTACGATAGTATCTATGGCTGACTCCAATGAGATTACTCAATCGTCATGAACATCCAAACGGAAAAATAATATAAATAATAATCATGTGACACACAAGAATGTAACGGAAGGGGCAAACCTCTCAACCGTAGAAAATACTCCTAAATTGTCTAGTACCAAAACGACCTTAGTTAATTATTTCCCAATATGCGGCAGAACGCGCACAATGCGTCAGGCGGACACCGCATCCAATGGGTGTCCCCCCAACCCAATGATCAAAACCTATAGTGAAGCTTGTTCTATGGGTAAGGGAGCGGTTGAGCTTTGTAACCACACTGGTCCAGACTCCTTGATAATTGACCAAGCCAATTGCTCCCCTGCCCCTATCCCGTCAGTTGATCATTCATTACCCTCACACTGGAAGAATAAGAATGTGATTGGCAAGACTCCACTAACCTTGGCTCTTAACGAATTATCCACGACCAACGATCTTCCCGCCAATAGCATTAAAATCGACCTCCCCATATTGGCGGGACCAGGGATAATTATTAATGGACAAGGTAAAACAACATCTCAACTCGACCTGTAACAGATCCTCCCTTCCTACTAAGAACTACTTTAGAGCAACAGAATGCACCATCATTGATTGAAGACAATGGCACTAAGTTACATGGCCGCTCCCAACACAGAGCAGCTTCGGACTCACAACCCTCATTGTTGCTCTCCCATCATGATATCTTAGATATCTTAAGAAAGGAACTTTATGAAAGATCTAACAAAAGTTCCTTAGAAAATCAAGAAATTACTCTAAAATCAAATAATACTTATAAATCTGTTACTTCTGCTGACAACCAGCTTGAACATCAAGCTAAAACGAGCGATCAACAGATTAAGGAGACTCCGCAAACCATCACAGAAAAACTGCATCTGGTAGGTTTCGAAGGAAAGCGCAATCTGCTTGGGAGCAACCGTATTAATCGCTCCTTTCTCTTAGCACTATTCAGTTGGATTCCACAATTAAGGATGTTTAAATCAGAGGATATACTAACTGTCATTATTCACTGAAAATAATTACCGTGCAGTATGTCGCCTATCCTCAGAAACAGTACTGAAATACTTATGGTTCAATAGGGAAGACATAAAAGGCGGCTTGATTTTAACCTCACTGGAAAATGAACAAGAAGCTTCGAAATTTGTGCAATATAATTGTCCACCGATTTCCACCTTGGTTCCACATGCCAATTTGCTACCCACAATCAAGGGAGATGAAAATGGAACTATTAATGAACTGCTAAGCAAAGTGGGCACTGCCCAGGGCTTACCGTGGTTGGCCCCAATGCTGAATTCCATTCTCAAATCCAATGATTCTCTGCCTAGATCGTAGCCGTCATCCACAACGTTTTTAACGGTTCTATTTTGGAACTCATGTGGTTATCAGAACCTTTTGAAATGGCATACGAGGCTAGATGACCATCAGCGACCATCTATCATAATTATCCAAGAAACTATGAAAACAAATGTATTTACATTGCCTAATTACACCACACACTGTATCCCGGCCATTCAATCCTCAGTTGGCCGCCCTTCTGGAGGCATTCTGATTGCAGTAGACAATGTTTTAGGGTTTACCTCCAACATGGTGAGGCAAACAAATAACCTGTGTACATTACTCCTACAGACTAACCTTAAGCAGCATCATCATATAATTGTAATTTCTATTTATTGGAACCCAGTGAATGTATCTATTGATGCGATGTTAGACCAGGTGGAGAACTGCTTGGAATATATCACCAACGAATACATGAACACAGAAATTATCTTTGGAGGTGATTTTAACTGTGACTGCAGGACGACCACTGAGCGTGGAAGCTCTATTGGTAGCACCCTATCCAAGAGCAGAGGCACTAAATGGAGGCGCTTTTTGAGAGACTGCGATCTCGACCTTATTATTCCCGAACAGACATCTACCTGGACTACATGGTCTAGAGATACTAAATTCTCCACCATTGACTTTCTATTTATAACCCATAAATTACTTTCAACAGCGGATTATTTCTATGCCCTATGGCGATCATGCTCAAATTTTGGGGAAACTAAAAATTAATGTTTCCACTCATGCACCTGATCATTCAATCCCACTTTGTGAAATCGATCGCCCTAATTTGTCCATGAGATGGAGCCGCACCCTTTGCAGACAATTTGTTGAATATATAACACTGGTGATTGCGAATTACCCCATCTCAAGGAAATTCTCTATTAGCAGCTTAGATTCAATCTACGCTGAAATAATTCAGATGGCTCTATTACACTTTAGTAAAATTAGGAGAATGCCTATCACACATCGGCATATGTTTGATCCACTCTGTAAAAACTACAAACGAGAAAAAAACAAAGCCCTGAGAGCCTTAAGCAAAAACAAATATATATCATGTGAAAGATACCAGCAACAGCGGAGCTGTATTATGGCGACATACAAACAAAATCTAAAACACATAAAAATTCAAAGATACAATGAAATTAATTGCAATCTTATTAGGGCCATAACCAACCATGATATAGGCACGATTTGGCGAACCATCAAGAGCCATCAGAATCTAGTTTCCCTCTCACAAACCAATGTCATATCGGAGCCCATATGGCACTCCTACATTTCTTAGAAATTTCGAATGCCAGACCAGTTTAGAAATACGAACATCACTATGCCGAGATACCAAGATCTCCAACAAATAACTTGGTCCATAGATGATGTAAAATGGGCCATTTCCAAACTCAATTACTCCAAGTCAGCTGGCCCGGATGGTTTTCCCCCCTGTTTGTATAAAGCAGATCCAGATCTATGGGCAATAATTCTACAATCCAAATTCCAGGCTATTCACAATTCAGGAAGTATCCCAAGATCTTGGCTTTCGGCCAACATTATTCCGATCTTTAAAAAAGGGGATCCCTCCTTGCCCCAGAACTATCGGCCGATAGCCTTAATTGACACGGAAGCAAAATTGTTTGCAAGACTCCTCCTCCATGACTTGGAAAAATTTATTGAATCACACCAATTATACTCTAAATGCCAAACGGGCTTTAGGAAAGGGGTGGGGACCTCCTTGAACGCAATAATGGCTTTCACCATTGCTGGAGCAAAGCAAAAATTTGTAAATCCGGTTTACATAGCACTCATTGATATGTCTTCCGCTTTTGATACGGTAATCAGGAACTTACTTTGGATCAAACTAAAGAAATGGGATACACCGTTAGTGCTAATTTACTGGTTTAGAGCTCTATATTCTAACACATCCTACAAAATTAAACTTACATCAGAGGGCCGCACTACTAATCCAATCGCCACGGAAGTAGGCCTAAAACAAGGCTGTAATCTGGTGCCACGTTCTTTAATTTATATCTAGCTGATTTGGACAAAAGATGGGATGAGGAGTGTTTGTTCTCTGCAAGGACGGGGCTCTTGAAATTAAATTGGCTTGCCTTTGCAGATGACATTATTCTCTTCGATCCTACTCCCGGGGGTTTACAAACTAAGTTACGCCTATTTGAAGACTTCGCCACTAAGCACAATTTATCTCCGAATCCAACAAAAACCGCTGTAATGAACTTTGGTGTCCTGAAAAGAACTGGGAAAGCTCAATGGTACATCATGAAAACCATCATACCCCTAAATATGGACACCATTTATTTAGGATATTACCTAGCAGAAACAAATTCCATCACAAAGTGGACTGAACTACTTAATATGAAGATCCGTCCACTTACCTCACAGTTAAAAATCATATACTCTAAATACTGCAAATTTTCACTAACTCCACTGATTGAATTCCTCACATTGAAAATCGAAACTGTGATGCTTTATTCATTAGACATTTGTCTGTGCGAAATGGGAGCGACACTGGACCAATTGCAAGGGGCAGCTCTGAAGAGAGCAATGTCCCTCCCACTGCCACTACCCAATGTAGTGCTAAGGCATGAGTTGGGTATCATAGCTTTATCTACTCGTTGGAGATGGCGACTCCTGACGAATTATGCAAAGATTATGTACCCTAAACCAAACTCACTATATATTGATATGAAACAATCAATCGATAAAAGGCCAACGACCGACATGGTCCGATATTTGACAAGGATACATACTATACTGAACGATGCTAACATAACAGTGGAGGATGTCCATAACCGACCTGCCTATGCTAAAAAAAAATTATTTGGAAAGGATTGATCTAATACTATTGACCAGATTGGATATTATAAATCATTTAAAGAATATAATCTGTTCACAAAAAAGCGTTTACCCAGATATGACTATCACGATATTTCCATGCAATCGTATACGCAATGTCTTTCTTCGATTTAAATTTAATCTATTTTACACGAAAGACAGAATTACGTCCTGGGCTAGTAATATGTTGTACAAAACGAATAAGAGTTGTAGATTTCCCGCATGTAATGAACAGGTGGAAACGATCAAACATTTGATTTTATATTGTCCGCATTTTAAAGATCTTAGAACTGTTTGTCTTATGGACTTTGTCAATATCAATTTTACTGATTGCTTACCATTCCTATGGGCTCGTATGATGCAAGGAAATCATAAATCGCTTATTTATGCTCTAGCGAGATTTTGCAAAGCAATAGAGAAAGAACTCTAATTACAGTAATCTGAAGATATGCATAAATGGGATGCAAACTGAGAAGGTAGAATGAATTATTAAAAAGATAATGTACTCGTTTTCCTTCACTTTACGATGCAAAGAGGAATAACATTCCCATTTCTTCTAATGTAATGCTATACTTCGCTTGTTCTTGCGAGTCCACATTTCTTAGATATGTGTCTATATGTAATGTTGTTTTTACATGCTCTAAGACATATAATGTAATGTTGCTTGTTTTTTAAAATTTTGTAAAGGTTCTGTTACGTTTGTAGTAGAACCATACACAAATAAAAAAATTTTTAAAAAATTGAAGGACAATTGTGACAAATATCTCAGAGGACAACACCACTCTCGGTCGGAGCGAGGAGGTAAACCATTTTGGAATCAATGCAGGACAGACACCGGTCCTGCCGGAGCACAAGATGTAGGAGAGGTGATACCCAACCCCCTGAAAAGGGTGCAGAGAAAGTTTTGCAGAATTTTGTTCTGAAGGGTACTAGGGGGTTGGGGGGGGTGGGGTCCCGGGGGGACGGGAGGGAAGGAAAGTTGCAAGGTTATTTAAGTTTGGGGAACAGCATGGACCAAAGGATAGGGAGGATCGAGGGGGGGGGAGACAAACTGGAAGGCAAAGGCTCATAGACCTAACTCAGATGGCTGAAATGAATATAGTCTCGCTCAGCGTGTAAGGCCTAAATTCGCCAGTCAAACGCTGTTCCATCCTGACGAGCTTCATCGGCATGCAGGTTTAATAGCCTTCCTGCAGGTGTAACACCTCCTCCCTGAGGATGAGGGAAGACTGAAACATAGGGCGGTGTCCGTCAGTACTTTGCTTCCGGGGGGGAGGAAGACCAAAGGGGTGGCCATACTAATCGGGGCTGATCTGATCTTTAAAAAACGGGCGATATACAGCGACCCGGAAGGAAGATACCTAATCCTAAAAGGGACGATACAAGATCAATTATATACACTAATTGCAATTTACGCCCCGAATGAGCGGCAAGACATATTCCTGAGAGAAGTATTGAAAACTCTGGGTGGCTGGTGTGAGGGTCAGACAATAATAGGGGCCGACTTTAACTGTCATGGACCCCGCCTTGGACAAAACCCTTCCACCCACTGCAGCAGGTTCAAGAAATAGGCAGGTGTTGGGCAAACTCTTTAGGGACCTGGGAGTTATAGAAACATGGAGGTTCTTCCATGGCCAACAGAGTTCACCCATTACTCAGCGGTCCATAGGGGGTACTCAAGAATCGACATGGTACTGATGTCCTCTATCCTGATCCCATGCATTAACAAAGTAGAAATAGAAGCCCAATATGTGTCTGATCATGCCCCAGTCTTAATACAAATAGAAATGGCGTGGTCCGTCTATAAGAAACGTAGACCATGGAGACTGAACAAAATGATCTTGAAGGACCTGGCCCTTAGGGCGCATATGGAAGAGACGATCCAGAACCATTTCCAGGAGAATGATAACGGAGACAAACTGGGGGGTAATTTGGGACGCCGGGAAGACCGTGATCCGGGGAGAATTGATCTTACAAACATCAGCATACATAAGGGAAAGGGAACCCGTTAAAAAGAACCTGGAAACAGCACTAAAGGCAGCAGAAACCCAACATAAAGCTAGGCAATCCCAAAAAACACTCAGTGGTCAGGAAGGCAAGAGACCAACTAGAGGCACACGTTTCGGAACACACAGCGCAAGCACTAATTAACACCAGACAGACATACTATGTCCAGGGTAGCAAAGCAAACCGGTTTCTGGCGGCTAAACTCCGCAAACAAAACTCCCGCAATCACATAGTACAATTAAAGAACCGAAAAGGGGAGCTGTGCACTACGGCGAAGGGTAAACTTGAAATAATGGAAAAATTCCATCAGGGACTGTTAGAAAGGGGAACACCTAGACCACCCGGCACAAAGAGAGTATATCTCTTGGATCTCCCTCCCCCAGATTACACGAGGATAACGACGCCCTGTAAACCCTCATATCATCACAAGAAATTAGCAATGCCATTACAGCACTGCCCCGCGACAAAGCCCCGGGCCCAGATGGACTTGGGATTGGATACTACAAAACATTCCGCGGCCAACTGCTGGGCCCCTTAACACTTTTGTTTAACATACGAGAGTGCAGTACAGTCACGCCCGACATGGGAGATTCCACCACTATCCTAATACTTAAGCCCGGTAAAGACCCCAGAGATTGCGCCAGTTACCGGCCGATCTCCCTACTTAACACCGACGCTAAGCTTCTTGCAACCAGACTCGCTGAGGTACTGCCCAAAATAATTCACCCCGACAAAGCAGGATTTATAAAAGGGAGACACACGCAAGACATTAGGCGGGCAGTAGATCTACTGGACCTGGGAAGTAGGACAGAGCAAAGGTTCTCCATAGCGGCTCTAGACGCCAGGAGAGTATTTGACAGTCTAGATTGGGCATATCTGGAACTGGTGCTGCGGAAGTTCGGATGTGACCCCCAGTTTTAGCAGAATGGTCCTGGCAAACTTTTGTCTCCCAAGCACGACATTCATGGTTAATGGGAGGTCCACGGCCAAAATCAAAATCAACAGAGGGACTAGACAGGGTTGCCCACTCTCGCCCTTAATCTTCGCCATGGCGATGGAACCCATAGCCGAAATAATAAGACATGACATACAGGGGTTTAAATGCGGGGAGTGCATACATAAGATAGCACTGTATGCAGAAGATATAATGCTGTTCCTCGGGGACCCTAATAATACTCTACAAGAATTTGCCTTGATATCGGGCTTCAGTATAAACTTCACCAAATCTAAGGCTCTGAACATTACAGAGAGGGAAGAGGTTGCTGAAGTCCTGGGGTCTAGATACCCACTAACATGGGAAAAAATCAATAGAATACCTGGGGATCCAATTAACAAAGAGCCATAACAATCTCTACAGAGAAAATACAACCCCATTGTTTTTTTTTGTTTTTTTTTTTATCCAACTTTATTTTCAGTTTTTTAAAAACGTGAGATCACAGTTAACCTTCGGTTACATCAGGAATACAACCATTATCAACTGTATAATCAAATTAAATATCCTACTAGAACTTTGGCATAGAGACTATTATGTTCTTCCAACTTTCCCCTCGAGTATTTCCACCCTCGCCCACCTTTCCCACCTACTTCCCTTAGTCATCTGAACCAAACTGAATCAAGGTTATAACCAAAGCAAAGTCGTTTCTGAGCACATCCCTCCTCCTTGTTTTCTGCTGTCTCCATCTGATATGAATGTTTCTTAGGATCCTGGGTTTGAAGAATTGAGCCTCCCTCTCCCCTACATAATCCTGAAGTGGGTCCCATATGGCTAAGAATTTCAGGTATGTTCTCAATCACCATAACTCCCCATACTTTCATCCACCACCATGGGGCTGTAGGGCCTTCCACTGTCTTCCAATGTTGGGCCACTGTCATCCTTGCTGCAGACAGTAGGTGAGTGATGAGGGCCTCTGTTCCCTGAAGCTGCGTATCTCTTCTGACACTGCTTCCAGCAGAATGACCTTGGGGGATTGTGGTAGGTCTGCACCTGTTATGTCTCTGATTAAGCTCAGTATTTCTTTCCAATACACTTTTATCCTTGGGCACGACCACCACATATGGAACAGGTCACATCTTTCTCCACACTGGCACCAACAATCTGAGGAATAAGTGGGGTTCATTTTATGTATTCTACTTGGGGGCAGATACCACCGGTAGCATATCTTATATGCTGATTCCTTGATTGCCGTGGATTTGGAAAGTTTGTGAGCCCTCCTCCAGATTTGACTCCTATCCTCCTGTGTAATTTCCTCCCCTATGTCCCGTTCCCAGTCCTTCATATATTGGAGGGTTTTGTCTGCTTGCGATTTATCGAGTAACTTGTACAGTCTAGTGATCCCTTTTCCCTGTGTCCCCTCCCGTATCGTGAGTTCTAGACCTGCTGGGGGGCGTAGCCCAGCCCGCTTTACCTCTGGATGTGAGATCCAGTGACATAATTGTATATATTTAAATCTGTGATGCTCGGTGATGCCAAATTTTTGTTTGCATAGCTCAAAGGAAAGAGGGGCATCATCCTGGTACAAGTCCCGTAAGGACACAGCATCTGCTCCTTGCCAACCGTCCCAGAACTTTTGTTGGAGCCCAGGCGTAAAATCAGGGTTATGTACTATAGGGGACAATGGACCCAGGCCTAGTTTGAGCCCCCTGCCATGGATCGCCGTATCCCAGGTGTGAAGTGTCCTTTTTGTCGCTTCCAATAGGATACCACCTCTCTCGTGCTTTTGGCTTTAGGAATGGTAGCATACATAGCGGGGTGTCAGTCGCGGACTGTTCTATTTCCCCCCACCCTGGGAGGGAGTCTCTACCTGCCCATTTCAGTGCTGGCGCCAATTGGGCCGCTAAGACACATCTCCTTATATCCTGCACATCTAGCCCCCATAAAAGTGTTGGGCGCATCATCTTTTATTTTTGGATTCTCGGCTTCTTATTCCCCCATATGAATTTAAACACTGCTTTTTGGAGTTGCTGAATCATTGTTGGGGGGATCACCACCGGAGTAGAGCTTACCACGTACAGTAGTCTGGGTAACAAGGTCATTTTTATCACCGCTATCCTAACGAACCATGCTAATTCCTGGACGTCCCATCTCTGCAAGTCTCCTTGCAAGCGCTTCCATAGGGGAGTGATGTTCGCTTTGAGCAGGTTTTTTGTGGATCTAGTGATGCGGATTCCCAGGTATTCCATGGACTGTTTTTCCCACTGTAGGGGGTAGCGTTCCTCTAGGTAAGTTATATTCTCTCTACCCTCAGTTACATTCAGTGCTTTGGATTTGGCGTAATTTATTGTGAACCCTGATGTTTTTCGAATATCTGCAGTTCTTTAATTACTCTGGGTAACGTGTGCTTTGGGTCTGCCATGTAGAGCATAATATCGTCTGCATATAAGGCTATCTTATGTTGGGTCTCCCCTGTTCGCACCCCTCTAATACCCAGGTCCTCCCTAATCCTGTGGGCAAATGGCTCCATTGCCATGGCGAATATAAGAGGGGAGAGGGGACACCCCTGCCGTGTACCTCTTCGGATATTGAGTCTTTCTGATGTGTAGCCATTTACAATTAGTTGTGTAGATGGATGCTGGTAATTAGCCAAAACCATCTTAGTAAATGTCGGCCCGCAGCCGAAACCTTCTAGTACCATACTAATGTACTCCCAGTCTATGCTGTCGAATGCTCGTGTGGCATCTAGTGCAACGATGGCGAATTTCTGGGCGCTTCTGGTGCCCCAGTCGATGTCAATTACCCGCCTGACATTATCTTGAGTGTGTCTTCCGCGTACGAAGCCCGCCTGATCTGTGTATTATCCTGGGCAATACTGTCGCCAACCGATTTGCGAGTATTTTTGCATATAGTTTTGCGTCAGTATTGAGAAGGGCAATGGGGCGTTAACTGGAGCATTCCACCGGTTCTTTCCCGGGCTTTAGGGGAAGAATTGTAATCTAGTGTCCCATATCCTTTGAGGTAGCTCCTTTATCCCTAATAAGGTTGAAAAGGCGAGTGAGGGGGGGTTGAGAGCTGTCATGAATACCTTGTAGAACCCGTTCCCCAACCCATCTGGACCGGGTGCCTTTCCTCTAGGTAGCGCTGCTATCACGTCACCTACTTCTTGGGTTGTGAAAGGGGCTCCTAATTGTTGTTTTTGCTGTTCAGAGATCTGTGGCAGTTTTATGGCCGACAGATGGTACATTTGTTCTGCTGTGTTCAGGTTCCCCCTAGACATCTGGTTTTTGTGAAAGTGGACCATCGTTTCTAGTTTCTCATTATCTCCCATTTGCAATTCCCCACTACTATTTCTTAGTCGGGTAATGTGGTTGCGCGCCTTCTGTTTGCGTAATTTGGCTGCCAAGAATTTGCTCGCTTTCCCCGTGTATGTAATATGATTTAGTGTTTAGCAATAATTGTGCTGTTCTGTCCGCCATATGGTTTTCTAATTTGGATCTAGCTTTTTTGAGGTCTCGCCAGGCTCTGGGCGTCTGACGGGTCTTATGGAGTGTCTCAGCATTTCTTACCTCTTCTAATGTCTGCATTGTGAGGGCTTTCTCTCTGTAGTATTGCGTTGCTTGAGCTATGAATTCCCCTCTAATAACTGCTTTCCCCGCATCCCTTACTACCCGCTGTAAAGAAGACCGGTGGGGGGGTCTGTACTTCTGCTCTCTATATGGTAGAGGGGAGGCACAGAGGACCCCAGCCAAGATTCTCTAATACGGTAGCGATGGGCGAGCAATCAAGGCCTAGCTTCTCAGGAGGTGATGCAGGCTGGTTCTTAAGTACAGTGTATCCCCAAGCCCCCACAAAGGAATGTCCACACACTGTATTACTGAAAACACAGTCTTTATATAATTAATATTCAAGGGTTATGTACACTTATCACAATAACGCACTTTGTGCTCAGGAAAATCAGCAATGGTAAATATCTACAATTCTAAAGTGGTACCACTAATATTAGACCTCATTAAAGTGCATTCACAATACTGTAGAAATGGCACACAGATCAATAAGAAGGAAACCAGCAATAGAGAGAGGAGAGATAACAGAGGGTTGAAACAATAGGCAGAATACTGGCCCTTGCTACTGGACACAGTTCTGTGTGGAGATCCCCCCACCTGGGCAACCTGCAAAATAAAGAGATATAACACCAGCCCAGTCCAGATATTGTTCAATAGTCTATTTCTCTCCTATAATGTTTTTACCCCCCCAATGTACCTGGTGGAGTCGAGTTCCTCGAAAAGGCGTCGACAAGCGTCGAGGGACTCGCTGTTCGGCGACGGGGAATCGACGGCCCTTCTTGAATGCCTTCCTTTTCAGGCGGGAGGCACGGGGCGTCGAACGTCCGTCGACAAACGAGGCCGAACGTTGTCGAAGAGGCGGCAGCTCCGTCCGAGCGGTGCTCGTCGGCGTCGGGGCGTCGGCGTCCTGCAAGGCGGAGGTGTGCGGGGCACCTCGATGACAATAGTTCTGGACCGCAAAGATTGTAGAGACGGGAGCCCAGCAAGGGCGTCGAGTCGTCCGAGTCTTTGGGGTCGTCGGGTGGCGGGAAACCCACCGGCAGGTTTCTCCTCGGCGCGTTGGTCGTCCTCGACTTTCTCCGGCAGGATAAGCGGTCGACGATGCGGTCGAGAGAGTCCTTCGATTGAATGTTCTTAGGCAATGGAGCGGACGGCTCCGATCGTCGGCGGCACGGCGTCAAGTGGTTCCCACGGCTGGGCACACAACTTCGACGGGCCTCCAGCGGTTACACAGACCTGCGAACCCTGGTCGACGGCAATGGACTTCGACGGCGTCGATGTCCGGGTGCTTCACTTCGATCTCCTCGGCGGTCCCGTCTCGGGTCGGCAGCCTTTCGAGGGTCTGACTTCCAGGGCGCTTCGGCGAAGATTCAGCGGTGCTCGATGGTCCCTCGGAGCACGGGAAGAGGGCGCCTAGCCAGGTCCTCTCTCGGGTCAGCCCTCGACAATTTCGACAACCTTCAGTTCCGTCGAAGCAAATGCCACAGCAAGTCTTCTTCTTCCAGCTGGACGTCGAGGATCAGCAAATCCAGTTACTCTTGAGTGGAGACTCAGCTTCTGAATGCTTCTGAACAATTTCCAGTGGTGAGAGGTCCCCAGATATACTATTCTGTCTCTCATCCACACTGCTGGCACACACACAGCAGCCAATCACACAGAAGGGCATTCATGCAGTCAGTCAGCCAATCAGGCACACAGTGCATTCAGGCCACACTCCTCCCTTTCAGACACTCACAACAAGGAATGTGGATTGGGACAAGTACCCAGCCATTCAACACTACACACTGCATTCAGGCCAGTTTCGGGCAGGGCTGTCTCAGTCTTTGTCTCTCATGCCAGAAACCAGACAACCACAACAAGGAGTGTATATTGGTCACACACTCCATTCACCCAGGTCCCACCCACAGGAGGTACCCACAACATACAGTCACTGGGAAGGCTCCAGTCAGTCTAGCTGGGCCTTCACAACAACACCATATATGGAACTTCCACCCAACAGCCAGTCAGGGGGAAGGGACAGAGTCAGGGCTTCCCAGGACTTTGGGAAAAACAAGATAACAGGCAATAGAAAGCAAGAGGCCACAGGGGCCATCTTGTTTCCTATCAGGAATCAACTGATTCCAATGGCAGGGCCTGGGTATCCCAAAATGGAGGACACCCAGAGCACCTGTCAAATTCAGCATGGAGCTGCCACCAGCCCATACCCTGCTCTGTGGGCCACCCACAGGTGCCCAAAAACATACACTAGGGGCACAGGGTTGTACCCCTACCCATGGGTGCCATAAGGGTATCCCATGGGTCTGTTCACCAAATCAAAAGAGAGCTGCACTGCCAGGAGTCCCTCATGGACTCCTGGGCAGAAAACATGACAGAACACACGGTAAAAACAGAGAAAGGACAAGGATTCAGAGGCCCTGTCCCTCAGATGCATTTCCGGCATCACAGTCGCCCCCCCCAGACTGAGGTGGAGGGTGCCTAATCTCCCACGGGATAGACACCCTCATCCAGACGGTCAACATACCTTCTGGAAAGGCCATCTGCATTATCGTGACTCTTCCCTGGTCTGTGCTCTATGGTGAAGTCTAGCCCTTGTAGGCTAATCGACCACCTGAGCAATTTCGGATTCTCACCCTTCATCTGCATAAGCCACTTCAGGGGCTTATGATCTGTTTGGACCTTGAAGGTGGACCCCGTAAGGTAGGGCCTAAAACGCCTAAGGCTCCAAACTATACTAAAACATTCCTTTTCAACAGTAGCCCACCTAAGTTCTCTACCCTTGAGTTGTCTACTGATGAATATGATAGGATGTTCTCTCCCTTTGTCATCTAACTGGGACAAGACAGCTCCAATTCCGGTGTCGCAGGCATCCGTCTGGACGATAAAGGGTCGGCTGTAGTCAGGCGCACTCAACACAGGTGCCCTACACAGACTTTCTTTCAAGCCATCAAAGGCCCTCTGACAGTCTTCAGTCCAATTAACCTTCCTAGGCTGTTTGGGTGAAGTTAGAGCTGTCAGGGGTGCAGCTATGGTTCCATAGTCTGCCATGAAATTGCGATAGTACCCAGTGAGGCCCAAAAAGGCTCTCACCTGGGTTTGAGTAGTGGGCGTCTCCCAGTTCTGTACGTCCTGTACTTTACTGGAGAGAGGTTGGATTTGACCCCCTCCTACCTCATGACCAAGATAGGTAACTTTCCCCTGAGCTATCTGGCACTTGGTGGCCTTGATAGTGAGGTTAGCCCTTTTCAAGGCCTGCAACACCTTATCCAGATGTGTCAAATGCTCTTCCCAGGTGGAACTGTAGACGGCAATGTCGTCTAAGTAAGCCACACAAAAGGCTTCCAGCCCACTGAGCGCATGGTTGACCAATCTCTGGAAGGTGGCAGGGGCATTCTTCAACCCAAAGGGCATGACCCTAAACTGGTAGAGTCCCTCAGGTGTGGAGAATGCCGTCTTTTCCTTGGCATGGTCCGTCAGAGCTATTTGCCAATAGCCTGAGGTAAGGTCAAAGGTGCTCACAAATTTGGCAGCACCTATAGTGTCCACGAGCTCATCAGCCCTGGGCAATGGGTGCGCGTCAGTTTTGGTGACGGCATTGACTCCTCGGTAGTCCACACAGAACCTCCAATCCTTGGTACCCGCCGGGGAACTTGCCTTGGGGACAAGGACCACTGGACTGGACCAGGGACTGGTGGAGGGTTCAATAACACCCAGATCCAACATCTTGGCGACCTCAGCCTGGATGTGGTTTTTGACGGTATCTGACATACGATAGCTCCTGCTTTTGACAGGCACACTGTCACCAGTGTCAATTTCGTGCTTACACCACGGTGTAAGGCCCGGTGTCAGTGAAAACAGAGGGGCATACTGCTGGAGCAAAGCCCGGCAGGCCCTCTGCTGCTCTGTTGTCAAATCGGGAGAGAGTTGTACTCCCTCCACTGAGCCATCCTGAGGGTTGCTATGCAGCAAATCAGGAAGGGGCTCACTCTCATCCTCTTCTTGCCCTGAAGCTAGCAAGAGACATGAGACCTCTGCTCGCCTGTGGAAAGGCTTGAGCCTGTTGACATGGAATACCTGGGGGGCTACCCCAGAGGCTCCCATGTCCACCAGATAATTGACTTCGCCCATCTTGGAGATGATCCTGAAGGGTCCAGTCCACTTGTCTGCCAAAGCTCTAGGCTTGGTAGGCTCCATCACAAGGATTTCCTGTCCCGGAGTCCAATCCACTTGCGAAGCTTTCAGGTCATGCCAGTACTTATTCAATTCCTGGCTGGCCTTGAGATTTGCTGTTGCCTGACCCATCATTTGTGTCATCCTCCGCCTGAGGCCTAACACATAGTCCCCCACTTGCTTGGCGGGACCTGGAGGGGTGGCTTCCAAGCCTTCTCGGATCAAGGCGAGGGGCCCCCTCACGGGATGTCCAAAGAGTAACTCAAAGGGGCTGAAACCAACACCCTCTTGAGGTACCTCTCTGTAAGCAAACAGCAGGCATGGCAGGAGGAGATCCCATTTCCTCCTTAGGGGCTCTTCCAAAGCACCTAGCATGCCCTTGAGAGTTTTGTTAAATCTCTCAACCAGACCATTGGTCTGGGGGTGGTAAGAGGTGGAGAACTTGTAGGTTACCCCGCACTCTTTCCACATGGTTTTCATGTAACTAGACATGAAGTTGGATCCTCGGTCAGAGACAACCTCCTTGGGGAATCCAACACGGGTGAAAATGCCCAGGAGAGCCCTGGCAACCACCTTGGCAGTAACAGTCCGAAGGGGTATTGCCTCAGGGTACCTGGTGGCATGATCTACCAAGACCAGGATGAACCGATGTCCACCTGAAGTGGGAGGGTCAAGGGGACCGACGATGTCGATGCCCACCCTCTCAAATGGTGTGCCAACCACTGGTAATGGCTGCAGTGGGGCAATGACCCTGCCTCCAGTCTTGCCAGACAACTGACAAGTTGGGCAGGTCCTGCAGTGGGACTCCACCTCTACTCCCATCCGTGGCCAGTAGAAATGGGCAGAGAGCCTCTGCTTAGTCTTCTTGGTCCCAAGATGACCAGCCAAGGGCACCTCATGCGCCAACTGCAGTAGGAAGGGCCTGTAAACCTGGGGTACCACCAACCTCTTGCGGGCACCAGGTTCGGGCTTAGTGGGCTCACTAACAAGGAGCTCACCCTCCCAATAAATCTTGAATGTCCTAGGCACTTCACCTTGTGCCTGGGACAGGGCCTGTTTCCTCAGGCCCTCGAGAGAGTGGCACTCTCTCTGTCCCTTACAGAAGTCTGCCCGGGAGGGTCCCCCTTCAGCTAACAAGCATTGAAGGTCGGGATGATCCTCCGGGTTGAGAACCTCTCCCACAGGAGAGTCTTCTGTCTCTTCTCCCACAGGAGTTGAGTTTGGGTTTTCCGCTGGACCCAGCCCGTCCGGAGCATGGATCCCATTGGGTGCTGTCGGAACAGCAGGAAGAGAAGGTGTTCCCTCCACAGAGGTGGCCTTCTTGGTCTTCCTTCTTCTTGCCTTAGGCCTCGCCTTTGGCTCGGATACCTGACTCACAGCCAGACCCGGTGTCACCTGTGACCTAGTGACTGCAGCAGCAGTCATGGGAAGACCATCCGAGATCAACCCCAACTCTACTAGATCATTTCCTAACAGAATGTTAGCAGGGACATTGTCCTGAACCAGGACAGGAAGCTTTGCTGTCTTGTCTCCAATCATGAGTGTGACTAGGGCTACAGGCGATAATTTGGGAGGCCCACCAGCTAACCTGGTGGTTCTCAGAGGAGCACCTACATAGTCCTCTGGCTTGAGCAGGGTCCTGTCCACCACTGTCATGCTTGCCCCAGTGTCTCTCAAACCAGTAGAAGGCTGGCCATTCAAGAGGACACTTCTCAAAAACCTACGGGTGTTCTGCGGGATAGTTGCCAGTACTTCTGCGTACTGGTCCCAGGCCCCAAGGGACACTAAGGAAATCTCTACCGGAGCACCAAATGTGATTCCTGTAGAGGAGGGGAGGACAGTGGCCTCCACCTCAGCCACGGGGTAAGGGTAGGTCAGGCTGACAGCCTGTACTCCAAGTGCCTTACCTTTACACTTGGGGTCACCCCTTTTGTGATCCAGAGCCCCACAATCCCAACAAGTGCCAGGAGTGCGGGGTACGGTACTGGAACCACTGGGAACCTGCTTTGCAGCAGGTGGACCACTACTCTTATTCCCACCCACAGAGGACTTATCCCCACCAGATTTTTGGGTCTTAGGAGAGGAAGGTTTTGGTTTACCCGACTGTGATTGCTTTTGGGACTCCTCAGCTTTCTGAGAGGTCCCCTTTTCTTTGTCCTTGTCCTTCCCACTGGAGTCCTTAGGGGACACCCGGTGGGAGACCCACTTGTCAGCCAACCTAGCCAGCTTAAAGGGGTCCAAAATGTTCTGGTCAGCCACATACTGACGCAGCTCTGGTGAACAGGCTTCAGAAAAATGCTCAAAAAACAAGAGGTGGGACAACTCAACAAAAGTTTTCACCTTGTAACCGTCAATCCACCCCATCATGTTCATGTGCGCAGTACTCACCCAGTCAACCCAAGACACATTCTCTCTTTTCTTAAAATCCCTGAACCTTTTAAGGTATTGGGTAGGTGTCTTGCCAAACTTGGCAATCAAAGCAGACTTCATACACTCATACTGACCCCTTTCCTCCACACTCAGCTTCAGAATACAGTCATATCCAGTTTGAGGCACTCTGCTTAACAAACACTTAGCCCAATCTCTTTTATCTACATCATGAATTGCACAAGCCATTTCAAACGCTTCAATCCATTGGAGGATATCTGAACCCTCCACAAACACACCAACCAAATCTTTCATAAACTTGGTGGCTGGGGACCTGCCACTCTCAATTGGTCTAGCTGAAGTCTCCACTCTAGCTCTCTCTAGCTGGATTCTCTGACATTCAGTGTCCTTGTCTTTGAGCGCAAGATCCCTATTCTTGAGTTCCACTTGCTGTGCCAGCTCCTCTTTCTTAAGCTCAGCTTCTATTTCCAACTTGCGATATTCAAAGGCCAATTTCATCCTTAATAACTCAAGTTCCATGGAATTGCTGGGGTTTGGAACAGAGGCAGCAGGAATGGTGGCATTCCCAGAAACAGATTCAGCGACAACCCCAGGGGCAGAGTCCTCACTGGTTGCATCCCCCCCTTCATCAAGGGTTTCACCATCAGTCTGGTAGTCCACCAGGGCAGCTATCAGCTCAGCCCTAGACTTATCCACAAAGTCCAACTCCCTGGCTTCACAAGCACTCTGGAGAGCCTCTAAGCTCATCCGAGTCAATTTACCATTTGCAATGGGCTCCATTGCCTGTAATGCAGTTATTTGGTACACACCCAAACCTTAATCTAATAAAGTGCGGATATTTTGTAAGTGGCACGGTTATACACTGAGTCTTAAAACCATAAGCATCCCACCGCTGCCACCAGCTTTGTAAAGAAGACCGGTGGGGGGGTCTGTACTTCTGCTCTCTATATGGTAGAGGGGAGGCACAGAGGACCCCAGCCAAGATTCTCTAATACGGTAGCGATGGGCGAGCAATCAAGGCCTAGCTTCTCAGGAGGTGATGCAGGCTGGTTCTTAAGTACAGTGTATCCCCAAGCCCCCACAAAGGAATGTCCACACACTGTATTACTGAAAACACAGTCTTTATATAATTAATATTCAAGGGTTATGTACACTTATCACAATAACGCACTTTGTGCTCAGGAAAATCAGCAATGGTAAATATCTACAATTCTAAAGTGGTACCACTAATATTAGACCTCATTAAAGTGCATTCACAATACTGTAGAAATGGCACACAGATCAATAAGAAGGAAACCAGCAATAGAGAGAGGAGAGATAACAGAGGGTTGAAACAATAGGCAGAATACTGGCCCTTGCTACTGGACACAGTTCTGTGTGGAGATCCCCCCACCTGGGCAACCTGCAAAATAAAGAGATATAACACCAGCCCAGTCCAGATATTGTTCAATAGTCTATTTCTCTCCTATAATGTTTTTACCCCCCCAATGTACCTGGTGGAGTCGAGTTCCTCGAAAAGGCGTCGACAAGCGTCGAGGGACTCGCTGTTCGGCGACGGGGAATCGACGGCCCTTCTTGAATGCCTTCCTTTTCAGGCGGGAGGCACGGGGCGTCGAACGTCCGTCGACAAACGAGGCCGAACGTTGTCGAAGAGGCGGCAGCTCCGTCCGAGCGGTGCTCGTCGGCGTCGGGGCGTCGGCGTCCTGCAAGGCGGAGGTGTGCGGGGCACCTCGATGACAATAGTTCTGGACCGCAAAGATTGTAGAGACGGGAGCCCAGCAAGGGCGTCGAGTCGTCCGAGTCTTTGGGGTCGTCGGGTGGCGGGAAACCCACCGGCAGGTTTCTCCTCGGCGCGTTGGTCGTCCTCGACTTTCTCCGGCAGGATAAGCGGTCGACGATGCGGTCGAGAGAGTCCTTCGATTGAATGTTCTTAGGCAATGGAGCGGACGGCTCCGATCGTCGGCGGCACGGCGTCAAGTGGTTCCCACGGCTGGGCACACAACTTCGACGGGCCTCCAGCGGTTACACAGACCTGCGAACCCTGGTCGACGGCAATGGACTTCGACGGCGTCGATGTCCGGGTGCTTCACTTCGATCTCCTCGGCGGTCCCGTCTCGGGTCGGCAGCCTTTCGAGGGTCTGACTTCCAGGGCGCTTCGGCGAAGATTCAGCGGTGCTCGATGGTCCCTCGGAGCACGGGAAGAGGGCGCCTAGCCAGGTCCTCTCTCGGGTCAGCCCTCGACAATTTCGACAACCTTCAGTTCCGTCGAAGCAAATGCCACAGCAAGTCTTCTTCTTCCAGCTGGACGTCGAGGATCAGCAAATCCAGTTACTCTTGAGTGGAGACTCAGCTTCTGAATGCTTCTGAACAATTTCCAGTGGTGAGAGGTCCCCAGATATACTATTCTGTCTCTCATCCACACTGCTGGCACACACACAGCAGCCAATCACACAGAAGGGCATTCATGCAGTCAGTCAGCCAATCAGGCACACAGTGCATTCAGGCCACACTCCTCCCTTTCAGACACTCACAACAAGGAATGTGGATTGGGACAAGTACCCAGCCATTCAACACTACACACTGCATTCAGGCCAGTTTCGGGCAGGGCTGTCTCAGTCTTTGTCTCTCATGCCAGAAACCAGACAACCACAACAAGGAGTGTATATTGGTCACACACTCCATTCACCCAGGTCCCACCCACAGGAGGTACCCACAACATACAGTCACTGGGAAGGCTCCAGTCAGTCTAGCTGGGCCTTCACAACAACACCATATATGGAACTTCCACCCAACAGCCAGTCAGGGGGAAGGGACAGAGTCAGGGCTTCCCAGGACTTTGGGAAAAACAAGATAACAGGCAATAGAAAGCAAGAGGCCACAGGGGCCATCTTGTTTCCTATCAGGAATCAACTGATTCCAATGGCAGGGCCTGGGTATCCCAAAATGGAGGACACCCAGAGCACCTGTCAAATTCAGCATGGAGCTGCCACCAGCCCATACCCTGCTCTGTGGGCCACCCACAGGTGCCCAAAAACATACACTAGGGGCACAGGGTTGTACCCCTACCCATGGGTGCCATAAGGGTATCCCATGGGTCTGTTCACCAAATCAAAAGAGAGCTGCACTGCCAGGAGTCCCTCATGGACTCCTGGGCAGAAAACATGACAGAACACACGGTAAAAACAGAGAAAGGACAAGGATTCAGAGGCCCTGTCCCTCAGATGCATTTCCGGCATCACACCCGCCAATCCACCTCACCATTGTCATTCTCCTGGAAGTAATTTCTCATGACTTCCTCCATATGTTCCATAAGCACTATGTCCCTAAGGTTTGTTTCATTCAGCCTCCATTGTGGGTGGGATCCCTTTATTTTCTGCAGTTCTATGCAGGTTACCACTGGGGCATGGTCTGAGAGGTGTTGGACCTCGATTTCTATTTTCTTGACATAGGGGATCAGGGTGGATGACACTAGGATCATGTCAATTCTAGCATATCCCCTGTGTACTGCCGAGTAGTGTGTATATTCCCTGCTTTCTGGGTGGAAGAACCGCCATGTCTCTATCACCTCCAAGTCTCTGAAGAGTTTTCGCAGGGCCTGTCTATTTTGCTGGTCTGCAGCTGTCGGGGGGGGGGGGGGTAGTGTTTTATCTATTTTTGGGTCCATAACACAGTTAGTCACCGCCTATTATCACTCTGCCCTCATACCTTGCCCCGACCTTTTGGAGTAGTTTGGGAATATACTGGTCCTGTTTTTCATTGGGGACATATATTGCTATAATTGTGTACATATGGCCATTGATGGTACCCTTCACACCCAAGTATCTACCCTCCCGATCCTTCATGATATGTTATTTGTGGAAGCCCAAGTCTCTGCTACATAGGATTGCCACCCCTTTCGTTTTAGACTGGCTTGAGGCGAAAAACTGAAGAGGGAATGATATACCACGCATCCTTCTCTCATCCTGCTGGAGCAGGTGTCTCTCCTGTAGGATCGCTATTTTCGTTTGCATGGCTTCCAGCCTACCCAGAATCAATCGTCTTTTAGCAGGGGAGTTTAGTCCCTGGACATTAAGCGAGATTATGTTCACTTCATCCATTGCTCTCTAGGAGATGGGGATCGGCAAATTGGATCCTGTGACCTGCTACAGAACTTTTCTCTGTATTCTTTCTTTTAAACCTTGTTGTGGAGGTGGCTCATTTTTGCTCAGTCTTTTGGTTCCTTGATTTCCTAATCTTCAAACGTTTCCCACCCCCTTCCCTTCCCCCCCATCCTGAGAGTGTGTGAGGCTTGGGCCCTATTGGGCTCCTCCGCTGAACCAACGGATGTAAGGCCTCTAGATTCCTCCCAGTTGGCAATGGTCAGAAGTGGTTTTACTCTGACCCTGGTTCCAAGATTAATGACCTCCTACCTCCGTGCAGGCGCTTCAGTCATTTTGCGGTCCTCTCACTTTTAGGAGGCGCTTCACTCAATGTCTGTGTGCTTGGTTGCCTTCGGATCTGGTGGGCTATTTGGTACACGAACCTGGACCGGTTGGGAGATGCCAGTCCTACCGGTTCTCCCTCGTCTTTGCCTTCTCTCCGTCGACCATTCCCATGGTTTGCCTGGCTGGCCAGATGCGTTTGGCCGAGGGGCGCCCGGGTGCCTCCTGCTGTTCGTCCTCCAAGTGTAGGAGAGCTAGACCTTCTGCACAGTTCCCAATACTCCTCTGTTTGCCTTCCCATGTGAATGACGGGCCAAACTGGTGCAACCATCTATATCTGTTTTGGTGTGTCCGAAGGGCTTTTGTGACTGGTTGCATTAGTCGCCTTTTATGAAGAGTGATCCAGGCAAGGTCTTGGTATAGCTGTATGCGGGACTCGTTGATCGTGAGGTCCCCGTTTATCCTAGCTGCGTGTAGCACTTCTTCCTTCAGACCATATGATGTCATCGCTATTAAGACATCTTTGGGTCCCGACCCCGGTTCATTGCGCTTCGGGCCAACTCGATTAATCCTGTCGAAGCCGATAGTTTCAGGTTGGGCATCGGCCAGTAGGCTGCTAAAGCAGAGTTGCATCGTGTCTTTCAAATCCTTATCCAATATTGATTCCACCAGGCCCTTAACCCTGATATTGGATCTTCTCGAGCGGTTTTCTAGATCCTCTGCCCGGAGCTCCAAATTGTTCGTTGCGGTTGCCAGCTGGTCCAGAAGCAGGCTATTTTGATTAGTCTCCTCCGTGATGTTCGAGAGGCCTCTTTCCACAATATCCACTCTTTCACCCTTCTCTGCCATGTTCTTGTTAACCTCCTGGAGGGACGATTTCAGGTCCTCCCTAAGTTGTTCCATTTGAGTATGGAAGGCTTTCGTCATTCTGGCTTCCATACCTTTTAAGCAATTTAAAAATTCGTCTGTCGGTTGCCATATTGCTAGTTGGGTGGGCCTGTGTTTCAGCGAGTGCCGCTGGTGGAGGAGAGGTTGAGTCCGCCTGCGTACGGCTCCTTTGTCGCCAGCACTTCTCTATCTGTCCCTCCTGGGGCCTGGCTGCGGTCTGTGCTCTTGATGGACCCGTTGGTTTTGGTACCTGGCATCTGAGGCGATCAGCCACTGTCGGCGGTTAGTTAGTCCAAGGCGGTGTGTTTCGTTGTTGCAGCCGTTGCCTTCTACCGTTTTAGGTATCCATTGCTGGGTTGCGGGTCATGGGTCCGGATCACTGCACATTATAGGGGCCTATTTCCTCCAGTCCTTACTGGAGGCAGAAGCTTCCGTGCCCCTCAGGGCTCCAGTGGCTTGCTACTGGGCTGCTGGCGTAGCGCGAACTTGCGGGGAGCCTTTAGGAATTCCAGAGGTGCTCTGTTTACAGCACCACCTCTGGCCCAAACCTCACGTGTAATACCTTGGGTGGGGGACCCCCACTGCCTGGCGCCTCGTGTTGTGCTGCCCGCGCTGGACCAAATCCGACCCCCTTTGTCTCGCTGCTCCTCCAGGCGAGCGTTTGATTTTGAGCGGCTTCAGGGGTGTCAATTACCTGGAGGGGGGCCCAGGTCGCGATCAGATGGGAGATCACTAGAGCACGGGACGTTGGATGTGCCCGGTGTCCTTTTCTGTTCTTCCGTGGGGGGGAGGGATCTCAACCCCAGCAGCCTTCTCCCCCACCACCGTAGCTCACTGACTCCGTATCCCGGGTTCTTCCTCAACGCCCGCCGCTCCCCGCTCCGTCCGCACCACTGTCTCTCCCCTTGGGCACTCACCCCGTTGTATGAGAACACTGGAGCTCCTTTTGCTGGAGCCACCGGCTCCTCGCGGGCTCCTCCGCACCGCCGAGGCGCGTTGCCGGGCGGGGGGAGGGGACCACCCACCGCCGATCTCCTTTCATAGCCTCTGATGTGGCCTGGCTTGGGGCTGGGGATGTTCCCGCTGGTCGTCCATGACCGAGCGTGTGGGGCTGCCCGTCACTGCTATCCCGGGTCTTCCCGCCTCCTTCCGAGGTTTCCAGCGGGAGCTTCGCGGGCTCCTCCGCACCACTGAGGTGCGCTGCGGGGGGGGAGGGGAGCCCTCACCACAGTTTACCTTTCGCCACCTCAGGCGTGGCCCCTAACGGTGCTCGAGGCTTCGTTGTCTGGGGCCGGGGGTTACTCCGCTGGTCGTCCGCGACCGAGCGCGTGGCTCTGCCGGACGCTGCTGCCTCGGATCTTCCTGCCTCTTTCGGAGGCCTCTAGCGGGGCCAGCTCGCCTGGCTGTAGCGAGCTCCGACGCCTGGACCGGACCCTTTGCTCTGGAGTATGCTGTCCGGGTGATCGGTTCGAGTGTGTTGTGCTTCTCCTTCGGCTTGCTTAATGGCTTTTATAAGCCGCTGTATTCATCTTTTTCTCGGCCTGCACGGAGGACTCGAGGAGTGCGTCCCCACAGTCCGGTGGCATCTTGGAATCCACAATACAACCCCATTGTTAAAACAACTGAGGGAGGACCTACACAGGTGGGACGCTCAGGAGCTATCCTGGTTCGCACGGATCGCGGCACTCAGAATGACCCCGTTACCACGTCTACTATACACAGTAAGCTCGCTTCCAATAGAGGTCCCCCCCTAAAATAAGCAAGGCACTACAGGGAGACTTGACTTCCTTCATATGCCAGAAGGGGAAAGGCAGAATACATCAAAATATTCTAAAGAGGCCACCACACCTGGGAGGCCTGGGGATCCCAGACGTGGAAAGATGCGCTCTAGCTGCACAAATAGCATCAATGTTGGCCTGGATGAGAGGGGGCACATCAAAGGGATGGGTGGGAATTGAACAGGGAGTGACCATGATCCCACTAGGGGCCTTGCACGGTCTGCAGAAGGGCGACAGGGAGGCAGTGGGGCGCCTACTGGAAGCAACCAAGATTTCGCTGAAAGGTTGGGACCGGGCATTGAAAAGACGGAACATCACCCTAGGGTTGGGCCCCTATACCCCAATGGCGCATAACCAAAGCTTCACACCGGGCAAACGGCCCAGGTTTTGGAAGAACTGGGGACAGGAAAAATCACTGTATTTGAAGGACTTATTCGGGGAAGGAAACCCACTACTCTTCGAAGAGTGCAAACAGAAATTTGGAGTAGGGGAAACAGATGGATACACCTACATCCAGATCAGGCACTGGATAACACATAGGGAAATCAAGAAAGCAGCTACAAGGGAACCGGTGGGCCTGGAACTAACGCTGCACGAAGGGGATGAAGCAAGAGCTGTCTCCAAACTATACAAGCTATTGGACAAAGCTCAAATGAGCGACACCTTTCCACATATGGACAACTGGGCGAAAGACAAAGGCGAACCCATAACTGAGGAAGAATGGTCCCAAATATGGACAAGCGCGCAAAATGCCTCCACATGCACAGCTGTTGGAGAAACTGCACATAAGATTTGCTTCAGGTGGTACTTGACCCCCACAGGCTGCACAAAATGAACCCCAATTACCCTCCCACATGCTGGAGAAACTGTGGAGGCAATGGCGATCTATATCACATGTGGTGGGCCTGCCCGAAGGTGGCAACATACTGGAAGGAAATCCGGGGCCACATAAAGGAGATCACAGGGAAGCAGCTGCCAGCAGCACCTAAAACTGTACTCCTGGGCACAACGGTGGAAGACATATATGCAGCAACAGGAAACAACGCAACGCTAATCACCCACCAGTTAATGGCAACAAAGATGACCCTGGAACAGGCATGGAAAGACCCTGAAGGCCCAATAACAGCATGTTGGTAGCTAAAGACCTGGAACGTAATGGCCATGGAGAAGGTGGGGGCCCTGACGGACAGCAAGTACCTGAAATTCAGAGCTATCTGGGACCCCTTCTTCGAACATGTCAGAGACAAAGAAGCATACTTCAGGCCAAACCTGCTAAGAGCATTTCACAACTGAATACGGACAAATCCAGCACAGGAGCTGCAACGCTACGCAGAAGTCCCCCACTCCGAACACAACAATTCTAACGACATCAGAGGAACTGATCCATGCCAATGGGGAACCGGGAGGGGAGGAGGGGGTTGCGGGGGTGGGGGGTTTGTTGAGCGGTTGAAGCTATACCGAATTTGTAATTCCTAAGGTTGAGATGTGGCCACAATAATTGACTTGCACTAAAATAGACCACTGGCCTAGATAATGTCTGAAAAAGATTGTTTTGAATAAATAAAGTTGGTTAAAAAAAACAAAGGTGAGCCTCTTAGGATCAAGTTCCGGGGTATCTGCCACTTTACCGGAAAGTTCTGGTATGGGACTTTCTGCTCTGAGCCGAAATCTGATCTCCTTTTCTGACGGTTTTCTAATCTTTTGGGATATGTAAATCGCCACTCTGAGAGGGGCCATTCCGTGGACCTAGGATGCCTAATTGACTCTGGCTCAAACATATCTGATGTGTCTTCATCTGGGGGACTCTCCGCTAAGCTGACTTTGGTGTCTTGCTCTTTTACGCTCTCATTATCGAAGCTGTTGACATCCTCCTCTTGTCCACCTTCCTGGCCAAATTCATCGGAGGATGACGGAGCTTCCCCTATATTATCTGCCCCTTGGGTAGGGCGGTCAGAGGCTGGGCACGACTGATGCCTTCGCTCAGAAGGCATTCTTGAGTCTATTAAACGCATCAGCAGCCTCCTGGGGCTTCTCTCTTTTCCCCCGTATTTGAGCCCGGGGGGGTCGAAGAGTGTTTTCTCTTTCGGGTGACCTTACTCCCCCTTGAGGTGTTGTCTAGAGGCTTTATAGTGGAGGTCCCCTCTCCTGGGTCATCTTACAAGCCAGCTCTGGTGCCCAATATCTCCTCCAAGACTTGTAGTCTGTCTTGAATAGGCTGCACTCCCTGAGCTACTGCCTTCACCAGAGAATCTCCCAAAACTCTCTTGAATCTCTGGGATAGGTCAATTTCTTCCTCCTGGATCTCAGGCTCCTGGTCACTGGATTCATACCAGTATTCTTCTGGTCCGTCAGAGGCCATAGTTAAGTATAATATGCAGGGAAGTGCAGCAACAGGCTCTAACGCTCTGCTAAATCGACCTGTTCAGAGCACAGCAGTGCAAGGTCAAGCGTTCCCCAAAATGCTTTTTTTTTTAAACTTTTTTTTATGTGCTTTTCAAATGATTCAGCCTCTGTCTGTTCTTGAACGCTGAAAATCCTGTTCAATATAATGAATTGTGGTCTCAGGAGCGGCACAAAACTCTCCCGTTCTAACTGGAGTGTTGGAGAGACTGAGCTTAATGCGCATGCGCGTGCTCCGGAATGGTGCGTCACGTTCCAGTCAGGCTGTAAGATCTGCGCAGGCCGCAGGAACGCCCGCGCGTAAAACATCACAGAAATGCACCCCTAATGCAAGCGTGATCGCTCACGGGCCACTTGTCAAAAAAGATTGATATTCAGAATCCGAAACTGCACCCGGCAACGTTCGACGATATTATCAAGTTTTTTTTTTTTTACATATAAAACTGTGATGATGCGTGCTGTGCTGCCTTAAATACGCTGCGCATTGGAAAGCATTCTTATTTAAAAAAATTTCATGGCACACTATATAAAGCGCAACATTGCATGTAATGAATAAATCAATCAAATGGGTACTTAGCTGTCGAAAGCAGCAAAAAAGAAGAGGAAAGCACCTAGGCTGATAGAGACGTATACTAGAGGAGGAGCCCTCATTGGTGGACAGAATTGAGGCTTGGACTACTAGCCTGAGAGGGGATCATGGGAAATGTAGTTGATCCACTTCATTACAATTCATGTTTGTTGTTTCTTTGTTGTTATGCCAGTTGGGCATGTATATAAAACAAACATAAATATTATATTAAAAATGAAGATTTAAAAAGCTGTTGAGCAGATTAAAGAATAAGCATAATGCTCGCCTCCGGTCATAGAATCCATCTTTTTTGCATCATTGTATGCATATTGATTATGTATATTCTTTGGGGCTGTTATTTTACGATGCACAATTTTATTCTGGACTGTGTATCAAGCCATAAGGTAATTATGGAAAGGCTTCCATTGTGTTGGTCAATAAGAGAAGACGAATAGACTATATAGAATCTGATGACGAAGTAAGAATATATATATTATATATATATGTATATATAATCTCTGAGGCTTGTGGAATCTGCTTAGATCACATGCTGTGCATAGGCCGACATCTAGTGGAAGCTGCGGAGTATTAGTTTGTTTTTCGGAACTCGAAAATGGGCGTTGACTTAGGGCATGCCAGTAATACTATCCCTAGTGTGACGTCTACTGTACCCATGATCCCTCACGCATGTAGGACCCTGGGATTGTTTTTTTCCACCATACTTGTCGGAAGCATAGTTCTCTGGCTTGAGACTCCGAAGATCGACGCCGGTACTGAAGAACCAACAGCTGTCGAGACTGCACAACGGACTTTGGGCCTCGGAAGGCCTCTGGCCTCGGCCCTGCAAGTAGGGAGAGTGGAGGGTGGACATACTCATGCTCGTTTATTTCCTGCATACACTTGCCCGGTGCCATATATTAACATATGGAGAGTACTCCATTTAAATTCTGCCCCAAGTGCAACCATATGTTCCCTTGGGTAGATGAGCACAACACCTGTAATTTGTTTGCCTAGGGACCACCCCGAAGCCAATTGCAGAGCGTGTAAGCTCTTTAAAGCTAAAACACTTAAGGACCGCTCCACCAAACGTTGGGCCCATTACCCCAGGCATCTCGAGGCCATGGACACTGTGGGTTCCTTCAGTGATGGCAGCAATGCCGCCGTTACGGACGGCGAGGGAAGTGGAGTGTCGGTAGACATCCAAGTGTGAGCCCCCGACCTCGGAGAACTGTCCGGCGGGACAGTTATGGGGACCACACCCGGCGGCATGAGCGTTACCCATACACCTAAATCTAAATACACTAATCCCTCCTGAGACTCAACACGCGTGTCGAGTGATCGGCAGAAAAAGGCACAAAGAGAGCGGTCTGCAGAATCGGTGTCCTCTGGGCATTCCAGGTCTCGATCGCCTCATGACACACAGCAACCGTCTACAATTGCTAAGGATGCCACGCTTCCTAAAGTCACAGAGGTATGGTCGTCGTAAGACGAATCCGACCTCCGCCCCCAAGCAGCACATTCAAAATCGACTCCGGCAGTTCGTTCCACATCTGCCTCCGAGTCTCGACGTCCCCCCTCTAAAACTCTAGACCCTACGGAACACACCTCCGAATCTCGGCGCCATGTGTCAAAAGACTTAAGGAAGACCAAGGCGTCAGGGAAACATGCCTGCACACATGGTAAAGGGGACAAACAGAAAAAAACATCTGAACACCATGTTCAGAAGGACACACATAAATCTTCTGAAAAACCCAAGACCCCTGACCCTGTCACTAGGCCTAAGGTTGTCCCTCCCACTCCACACGATATGGGAATAGAAGAGGAACCCGAACAAGAGGTCTTCATTCCCAGTTCCAAGGAATGGAGCTCTGAAGATATCGATAGTGATGAAGAGAATGTCTTTTATGGCAAATTCTTATGAGAAAAACCCTGATTACTTTCTGAGCTATCAGAATACCCCTGCTACCTCTACTCCTTCCGGATCCAAAGACCCTCAGCCTCCTAGTAAGAGACCTCATACTGAGACTCCAGTGCAGGGCGGATTTCAGACCCACTCACTATTCAACCTTATCTTCACTATAATGAAGATCCAGACATGCAAATACTGGACGACCAGGCAGGGGTCAAATATTATGGGGACGACGACGATGAGGCAGAGGCCTACAGTCGCAACTCCCCTATTGCCAAGGACCCACAGGTGAATGACACCTGTGGATAATCATCTATTACTGAATGAGGTCTTAGCTAAAGCTGCAGAGCACTTTCCGATAGACACTCAAGGGGCTCAAGAAGAGAGGGACTTTACAGAGGAAATTATGGGAGATAGGAAATCCGTGGCCCAAGCCATTCCAATTCTGAAGTCCATTCAACACAGAATTGACCCCTGCCACCTCACCGCTAACCTTTACCTGGGCAGTCAACCCAAGAATAGAGAAAATATTCAGGGCCGCCCCCTCCGACCCACTTTATATAAGGGGTCAGCTTAAACCTGACTCTTTGGCAGTCACAACCACCAGGAAGAGGGCGGGTACACCCCTAGCATGCTCTGAAGCTCCCCCAGACAAGGAGAGCAAAAAGATATATGGGCTAGGAAGGAAAGGGGCTTCCACCTCCGCTTACCAGGAAAGAATTGCTAATACCACCACTCTGCTGGCAAGTTACAATTGTCACCAGTGGGAGCAGGTAGCTGCCCTCATTGCCTCCGCACCTGAACCTCTAAAGGGCCAGTTGGCCCAGATTGCGTCAGAAGGGAGATCGATGCCCGGATGCATTCTCAAACCATCTTTTGACGCAGCAGACCATGCAGGCCGGCTCATCGCAGAGAGCAGTCATCGAGAGACACGCTGGGCTGAGGCAGTCGGGGTTCAAACCCGAGACCCAAGCCACTCTGATAGACATGCCGGTGAAACCAAATGTCTTGTTTGGGAAGGCGGTGGAAGAGGAACTCAAAACGGCCAAAGACTAATATGAGACCTTTAAGTCCCTTGGACAACTAACCAATAAACCCACGAACCAACGAGGGAATAATTTCGTATCTCTCGCGGCCAAAATTCCCAGAGAGGGTCTAATTACTCAAGGGCAAGGATCATCGTGGGAGGCAACCAACAGGCTACCCAAAGTTTCGCCAGAGGTCAGAAAAGGGGCTGAGGGAGAGGCAGCCCAGGTAGAGGCGGCACGCCTCCCAATAAACAGTGACGCTCCACTCGGGGGTCCCTTCCCATGCATCCCCAGTAGTGGGGCGCATTTCCACCTTCACCCACGCATGGGAAGGGATCACCTCGGACAGATGGGTGCTGTCCACAGTGTCTGCGGGATACTCTGTCGAACTGTTGGAACGCCCCCGCGACCATCCTCCAAGACAGAAAACACACTCCTTGGAGCACCAGAGAATCCTCCTCGAGGAAATCGTCATTCTTCTTGCAAAGGGCGCGATAGAACTCGTCCCGGGCAACCAGGTAAACAAGGGTATTTATTCAACTTACTTCCTTGTGCCTAAAAAAGATCTAACAATGCACCCAGTATTAGACTTACGCCCTGCAAACAAGTAATTCAAGCCTCAAAAATTTCACATGACTACATTCCAAGAGGTAATCCCCCTACTAAGAAGAGATTACATAGCAACATTAGATATAAAAGATACCTAATTTTCATATTTCCATGTTCCCAGCGCACAGAAGATTCTTGCGCTTCAAGGTGGACAGTCAGCACCACCAGTTCAAGGTGTTGCCCTTCGGTATAGCCTCGGCTCCAAGGGTATTCACCAAGGTACTGGCGGTGGTGGTGGCGCACCTACGCAGGGAGGCAATCCCTGTGTACCCTTACCTAGACGACTGGCTCATCACAAGACCCCAGTAATTTGCAGATACAACATCCAAAGAACGATCAACCTCCTCTTCGAATTGGGCTTCTCAATCAACAAGAAAAAATCAAGCCTGGTGCCAAGCACCTCCAAACAGTTCCTAGGAGCTGTCCTAAACACTCAAGAGGGGTTGGTCTTTCCATCAGAGGAAAGAATTCAGAATCTATTACTGCAAATTCCTCTATCAGTCCGGTCGTCGGATAAGGGTTCGCAAAGCAATGTGTTTGCTAGACATGATGGCGTCATGTATTTACCTGGTTTCCCGCGCGCGCCTAGGCATGCGACCCATGCAGGAATGGTTTGCGAAACAGTGGTCTCAAGCAAGTGGTCAGTGGGACGATCTAGTGGTCGTTTCGCCAACACCAGTACAGAGTCTTTGCTGGTGGACAAGCGAGAACCTGTCAAAGGGGAAAATCTTTTACGATCCAGACATATACAGGCTGTAGTCGCTACAGACGTGTCCCTGTCAGGGTGGGGAGCACACCTCCTTCACCACTCAGCTCAGGGTCTCTGGTCTTACATAGTGGCCAAGAATCACATCAACCTGCTAGAACTCCTGGCAGTCGTCAGAGCGCTTCGAGCGTTCGAACCCCACCTGTTGAAACTGTCAGTACAGATCCTAACGGACAGCACAACTGCAATGTTTTACATAAACAAACAAGGGGGCACTCGTTCGCCAAATCTGTCCAGGCTTGGCCAGAAAATTTGGATATGGGCACTCAGATGGTACATTTACCTGTCATCTCAACATGTTCCAGGGGATCTCAATTCACTAGCGGACGCTTTGAGCAGAGACCCCCTTCCAGAGGAACACAAATGGTCTCTGCACGAAGTCGTGGGAGACCTCTTCTCACAGTGGGGTTTCCTCTCTATGGACCTATTCGCCACAAGCAAAAACAGACATTTCCCAGGATTCGCATCCAGGTTCCCCCAGCCAGGCTCCATGGGGAACGCCCTATGGATGAACTGTTCAGGGATGTTTGCCTACGCTTTTCCACCAACCCCTCTGATGAGGAAGGTGGTCAACAAGAGGCACAGGGAATCGATGACGCTCATCCTAGTTGCTCCCATTTGGGCGAGACAACCGTGGTTCCCGCACTTGAGCAACCTAGCAGTGTGCGAGCCCATTAGACTACCTTGCTGGCAGAACCTACTATCCCAACACGAAGGACAAACAGTGCATCCTCAACCCAGCTCGATGAACTTGGCACCATGGCTCCTGAAGTCATGGAGTTTGGCCATCTCAATCTACCACAGAGATGCATGGATATCCTGAAAGAATCCAGGAAACCAAACACAAGACACTGTTCCTTTGATAAGTGGAAAAGATTTGTTATTTGGTGCCAGAATAAACAAATCAACCCAGTTGATTGCACTCCTTCCAATATTGTTACCTACATGCTCCACCTACTGGATGCAGGATTGGTATTTAATTCACTCAAAGTACACCTGGTGGTACTATCAGCATACACCACCTCCCATAACAAGGTGTCATGGTGGAAGGTGCCAGTTGTCAAAGCCTTTATGGTAGGGGTGAAGAGACTCCACCCTCCAATTTCCAACCCACCACCAGGGTGGGACATTAATGTGGTGCTTGCTAAACTCATGCCCCCCCCTTCAAAACCCATGCATAAAGCTAGTCTCAAACACCTGACTTATAAGACGGCCTTCTTAGTAGCCATTACATCCATAAGAAGGGTCAGTGAGATTCAGGCTCTGCCAGTGCAGGATCCTTTCTTTACTGTTCATAAGGATAAACTGGTTCTACAAACTCACCCTAGGTTTTCACCTAAGTTCATTTCAAAATTCCATGTTAACCAGTCCATTGAGCTTCTGGCCTTTTTCCAAAAGCTCTGCTGAGGTGAAACTACACACAATAGATGTGCGAAGAGCGGTCCTCTACTACGTAGACAAGACCTGACCGCTAAGAAAAACAGATCAACTGTCTCCATAGCTACAGGCAGAGAAGGAAATCACGTCTCTAAAGGCTCCAACTCTAAATGGATAGTCCAATGTATCCAGCTGTGTTACTCCCTTTCAGAAAAGACGCTGCCTTTTACGCCAAGAGCCCACTCTACAAGAGGCACTGGGGCCACTCTGGCTTTCATTGCAAATGCACCCCTTGACACCATGTCAGGTTCCATAGTAAATAGGTGGTAATCAAAGAATTATTATCCTTATGTTCTTTGTTTATTTCATTGTTAGGTTTAAAAACTAAATATAGTCCTTTCACTGTTAAAATGGCTGGGCCTTAACTTCCATATTCAGAGTACTGCAGATACCCCAAGCCAAGATGGAGGGCAGAGGCAGGAGTTCTGATTGGGTGGCAGGTTGACAATGGTGTGACTCCCAACATTCTAAACTGCCTTTCATTAGTTTAGTTTCCTGAGCTGGTCATGTTTCTGTTTATCTCCTATGTTTTGGGCCTTGGAAAACTCTTAAGAAAATATCTTCAACACTAAAAGAAAAAGAAACAACTCATTCAAGTTACATCTACTCTAAAGAAATTAATTTTCCCTGTGGAAGAAAATGCTGAGAGGTCTTCTAGTTACATCTACTCTAAAGAAATTAATTTTCCCTGTGGAAGAAAATGCTGAGAGGTCTTCTAAAGCAAAAAATAATCTTAGTACTTTTTATGTAATTAATCTAAATGAACTGCCAAAGTTAGCCTTATCTTCTGTTATTTTCTCCTCTGAAGTGCAAGGATTAAAAGACGTCGTGTTGTGAAGCCAGTGTTTTTACATGGCAAACTCATTCATCAGAGATTAAGTCATGAAAACATGATATTTAAAGGCTATTAAAGTTAATGACTGCACAGGCAACCTTGTTTTTTAAAAGCAGCACCAAGAAGGATATTTATTTTTGAGCCAAGGTATTTTTAACAAAGAGGAAAATTTATAAGACTTGTTTACCATATTATATGAGGAATCTTCCAAATGCATCTCATTACATGCAAAGACGTTTTTGAGGAATAACTTTACTTTAAAACTGCACTCAACATTAAATGGTATTTCCTTTGGTTGTTGAACTATTTCCATAAAGAGAGGTAAATGAAATGGAATTAACTGATTAAGGAAATAGTATCATTTTTAGGAAAACAAAAGATTATTTCTGTTAAACTATTTTTTCAAGTGTGCTTCATTCAAAAGACTCATCTTCTTGAGACATTCTGGAGTTTGTGTTCACAGTTTTATTGACATTGTTTGGAAACACATTTTCTTTTCAAGTTCATTTATTTCCACAAGGAACCTCCATCAGTTTAGTCACTTGTAATGACATTCAGTTCATTGGTTTTCAGCAGCACAGTTATGAAACGTGACCACCAAAGTTTGCTTTTAGGGTAAAAGAGTTGGAGTTATTTCAAAACTAAAAAAAATATATAGAAATAATTATCATCCTCTGGGCTTTTTGCAGAGGGTATTCAGGTAGGATTGTTGATATTCATAAAATAATAGTTGTTTCAAAAGAACGTTACCAGGTAAGAGTAACTTGTTCTTCTGATGCTTGTATCTGCTTAGATTCACATGTGCCTGCCCTTCCTCCCTTCTGAGAGAAGGCGCATGGATGCTTGTAGTCTTATCTATCTGCTTGGATACTCTGTACTCGCGCTACTCCTCATGCTACCTCATGTCAGAAAAAATACAATCTGAGTGTCCTACACGCGTCGTGGGATCATGGGTACAGTGGACGTCACACTAGGGATAGTATTACTGGCACGCCCTAGGTTGACACCCATTTTAAAGTTTCGAAAAACAAACTGTAATACTCTGCAGCTTCCACTTGACGTCAACCTATGCACAGCATGTGAATCTAAGCAGATAGAAGCATCAGAAATACGATTACGGTGAGATATATATCACTACAAAAAAAACTTTGAGGGGACGTTATGGTTATGTTGCCCTACCAAAAACCTGTGTACTTGATTGAAAAAAGAAAATTCAACCTCCCCATTATGGTTCAAATTAAAACTGAAAACCCCGTGAAATTCGCCAGTTATGGTAAACTAAGCCCCCATACCTGGCATCACCACTGTGCACTGCTAACACTAACACCCAGAACATGAAAGATGGCATGACATCACTGATGACATCACATGTCTGCCTCACTTATTTTGGTGCATTGAAAAATCTAGGCCAGGTGGTTTTATTCAGTGACAAGCACAATATAAAAATTGAAATGCTGTTCTATATCAAAACGGTAACCTTGTCGTGTGTTCTTAAAATACTTTCCTTAGGGTCTGGTCTGAGCTCATGATGCACATGCATGTGGCAATAGCAGGCCTCAAACTCACAATTAATTTGTATGCAGGAAGATAAACTTTCTCATGATGCTGTTTCTTTCTTCCCTACTTGAGTTTCCCTGTATGTGCCTCTGATTTATATTCATATTTCATATGTATTGTACTAGCACGTGTGTATTAAGTCTTGAATTGTTTGCTAGTTATTAAATATTTAACATTACACAATTACCCCTGACAACAATAGAAAGAACCCCTTGTAGGTAGGGACTTTTCGTCAACCTTATTTTCACATGTGATGTCATCAGTGATGTCATCGATATTTGTGATGTCATATTTGATGTCCTGGGTGTTAGTCTTAGCAATGCACGTAGATTCTGCGAGTTATGGTTGCTGAGCTTACCATAATGGGGGAATGTGCAGTGTTTTTTGGTTTCACTGTGAAGTGTAACATCCCTTTAACAAAGTTTTTTACTGAATGTACATATATGTGGCAGGGAACGAAAACAAAGGGGCTAAACATGTGATGTCAGTGATGTCATCAATAACATCTGTGATGCCATCTTTCATGTTCTGGGTGTTGGTGTTAGCAGTGCACAGTGGTGATGCCAGGTATGGGGGCTTAGTTTACCATAACTGGCGAATTTCAGGGGTTTTTTGGTTTGAATTTGAACCATAATGGGGAGGTAGATTTTTTTTAAAGATTTTTTTATGAAGTAGACAGGTTTTTGGTAGGGCAACATATAACCATAACGTCCCCTCAAAGTTTTTTTGTAGTGAATTTTTCTGCTTTTTTGAAGGGGAACTTAATCATAACATTGTGTCAATGAAGTTGTTGTGCTGAACTGTCATGTGATTGTGGGAGATATGTAGTATAATTTACATACTTGATATACATTTAACAAATAACATACAGAACCCCCTCCCTGTTGATATTAGACAGGGACGGACTGAGTGCCTGTTTGCGTACACGGGCGGACGGGATGAACAGTACCCAAAGATGCAGGGGGTTTCTGAAAATGTACTATTGTCTTACATCAAAAATCTGCAACGTACAAGGACATAAAGACATTAGAAGTAGTAAGTAAATATGGAAACCTAAAGGTGTGAAATGAAAACGACACATTTAATAACCACGTAGAATGCAATGGACCACTTATTTTTATTTTAGAAGTGCCTCCATCGTATGCACTTACCAGAAACTCTGCTGCCTGGACGGACACAGTAGGACAAAGGGAAATGACATCAAAATAGTGAGTGAAGGTCATTTTTTTGTAAGTGTGTGTAATTTGTTTAGTCTGTTGTGCAGATTTCTTTCCGTTTTGACACAGAAATGGCTAGTATTTTGGAGTGGCTGGAGGAGATTTTCCGCATGGGGAAATGTCGGAAGACAGCGACAACAATGGTACACACTGCTCTGTGTAGGCAAAATACTAATCAGATTTTATAGACATTTAATATATGTATATTTTTTGTACAGACCAGGAAAGAAGAGAAGAAAGACCAACAAACGAGGCAGAAGAAGACAGGATGAAAAGGATTGAGCAGAAAATGGATGTACTGTATGACCATTTTAAAAGTTTAAGGGAGTTTGTGGAGGACTGTGTGAGAGGAAAAGTTTACCATTGTCCCACCTGTACCAGCCCCGCTTCTCCATTCCCTAGTGAATCATCCCCAAACCTTCAAGAAGAAAATAGACGTTTTGACGAAATATCCATCCCTTCTTCCCTAAGAAATCTTCTCCTCATAACTAGCCCATGTTGAATCCGAATTCCCCTATATTTGTGACGGTATCTGCTTCCCCAGCTATTTCTTTAGATTGAAGTCTGTGTGTTTGGAATGTTTTTGTATAGTAGTTGTACAGTTTTGTGGACATTTTCTTTTTTAAAGAGACTTAAAATGTTTGCGAACAGCGCGCCGGTTTGACCCATCCGCAAGGAATGGAATGTGGGTGTTGTAAAGGCAGTCCACCTACCCTTACTAATGTCAAGTAAGATGGAGTTCATGAGTGACTGCAACATCTGTTCAAGTTGTGCACACATAAATGGAAAGGGGCGTTCTAAGGACATTATACCTGGCCGTGCCGCTTACAAACGAGATGAAACATGTTCGTAGAACACACCAGGTGTCAGTGATGGTTTTAAATGAACTAAACGGGAGTGTTACAGACAGTATACATGTCTGTATCGTCCGCAGTCAAAATGGTGGCGTCCGTAGAACAGGCTCGGTGGCCGGCAAGTTCGTAGTGAAACAAGATGGAGTTGTCCTAAGGACACTGGACCTGTCCTTACAGTGAGCATATCATGTACGCACATGCGCAGTACAACCGTAAGTATTGAGAACAGCGCGCCTGTCCCTATCTGTCCGTCTCTATTGTGTCGCACTTTGAATTACTTTGAGAAACCGAACACTGTCCATAGGACACTTGCGCGCATGCGCACTTTTGTTCTCCAGCATGGGGTCTGGCATGGATTCACATGCTCATGAATATTCCCCGTCGTCAGGCTGGGAATCCTCGGTAAAGAAAAAACCAGTATCAGTTTCGTTTCTGATCTGTCTTTCGTAGTAATAACCAATCACTGGTCTCTGCGTCATACTGACCACAGCCAATGACTGCCCTCTACCTAAGCACCGCCTCTGGCAGCCATCTTCAGATTTTTACCGCACGTTCATGTGTTGGGATCCTCGTGCTATTGCTCTCGAGCGTTAGTGCTATTTTTCGCGCTTTTTCACAAAAAACTTCGATTCTTTCGGTCAAAAGAGCCTCAAGCTCCACCGATCCTACATCCGATCAACGGGGACCCGTGTCGGATTCATCTGTGCCCCTCAAGGGTGAAGATTTCGTCGAGCTACGCTTCGGAGGACTCCAGAAGCTTCTCAGGCCCGGTCTCGGAGATGGCCCAGGAGAAGGGAAGCTCGACGCCCGGAAAGCTGTTCAGGGTCTGCCCTGGATGCCAGCTGCAGAACGTCTTCAAGGAGGACGAACACTCTTTCTGCCTTTACTGCCTTCATTGAGGACAAGACGCACGTGGAGAAGGACTGTGCGTTTTGCGGCAACATGTCGGAACGGACCATGAAGGACCGCCATCAACGTCTCGCCAACTGGCTGGAGGGTAAGAGCCCGTCTGGCGAGAAGAAGAAGAAATCCGAGCGGTCTTCTAAGACCTTTGAGGGCGCCCCGGCGACGGGGGCCCAACATAAGGCCAAGCACCGCGAGTCCGCTGGCACCGGGAGCGCCGAACGGTCGGGCTCTACGGGCGCCAGGCAGGGCGCACCCTCCCCGGCACCATCAACCACGAGCCAAAGCTCTGGGTCGGGTAAGAGGAAGGCCGAGCACCCGGCGAAGCTCCTGGAGAGGCCCCGGTCGAGCTCTAAGGCAGAGGAGGAGCGTGGCAGTGCCCCCTCCCTCAAGGATAAGGCGGTGAGCGCACCTAAGGTGGTGAAGGCCTTGATCCATCCGACCAAGCCCTCTATCGAAACGGTCGCGGCGGCCCTGGCTCAGCCTGTGGTGGCTACACCAGTGGTGGCGACCTCAGGGCCCAGAATCTCCCTGCCTCCGCGGAGGGAGTCTTCCTTTGTGCCCATCGATAGGACCCCCGTGAAACCCTCCGTGGGGAAGAAGGGGGGGCAGGGCGTCGTCGTAGATTCGGCCTCAACCTCAGAAGAGGAGCTGATCGAGGTCTTAAGCCACGGCCTAGGCGTGGAAGAAGGCCAGCCCGTCGGAATGGACCCCGACGCAGGTGACGACGACGACATCGTCGAGGATACCGACGGGGCCCCTGCTCGCCTGTCGGATTCCCCTCTGCCAGCGCCGCAAGACAACTCGGCGGCCATTTTGTTGGCCATACAGTCCTTATGCTCCGAGATAAGGACGAGGCTACCGTTGCCGACGGAGGAACCTCTCCCGTCGGGGGATCCAGAACCGGGTCCTTCTGGTGTTCCCCCCCCCACCAAGAGAAGAAGGATCCATCCACCACCTCCTTTTCAACCGTCGCGCCCCGTCCAGCCCTCCTCCCCGTCCACCCGAGGGGATGATACGGGGACTGACACGGAAGCGACGGGTACGGACGACGAGGCATACGACGAGGATTTTCCGTTGTCGCCTCCCACCAGGGCTTCTCCGCCCGACGAGATCGGATCTTTCCACTCCATGATCTCCAGGGCTTCCGAGCTTTTCCAACTCTGCCCTGAGGAGAAGAAAAAGGAAGGCTTCCTTTATCAGCGGCGCGAGGCCAAGAGGAAGACGGTCCTCGCAGTGCCTCTGTTGGACGACATTTGGGATGAGGGCCTTTCCCTCCTCAAGAACCCTTCCACGACGCCAGCTAGAAGAGACCGGTACGAGAAAAAGTACCGGGTCCCGGACACGGCCCCCCTATGCCTCCGGGCGCAGCCTACCCCGGACTCCGTCGTCTCCGCGGCAGCCAGGAAGAAAGCGGGGGGGGGGGGGTGCGGCCTCCACATCAACTTCCCCGCCGGACGGCGAGGGAAAGAAATTGGATGCTATGGGACGTAGAGTCATCTCGTCGGCAGCGACGACGATTAAAGCGGCCAACGCCTTGGCTATCGTGGCCCGCTACGACAGGGAGCTCTGGTACAAGATAGCTCCCCTGCTGGATTTTCTGCCGGACGACAAGAGGGCGGAGGCCCTTGAGATCCTGCAGGAAGGTGAGGTGGCGTCGGACCACGCCATCACCGTGGCGACGGACATCGCCGACACTGGGTTCCGCCAGCTGGGCAACGGCGTTTGCCTTCGACGTCGTGGATGGCTCAAAGCTACAGACTTTCGGCAGGACGTCCAGACCAGAGTCCTGGACATGCCCTTCGACGGGAACAACCTGTTTGGGAAGACAGTGGACGATTCCCTTCAGGCCATCAAGGCGGATACTGAGACGGCCAGGGCCCTTGGAGTCCTGCAGCAACGACGAACGCCCTTTCGGAGCGGCGGAGGCAAGGGCGCCTCCAAAGGTTCCGGCGGCGGTTTCGCTTCCTACCGTCAAGCGGCCCGCTCGTCGTCGCAAGAGGCCTACAGAGGACGAAGCAAGTCTAGCGGACCCCGCCGTCGTCGCCAAGGAGGTCAAGGCGGCAAGGCTGCGTCCAAGCAGGATTGAACCGGCCGTGGGGTCGGGCCCCCACCGAAGCACCCCGGTGGGAGGCCGGCTGGCGGGCTTCGTCAGCGTGTGGGAGTCCATCTCCACCGACCGTTGGGTGCTGGACGCCCTGGCCCGGGGCCACGCGCTCGAGTTTCAAAGAAGGTGCCCGCGCGTCCCCCCCGTGGCCAAGAAAGAACTTCACGTCCCTCAACTTCTCCTGGAGGTAAAGGCGATGCTCAGAAAGGGCGCCATCGAACTCGTCCCAAAGAGGCTTCGGGGCTCCGGAGTCTACTCGCGATACTTCCTCGTGAAGAAGAAGACTGGAGGATGGCGCCCCATCCTAGACCTGCGACGTCTGAACAAGTTCATCAAGGCGCAGAAGTTCCGGATGGTCACCCTCCAGCACGTCCTGGGTCAGCTGGAGGAAGGAGACTTCCTATCGTCGTTGGATTTGGAGGATGCCTACTTCCACATTCCCATCCTAAAGGGGCACCGAAAATTCCTCAGATTCGTGGTCCAAGGGCGTCATTACCAGTTCAAAGCCCTTCCCTTCGGACTGCGGTCGGCACCCAGGGTATTCACCAAGTGCCTCGCACCGGTGGCGGCGCAGCTGCGCCGCGAGGGGATTCACGTCTACCCCTACCTGGACGACTGGCCCATCCGCGCCAAGACGAGGGAGCTCGCCGTGGTCCACACGGCAAGGACCGTCCAACTCCTCACGGACCTGGGATTCTCCGTGAACTACGCCAAATCCCACCTGGTGCCCGCGCAAGTCGCTCTGTTTCTGGGAGCGAGGCTCGACACAGTGTCCCTTCTGGCCTCCCCGTCGGAGGAGAGGACCAGGACCATCTTGGGCAAGGTGCAACGGATGTTAGTGGCCGACGCGGCCAAGGTGAGGTCCATCAAGTCCCTCCTCGGGATGATGTCTTCCTGCATCTACCTCATTCCCATGTGCAGGCTCCGGATGCGCCCGTTGCAAGAATTCCTGGATGCGCGCTGGATCCAGACGACGGGCAGCTTCGAGGAAAGGATCAAGCTCGACGAGAGCTTCCGACGAGCGATACGGTGGTGGGGCACCCGTGCGCATCTGACGGCGGGCATGGACTTCCAGACCCCAGCCCACCAGGAGACTGTGACCACGGATGCCTCCCTGGAAGGGTGGGGAGCGCACACCGAAAATCTGCACGCAAGGGGACTCTGGCTCCCGACGGAGAAGTCCCTGCATATCAACGTCCTGGAGCTCCGTGCAGTGTTTTGGGCCCTCGGGTCCTTCCTTCCGTCCCTCAAGGGCAAGGTGGTGAGGATCTTCACCGACAACACCACCACCATGTTTTACATCAGGAAACAGGGCGGAACCAGGTCCCCAGCGCTGTCCAAGGAGGCGCAGGACCTGTGGCATTGGGCCGTCGCCCAAGGGATTTTTCTGGTGCCGTTTCATCTGGCAGGGATAAAAAACACCATCGCCGACTCACTCAGCAGGGAGCTGCGCTCGTGCCACGAGTGGGAACTACGGCAGGATCTGGTGGATCGCCTCTTCCGACGGTGGGGCACACCCCAGATCGACCTGTTCGCGACGGCGACGAACACCAAGTGCCGGAGGTTCGCCAGCAGGTTTCCCCAGACGAGGAGCATGGGCGATGCTTTCTCGTTCCCCTGGGAGGGCCTGTTCCTCTACGCGTTCCCTCCCTTGCCTCTGCTAATCCGGCTCGTCAACCAGCTCAAGAGGTCACGGTGCAGGATGATCCTCGTCGCACCTGCGTGGCCGAGGCAGATATGGTTCCCGGACCTTCTGGACTTGTCAGCGTCCCCGCCGATCAAGCTTCCGGCGGACGCGGATCTACTCTCCAGGGAAGGAGGCGCCATCCTCCACCACGACCCGAAGTCGCTGAACTTGCAGGCCTTGCTCCTGCAGCGCTAGAGTTTGGAGGATACGACATACCGGCCGATTGCAGAGAGGTTCTTGCAAAGGCCAGGGCGTCCTCGACTCTTAAAAGCTACGGACACAAATGGAAGAGGTTCTCTGTCTGGTGCCACGCACAGAAGATTAACCCTCTACGGATTACGGCTCCCCAAGTACTGCCGTACCTGCTGACGCTGGCCAAAGCTGGTCTGGCACACGCGTCCATCAAGATTCATCTTGCTGCGATCTCCCGATACACCAGAACCACGGGGCGGACGTCCTTGTGGTCTCATCGTCTGGTGAAAGAGTTCATGAAGGGACTGTTCAGATCGTTCCCGCCGGTGAAGGCTCCGGCCCCGGCGTGGGAGCTCAACGTGGTGCTGACCAAGCTCATGGGACCTCCGTTCGAGCCTCTACACTCGGCCCCGTTGAAGTTTCTATCGTGGAAAACAGCTTTTCTTGTGGCCATCACCTCCGCACGACGAGTGGGAGAGATCCAGGCCCTTTCCTGCAAGGCCCCGTACTTGACTTTCCACGACACGAGGGTAGTGCTCAGGACGCACCCCTCCTTCATGCCCAAGGTGCCGTCGGACTTCCATCTCAACGAACCCTTGGTGTTGCCTGTGTTCTTCCCGTCGCCTTCGTCGCCGGCTGAGAGGACTTTGCACTCGCTGGATGTGGCTAGAGCGCTGAAGTTCTACGTAGACCGCACGAAGTGTTTTCGGAAGACGTCACAACTTTTTGTGAACTTTGGACCTGTCAATCAGGGGAAGGCTCTCTCGAAGGCTTCCATTTCCAGATGGCTCTCCGGCTGTATCATGTACTGTCATCGGTTGGCAAACCGACCGCTGCCTGGCCGTCCGAGAGCCCATTCCACCAGAGCGATCGCAGCTACCACGGCGTTCCTATCTGGTGTGCCCCTGCTGGACATATGCAGGGCTGCTACGTGGAGGTCGACGCACACCTTCACGAAATTCTACTGCGTCGACCGGGATTCCAGGGAGGAGTCCAGGGTCGGCCAAGCAGTGCTGCGCAACCTGTTCGCCTGAGGTGAGCCTGGTGAGGAGGTAAGATGCTTAATGTTGAGTTTATGTGATGCTTAATGTTGAGCCTTTGCCACCTCCCGTGGTTGTGCATGTGTGTACTGCTATGTATTCTTTATTCATGAGCATGTGAATCCATGCCAGACCCCATGCTGGAGAAGGAACAAGTTACTTACCTGTAACTGTTGTTCTCCAGCATGGGTCTGGCATGGATTCACATGCGAACCCTCCCGCCTACCCCTCTGCGGCTCTTCACTTGGTCATACTGCCACTTCACGTGCTTCCAAATCTGAAGATGGCTGCCAGAGGCGGTGCTTAGGTAGAGGGCAGTCATTGGCTGTGGTCAGTATGACGCAGAGACCAGTGATTGGTTATTACTACGAAAGACAGATCAGAAACGAAACTGATACTGGTTTTTTCTTTACCGAGGATTCCCAGCCTGACGACGGGGAATATTCATGAGCATGTGAATCCATGCCAGACCCATGCTGGAGAACAACAGTTACAGGTAAGTAACTTGTTCCTTACTCTGCATTTGCTGTCCAGCGGACTCCCATTTCTGTCGCGGCTGTGTTCAGGACGTCATCATGTGACCGCAACCATGCTGAGCGTGTGGTCTAACTTGCGCAGTTTGTGTGCTTCCGCAGCAGTACAAAAGAACGTGTAGACACAAGGCAAAATGTTGTAGAGTATAAAAATATCATTTCACATATCCCAGACAATAGCTTACCTGAGGACTTGTGTAAAAATGTCATTCCGCTTTGGAGGGATGAAGACGGTCAAGAGGCACAACCCTACACCGCTATAAATGGCCACACCCCCGAGCGCATCTTCATTGTCCTTCTAGCTATAGCAGATTGAGGTGTATTGCCTTTACTACTGTAGTGACCAAAAGGAAAGTAATCAGCATGGCTTCCATGGCTGCTGTTGCTTCATTAGCCTCTGCACCACCCCCAAACCCGCCACCCCCACCTCCTCCCCAAGGGCCTGCAGAAAGATACATGGTTGAGGATGTAGAGAGCGAGTAAGAAGAGGAGGAAGAGAATGAAGTGGAATAACTCCACACTAGGAGCACTCGCCGGGACTCGTGGGTATGGCGGGGTTTCCAGTTTATGGGAACGTATCAAAAGCACGTGCGAACCTGGTGAGGTGTAACCAGTGCGAGGTGGTGCTGAGTCACGGGAGGCCTGGTGCGTACAGCTTTGGTACGACAACCATGAAGCGACGCCTCACTTCGTTCCACACTGCGGACATTCGCAAGGTGGTGCCATGTGAAGAGCGTAGTCGATTGAGTTCCTCCACAGCATCCTCGAAGTCCGATCCTCCCTCCACAAGACACTCCTGGGGGAGCGCCTCCCTCCAGCTGCCTCACAAGCCATTGGCAATACTGTTGACCCTTACCTTTCAAAGGTGACAATAGTATGTATGTATTGTGACGTAGTACTCTGCAGGGGGGAGAGTTTTCAAAGTGCTTTTGAGGCTACGGTCACGGAGCACCAGAAGATCTGCTCCTTACCTAAGTGAAGCTCACCCTATATCTTTCTCTGTCCACTTGCCCTTTCTTATCCCCGTGGCTGGTGTCCCTTCCTTACCCTCTTTTGGCCTCCTCTCCTAGTGTGTCGTGTGCAGAGAAGCAATAAACGTGAAAACTAAAATTACAGAAAAGGCTCTTTTCAGAGCTGCCTTTCTCAGTTTAACAATAGAACTATGAAGTGACCGTTTTAGACCCCCGGCGAAGTTGTGGAAAAGTTCGTGGACAGTCCTATGGAAAAAAGGAGGGTGCAAGGGGAGCAAACACAATGAAGTGTACGCTGGGAGTAAGTGGTGGCTCTGAAAAGAGCCTTTCTGTGGTGTGTTGTGTGGGTCAAAAACTGTGGATTGGAGAAAACGGATTGTCACATAGGTTATTGTGAATCCAAAAGAGGTCGCAATGCATTTTGTACATTGCGAAGAAAAATCCGATTTCCAGCATATGTGAGATGGACTCCATCTCTGCGGAAAATGAAAGAGCTGCGAAGCGGAATGTTTTCATTGTGGAATGAGGACATGCCAACATCTCTTAAAAAGGCACAAACAGCCTTATTCACATTGCGTCTCGCTTTCTCCATTTGTGGACCAAAAGCAGAAGAACGCAGCCATATTGGTCATTGTGCAATACGGGGAAAAGTATTTGACAACGTGGAAACATGTCCATGAGCTTCGCAAGTCCTTCCTTCATGGCAAAATGCAAAGAAATTCCAGAGACATGGCCTAAACTGTTTCCTCCGCAATGAATGATAAGTATATCTGGAGGATGCTCTGTCAGTAAAGGTTACACAGAGAGGTACCAAGTCCAGCCACCTCATGCCACACACGCCATGCCAGTGCACTTCCACATGAGGAAATCCGAGATCTGCAGATAAACTGCAGCTTTCTGCATGCTCCTTCAACCAATGTATCCATGAGTCTCCCAAAATACAGATAATCTGTTTGCGAGCACGCAAAGCCATGTTTGTGTGGTCTCCTGTCAGGGAAAAGACGGTTTTACTAAATCTCGCCGTTCAGAACACACCCACTGAACTTTATTGACCAATCCCTAGGTCCGCTCATTTTCATCTGCATGCGTCTCCACCCCAAAATTCCCGTTGGTGATATGCGCTGGCGGCAAACTACCGCCATGTCCACGGACGTATAGGATCAGAGCGTGACGACGGTACATTAAAGTATTATTCCCCTTTTTCCCCTTTCAGGTGGGCTCTGAAAAGAGCAATTTTTTATTTATTTTTGGGCTGATACTTAGTCATCTGTTATTTTGTTTACTTTTTTTGTATTTTTTGTTCTTACTTTACTCCTACAACCATTACAAAACATTCTCTAAAGCAAGCCTTACGTTCCAAAAGAACATTGCATTTCCTAAAGAAGATAGCGCAACACCAACTGTTTGAAAATAATACGTATTACTTGGAACAATGTTTTCGTGGCTGCAGAAAAGCATACCAGTGCGTAACATAAACGCACGCATGCCGCGATTAATGATACACCGCCCAATACTTTGATCTGGACAGAAAAAAGAATTGTTGTTCTATTGCACTCTAGGAAATAAACCAGAAAAAATTACTTTCGCAGTTGGAAAGATGTTCATGAGTGCTTCAACCGACTGTCCCAAATCTGCCAACAAAGTACGTACAGTCACGTAGCCTAAACGGCAAGCACCATAGTGCAAAACGACCACATGAGAGGTCATCGTACGTATGTGTCTGCAGACTTTCAGAATTCCCGCAACATTGGCATCAGTCTCAGCGTTCCATACCACCTCCACTCCTCACATTGAAATGGTGTGGCACATGCCTAATCTCTGGAGAATGTTGTAAGCCATGGAGAAACATATCTCCAAGCACCAAAACCCTGACCCTCTCCACCTCTGCCATCTTCAGTGTACGCACCGTCTTTCGACACAAAAGAGTAATGTGAACATCTGATTTGCGTATGCCTACAGTCCCTTTTTCATGCAGGATATTTGTTGTACAAACCCGTATGTGACACGCCCTACCCACGGACAAGCATTGCCTATGTGCGGCACGCAACTCTTACCCAGTCCTTTCACCCTTTCCACAGCGGTAGCAAATCCAGTGCCTCATTGGACACAACTAAGCAGTCACACAACCATCCACCAATCACATCGGAAATCGCTAAATGTAACTCCGTCATCAACATTGCACACTTCAAAATTACTGTCGATAATTCTGAATGGAAGTCTCATATCATTTCAAAGCACATACTTCAGAAGCTACTGTGCAAGTGTTGCAAATTTCTACGTACAGCTACATGCATGCGCACATGCATGAGTATAGAGTACAGGTATGTATATTTCAATCGGAGAACATGTGCAACCTTTATGATTTAATTTAATACAAATTAATGCTGCTAAATGTGCATAGGCAATACATACCAATGCTCCCCCTTTTAAGTGCAAGATGGCCGATTTATCATTGACAAACTGCACAACTTCTTATTGTCTTACACATAACCTATACAAACGTTGCAAGGATGCCTATTTACGGCGAAACTCGATTTTGTATTAGAAAATGTCGGAGTTGTATACTGTGTATGGCCTACAGTAATGGTACTTGCAATGTAATCGTATGATAAAAGTAAGCACTCCAGATTGCTGTGGTGACATCTCCCTCTGAGGTTCTCCCGATTTTTTTCGGCATCGTGCTTTTAAATTGCAAGTAGAACATTTTTTCCCATCTACTACTATGCCCCATCGCTTACAAACCTCTCTTATTGATAGTACACCTTGTAAAAAACAAGGCATTTTAATAACCTTAAAAATTTTATCAATTTTGAAGGACTTGAAAGTAACATATTCCAAATACTATGCAAAGCCTGCACAGAGTGAAGTGAACTGCGCACATGCACTGGGTTCAAATATGAAAGGAGAATGCTCTGACGAATGATGCACAATGAATGTGCGCAGTATCATAACTGCTATCAACACACAAAGTAATTGTTTTTTTGAATCGCAGTGAAGACTAATCTCCTAAGACTCAACAGCATCTACACTGCAGACGACATATCTGAAGAAACCTGGTCATTTTGCAAAAATAAGTAAGTACAGTACTACATATATATATTGTAACTGCTCCTCAAAGAGGCTGCAGGGGTCATTTGTTTAATTTGGGCACCAAAGCAAGCATTGATTTCTGAACCATTCTACCTACAAATATCCATTTATTGAACAAAGAATAACAGGCAGAATGGCTCACAAATCCCTGTGTGTTTGGAACTCAAATAACGTACGTAATCCTTAGAAGGTTAGATTTAGAAAAGTAGTTGCTGTAGCAAGTTTATGGCATTTCGTTTATTAATGATGCTTCTCGTCACCACTAGCCCACTTTATACTCATCTGAAGCACATTGTACTAGTATACAAACAGTAAAATAGCCTTCCCAAATCATTGCAAGAATCCAATGCACATTCACAAACCATAACAAAGAGCTTCCCCATCAGACTCATGCACGCATGCACACATACATTATACAACAGACCAAAGTATGCCTTCTTTTTTCAACAGACACCAAATAATGCCTACCAAAAAGCAACTCTGTAGGAATGAACACAGAAGTAGAGCAAATAAAAATAAAAGTGCCCAATCTAAGCATCCATCTGTTGTAGAGTTTGTAGAGAATGTTGGAAGAAACCAGTTAATGCACTCAAGAACCCATAGTAAAAAAAAGTATTATCAAAAATGTTTCGCCACAGAGTTCTTCAGAATCTACTAAGAAGAGGACCAACTAAGTACAAAACTACAAAAGAAACTCTGCAATAAACGTAATGTGAACAAAAATATTTTTTTTTATGTTTGTGGTGGTGAATGGAGTCACACAACAACCACAGAACCATATTTTAATGAAGAAGCGTACAAACAAAATCAAACAAACACAATTTCCATCCATAGCAGTGGACGAGGGTCTGAGAAAATCAATACTACCATCATGGAAAAATAAACACTGCTTACAAAAGTATCCTCTGTAAACTCAGAATTACCTCTCGATTCAGCAGAACTACACCGTCCAGTATACAAATGGCCGTGCACATCGTGTGCCATTCCAAACAAAGCTTTAAGTCAGTTTCTCAATCAGTATGTAAAAGGTAAAGACAAAAGTAAAATGAAAGTGCTGCAAAATATGGATATTTGTCCAGTGCGCAAATGCACAGGACTACAAGGACATTCATTAGCCTGTATTTCTGGGCCTATTTGCAAAAGCACCTTCCATGATATCAAAAGGATATCAATACATCATTCAAGTTTAGGAAACCTAGTGTATAAAATATACTATGCAAAAACTCCAGCTTCAGAATTGGGCAATTTAAATAACACTCTTCTGCATGGTACACCCAAACACTTACAAGAAGAAATTGACCGTATTCAGAGAAAGTATTTTGGAAGTGAAAGCTACTTACAAAATGCAATAGTTTTAGAACATAGTAGCAACAATTCTGCACATGGCAACCTTCTATTACACACATACAGAAAAGAAATAGTAAAAGGTCATCGGCTGAAGTACCAAACCATGTATGTATGTGTGTGTTGCTGCAGAACGTTTTTACAAAAGGAACACACAAAATGTAGACACAGCATACAAAATAGAAGACAATGAAGACTCTAAATTGTTTGAATTAGCCCTCTACCTTTTAGCAGAGAACATCAATGAGCTAACTGAATGCCTAATATGTTGCAGTTACTGTACTCCAAAATTAGACAACCACACTCCTTCATGTGCTATTACAAATAATTTGGAATTGTTCCCACTACCAAAAATCCTGCAACAACTCAATTTGTATGAGAGCATAATAATTCAAACAGTTCACCCATTTCAAGCAATTATACGCCTTCATCCAAAAACAGCAAAATTACCTTCCTCTGAATTGGTGAGTTATTCATGGCAAAGTAGTTTATTTGCCATTAGATCTAACGGAAAATGTACACACTCTAGGAGTGCAACGTTGAATAGAGCATTCTTTAATAGCCTTGGTAAATGGTGTACCAACAAAGGACAAAAAAATTTGGCAACAACTGGTGGACTTACATAAAATTAGACAAGCATTGCAATATCTAATAGACAATAACGAGTACTACAAGGAAGTAAATATTATTAAAAGCTTAAGGGAAACAACTGAAATAATTCAAGAGCCATAAGAAACTAGACAATTCGAACTTCTGGATCCTGCTACAGTATCCACGCTTTTGGACCATTACACAATTCATCCATTGCAAGCATAGATGATTCACTAGAAACCTACCAAATGCGACAAACCAAAGGGTCACCAATGAGTATATGGGAAAAAGGTATAGAAGCACGTGCTTTTCCACCATTTCCTACTGGCAAAGGTGGAAGATACGATAATAGACCCACTCAGATTGGGGCATCAGAATACCGATCTTTACGAATGTATTTGCAAGATCCCAGATTTAGACAAAATGTGGAATACATATTCCACCTACTCTGTGAAAGTGAATTAGCAACACTATCATACGGAGTTGCACACATTTTGAAGTCTGGAACCCACTTTCAAAATATGTCAGCAACGCAGTTAATACAAAAAGTACAGGAAAAAGATGAGGTTTTACAATCGAGTATAACAAATTTGTTTGCAAACATGCGTGGTACAAAGGAATACTGGTTCCGACGGCACGGAGGCGTGCGTTATATGATCAGAAACCTTGGGCCACCAACTTGATTTGTTACGCTAAGTTGTGCGACATATGAATGGGAGCAAACAGCAACAAAAACAACATATATATATTAACAACTGGGAAACTTTGCTCTCTAGATCCAGTTAATGCGTCAAGATATTTCCATCATCGTTTCATTGCCATGCTACACTTTATTTGCACTAAAACTGTTCCTCTCCTTGGAGAAGTGCAACACTTTTGGAATCAAGCGAGAGGAGCACCACATATTCACATGCTGTTATGGATCAAAGGTGCACCGAAATTTGTTCATGACAGTGATGGCACTGTTTTGCAGTTTATCTAAAAATGTCACTTGTGAAATCCCTTCACAACAGACACATAGTGAGCTGCATGGGCAGATTTAACAATTTCAAAGACAAAAATGTGGCAAATATTGTCGCTGCAAATACAAAAACAAAGTTAAGTACTACACCAAATGGCGCTTTGGTTTCCCTAGACCAGTTACAGAAACAGGTGAAGTAAACAACTTCATGTCTTCAGTTCGACATAGTGTTAAATGTAAATCACCGAAGAACACGTATTATATAAAAAGGAAGCATCAAAATAGATCAATGATTACAATGCAATCATTGCCCTCTTATGGAATGCAAACATAGATGTGCGGTACATTGCAGACTATTCAACTGCTGTTGCTTGATATGTTACAGCCTACTTAACAAAAGCAGAAGAAACAGAGCTTCAAGACCTCTGGGATGACCTAAAATCGGACAAAACATTATCACAGAAATTGTACATCCTAGGCATAAAAATGCTCTCTCATAGAGAATGTGGCGCCTACGAAGCAGCAGATCGTTTAACCGGTACTGCTTTGTATGGTAAATCGGACAACATAGTATGGCTAAGTCTTGGTCTTTCAAAATCTAGATAGAGTGCTGAAATCATGAGAGGACATAAAAACAATTGCCAGAAATATCCCAACAGCCAAGACATTCTAAAAAACTATTTACTGGACACATACTATCCAAACAGGAGTAGCACTTTAGAAAGCATGTGTCTATACCACATAGCTCAAAACTTTGCATACAAAAATAATGTAAAACCCGATGAAAGCAACCGTAGATATAGAGTGACCGATTGTGAAGGGAGTTTAGTGAAACTTATGAAAGGAAGCTTAATTAATCATGTAAAATTGTAATTAAGAACTCCTCAACAGAAAGCACTATATTACATGTCTCTTTTACAACTTTGCAAACCATGAAGAAAAGAGGAAGACATAAAAGAAAACTATTACTGCTATGAAGATGCTTTCAAAGCAAATGAAAGCGCCATCACAGATGTGAACTTTACACAGTACAAAACAATGTTACACAATGAGCAGCAACAGGAACAAGAACTTCATGCCCAACTAGATAAGGACTCTTCCGACAGTCTACCTTCAGTAACAGTAAGTCAAGAACCACTAAGACAACCACTAATGGCAAATGAGGCTGAAGTAGCTATGGCAGAAGTAGAAAACACCATGTATCAGTATCAAGAAGATAGAAATGTACAACAAGCAAAACTTAACAAAGATCAGCACACCATTTTTGAAGATGTAACAAAACAAATTGTACATGGTGTACAACACGAAAATAAAGAATGTACCTGCCAAAATTACAAACCTATACTACTGCTGTACGTGAGTGGTGAAGCTGGATCAGGGAAAATATTCTTAATCAAAATCATCAGCAAGTTCCTTCAACAATTGACAAACAACAAACTGTCAGCTGTTGTAACGGCCCCACAGGTTTAGCTGCCTACAACATAGGCGGTGTCACTTCACACCGATTACTACTGCTTCCAGTAGAGCATCAAAATAAATTAGACTATTATAAACTTTCTGCATAAGCTGCAATGGAATTACAGAGTATTAAAACAAATGAAAATGCTACTAAAAGATGAAGTGAGCATGTGTCATGATCTCTGCTTCCAAAAGGTCAGGGTTTTCCCAACTCCCTTGGAAGCAGATCCATAACCCAGGTTCCGAGGGCCAACCAGTCCCAATTGGGACCTTTTGGACCCAGTCCTGGCGCCAGTGGCACCAGGCTCATAAATATGCCCAGTCCCAGCGCTGGAAGCGCCGGGCTCATAATGCTTGGGTGGACTTACCTGCAGCAGACCATGCTGCTTACTTGCCTGCCAGTTGAGCCTCTGTTCCTCTTCTGTTTGGAACTACTTTTCCTGTTGGGTGGGGCAGGAGCCACTCCCTAGGTTCAGAACACTGGAACTCTTCTGGAAAGCAGGAACTCTTTTCTTACCTAGGCGTGGCTGTGGAAGGAGACACCTAAGCACTACAGGAGGCTATTTAAACCACACCCGATGGATGAATCTTGCTTTGCGTTATTCTGCATCCTCTGCAGCAGAACGCTCATCGTGTCGTCTGCATCTGATCCTGGGCCTAAGGAAAAAGGCTTACCATCCTGAATCCAGTCTTCAGCAACACCTATAAAGACAAGAAAGAACAGGTTAGCATTACGGTCTTCAGTGACAGCGCTTCACTTACCTGGTCCATCGGCTGTCACCAACGCCTCGCGCTGCATTCCGGCATCTGAAAGACAAAAGCTTACCAACTCTTTGCACGCTACGGAGGCCTTCGGCGCTGCATCCCGCATCTGAAAGACAAAACAAGGTGCGTTTAAAGACATTGAGGAACTTTAATACTCACGTGCCATTACTCCTTTCCACATCTAACCCAGTGGGTATTCCGGCACCCTGCAGCCGCTCCGAACTTGTACCTGCAAAATAAAAAGACAGTTAGAGCGCATCGTGAAGCAGACAACAAGCGCTTACTTACGTGCTTCCAGGCGCTTCTATTCATCACACGGGCTCCATCTTCAACTCACTTCAGCCCGTCATCCGCCATCGCCGGAACCCTGCGAAACAAGAGACATCATTACTAAAGACATTAGAATTACTCGAAGCTTACCGTTCGTGCAGTAAACGACGGACAGCAGTCCTCTGAAGTCAAGAGGCCCGCTCCCCTTATCCAGTGAAGAAACTGGTTACAGCACCCTGCCCCGAGGCAGATGGAGAGCACGGCGTTCACTTACCTAAGGTGAGAGCGTTAACCTTTGGGGTTCTACAGGAGAAGAGAAAGGGAAGAAGAGAGACATTCAATAACCCAGTTCATTAATCCCATATTTTCTATCTGCTGACCTCTCACCCTTCGAGTCAGACATACAGTGCACAGAGGTCCAGCCCAAAGAGCCAGCCGTGTGTTACACATCACCTTTGAAGATACGGTATACGCCCAGTCAAGACCGGTGCCTCTACGGGAATCAGGTGAGCGTTACAGCATGGTCTTCAACCTAATGTTGGCTTTGATTCACCTGAGCTTGCAATAAGTACTTAAAAGTAACAACGAAGAACTCTTTGCAGGGAGACACATTATCGTTTTCGGAGATCTTCTACAATTAACACCAGTGAAAGGTGAACCTATTTTTAAAACCTTGGGCCACAAACTCTGCTGGAGAACTGTTGGTAGCATAGCTTTGGCAACATTTCCAATACAGAGAATTAACTGTGAACATGCAGCAATCTGCAGATCTCACTTATGCCAACATCTTAAAGTATTAGAGTTGGTGTACTATCACAAGAAGCACAAGTTGTATTGAAAAACCGGCACTTTCATGCACTTAATGGCGATAATGCATGTGCAACTGATGTTATGGAACAAATAGGGCACAACAATGTCAATTGTATGACCTTAGTGCCAACTCTTGCAAATTCAATGAAACCATGTTAAAGAAATGCAACCAATAATGGAAATTAGCTCCACAGACAAACTACACATACATGGTATGACAGTGCCCATGTGTGAACAAGCCACAACAAGACTAAATAGTTTAGAAAATTAAATCTCCAACTCAGCTGGGTTGGAAAAAATATTAGTTATCTTTAAATTGTAGAGTAATGCTTAAACGTAACCTTTACGTCGAGTAAGGGCTAGTTAATGGAGCACTAGGTAAAGTTGTTGGCTTTCAATCATACCCACGTGACAGCAACTTTCAGTTTGTCAATATTTGCTTTGATAAAGTTTCAGAAGTGAAAAGGATAAGGCGCTCAATTGTTCGATTCCTTCTCTTCAAAGACATGTATGTACGTAGAGAGCAATTTTCTTGAACTCTTGCATATGCAGTTACCATTCATAAATCCCAAGGGCTTACCCTAGACAAAGCATTGATGGATATAGTAAACCGTCTTTAAGGAAGGCATGAGCTACGTAGCTTTATCACGCTTACGTACACTTGACAGTCTATTGCTAATTAACTTTGCAAGTAAAGTGAAAGCTGATATTTCTTGCATTCTAGAATACAATAGACTGCGTTCACTGTACACCCTTCACCTGAAACCATATCCTGTTCCAGATAAAGTAAAACGTGGTAAAAGAAAACTAAATGAAACAAAAATGCAACAGAATCCAACAGCAAATTCCTCAAAGAATTACCACAAACAAAGAACCTATTAGGGAATGTAAACCAGGGCAGTCGGCAAAGAAGGAACAAATTCCGAAAAATGCACTCTGATACAGAACTAGCTGGTCCATTCAAATTTGCAAATGAAAGTGGGGTAAATTGCTATGCAAATGTAGCAATGAATATTCTATTTCAATTGCCACCAATTGTTAACAATATTTACTTGCACAGTAGAGACCAATTGTGTTTGCAAATGTTAGTGCTTCATAGAAATGCAACAAGCAATCCTGACAACACATACAGTGTTCATGGAATACGGCAAGAATTGGACTGTGCTGGTATGGTGAGATTCACTCTGAACTCACAAGAAGATCCACAAGAATTTCTAATGTACTTACTATTAGTATTGGAAAACAAAAGCATACCTGTAAATGAAATCTTCCATATTTCGTACATGTGGAAACATACATGCACTCTGTAGCAATTTCTGTATGTTTCCATAAAAAATTGTGAAAGCATTCCATTTCATCAACTTGTACAGAATGCAAACCATGGCAGATTATGTACTATTTGCAATTCAGACAATCGCTCCACCTTACTGATACAATCATAGTGCCTACGTATTACCTATGCTTCTACGTTATAGTGTAGATGGTGCCAAAAACAACTGCAAACTGTCTGGATACACGAGCAAGTGTCACTTGGAAAGAAAATCTTTACAACAATAGGTATAATCTACCATGCAGGAACTACAACCAATGCAGGTCACTACACTGCATACATTAAAAAGCAATGTGGATGGTTTGAATGTAATGATGGAACCATTACTCTAAACCAAAGATTGCCAGCTAATCTTACAAATGCGTATTTAATCTTCTTAAAGCCAAAAATTTAACAAATCTGTACTTCAAGATTGCCAAAAAATTATGCAAAAGACAAACAGAATACGCCAATAGGTATCTAACTGTCCAAGAGGATATAACAATGACACAAATAAATGGATGTCACAGATTTATAGGAACAAATGCACAGTTAGAATACGCCTACAGGTATGTAACTGTTGTTAAAAATCTGAAGGAAGGCACCAAACCTAACATTAATCAGAAAGATGAAGGCAACAGTATATAACGACACAAATAAATGAATATTACAGATCTGTTGGAACAAATGCACAGTTACAATACGCCTACAGGTATGTAACTGTTAAAAATCGGCAGGAAGGCAACAAACATAACATTAATCAGAAATATGAAGGAAACACTCAAAGGAAACAAGGAAGTAGTTAGTACCATGGGAAAAGGTTTTTTTTTTTATCCGACAAGGATTTTTTTCCCCAGACCCAAGGATTAGAAAAGCAAACGCAGAAACTGAGCACGATGCACAGTACAATGGTTTGTAAACTAAATGAGGGTAAAAAACCAAGGTAAACTGTCTATTATGGAATGTAGTAAGTTTTCATAAAATTTAAAGACTAACATACCTTTTTCTTTCATCACAGAAATTAAAAAAGGGATACTTCTGCCAAGTACGGAAAACATTTAAAAAATATAAGTGGATTCTGAACAAAGTAAGGAGTAAGTATATTCGCAGTCATTTTCTACACATGCGAATGTACACGTCTAATCTATGGTAGTAGTATGCTGCAGTGGCTGCAGGCTGGCCCTTGCATCTTCAGTGTCTAACCTACGACCTACGCCTTACGACCAAAGTACAAAGAGTATACTTCCTAGCCACTACCACTGCTGCATATCCAAACCATGTTCCTTGTAAATTATCTACTTATAAATTTACTGTTGGTACCATCGTCTGCAGCCATGCAACCAAGACATTAGTGTGTGCACACAACTAACACATTGCACCACTCCCATATTCACTTATAACTCCACTGCTTATGACTTCAGCCTTGGGTGCATGGCCTTTGGGCATGCAGTCAAGACTCTGGGTCCTGGCCAGAAAGACCACAGCATATCGGAACCATTGTGCCTTCTCATTTCATTATATACAAAGTTGGTTTTGGGAGCATGTGCCATTCCTGTGTTTGCCTTTTTTGCTTTCATTAGCCCACAAGGGCCTGCAAGTGGGTACCATTAAAGGTTACCTGGCGCCGCTGTCCATATTTAAGCGCTTATGTGAGGAGTGTTCTTATTTTGAGATTCCTTTGATTTCTGGGAATTTAATTGGGCATTCTAAAATTCTAAATTATTTTCCCACCTCCTTACGTTGGTACTGCTTTGGGAGTCATAGATGTGGAATACGTCGTCGGAACATCTCATCGAAAGAACGTTACCAGGTAAGAGAGTAACTTGTTCTTTCATTGCTCTTGCAGACACGTTTCACAGAGGGGTTCTAGTTATAATCAAAATCCGGTAACGGCCTGGGGGAACAATCAAGGCCAAGTCTCTCAATTACCAGAGAGGACCGCACAGATCACGCGGTTGGGGAAGTCGTCCCTCCTCCAGAGGTGGTACCCCACCTCAGAAACCGTGACATGCCGCTTCAGGTGCCCTCCCATGCCTCTCCAGTAGGATGGCGCATTTCCAACTTCACCCAAGCAAGGGAGGGAATCGTTTCAGACAGATGAGTACTGTCCACCGTAGCAGGCGGATATTGTATAGAGCTCCTCAAGCAACCTCAAAATCACCCCACATGCCAGAAAACCCACTCCAAAGAAGATCAGCGCATCCTCCTCTGGGAAATCGCCACGATGCTCCAAAAGGACACCATAGAAATCGTCCCAGCTGTTAAGCAGAATTCTGTGCAGTGCCCTTGGGGACCACTACACACAATTAAGACTACAGGTGGGAATACAAGTTTTACCTTTGGTACAAGCCCATACTACTATGTCAGAGTGGTAGCAGTGGCGGAGCAGCCAGGCTTATCAAGAGTATATGAGCAGTAGCAGAGATTACACAAAGGGATCACAATTACTGTGACTCAAGCAAACACTGACTCAAGGTTTCAGGTAGAAAAATAGAAGTACATTTATTTTGAAAGCATTTGTTAGAAACACAACACTTTATTAAACTTAAATAAAAAACACGTTAAATATACCACAACTAACCAATTCACTTTGTACAGTAAGTCTCAATGTAAGTACCCTGTTTGAATGAGCCAGTGTTACGAACAAAACACGTTACCGCAAAATATGATTGCGATCACTTTTTGACTGTTTGGTCTACTGAATAAACGCGTGTCCGTGACATGAAATGCTACCGGGGCAAAAACAGACTTAGCACTTGAGATACCCAGAGGGGGTTGGAGGCAAAAATCACAGGCAATATTTTGGTTAGGCAGACAGAATCGAGAAACACTCAGACAGGAGTTCAAAAGTCAGCCTGTTACAGTCAGACAGTTCACGATTCAACGTAGCCAAAAGTACTTCGATATTAAGGTTCGGAAGCAAAAGTTATAAGGAGGGAAGACAAGGGCAAGCCTTGGAGATTAAAAGGGGTTCACCCAGTTTCCTCAAGCAGAACACAGTTCCTTGTTCCAATGGTGCAGCTGATGCCCTGGCAGTTGTTCCTGTTGGTTTCCCACAGAGCCATGATTTCTGGAGCTTCGTTGTGAAGGAGGAAGTCTGAAGGGGGTCTGCACCACACAGGGATGAGGTCGGCAGCAGCGACGAGGATTCAAAGGTGTGCTCCTTAAAAACAGGAGAGGCTCTTCAGATAGCTATCCGGACCACTACAGCAGTGTGCAGCGATTTCGACCAAGGAAGAGGATCCTCTGGCTGTGGAAGATGAGCTGGTTATCCCCACCAACTCAAGGGAAGAAGACTCCAGACTGGATCTCCTCTTAGTCGTTGAAGGGCAGATAGCTCAGGACTGCAGCAGGGCTTCATCGCGACGGGGTCTTAGCAGCAGCCGTCATTCTCTCCGCTTCTCTTCGGTTCCTTGTAGTTCCAGTGGTGACTCTGACTTCTAGCCCAAGAGACCTGCCTTTTATGCGGAAAACCCCCATTCACACAGCCTGGCTGTCAATCACCCAGCAGGGGGGGGTTGTCCAGCCCGGGAAACTACCCTGGCCAATCATGACAAAGTGCGACTTGGGTTTCCTAGGATACCCTGTGCAGGGGTGACTGCACCCCTCCCTCACATTCAGCCCACCTACACACCCAGGCGCCCAGAGGAGGGCTTCTGAGCAGAAGCCCGTGAACAAAAAAGGCAAACCTAGTTTGACCCGCAAAGTAAAATACAAGAAGGACTTTAACAAAAACAAATGGCAAATAAACCCAACCAGAGCCAAAAGAAAGACGATTTGGTCAAGCAGGTTTATTTTTCGAGGCGAATATAATAGCCGAGAACAGTACCACGTTTAATATATTTGCGGTGGAAAAGTTAGGGTAGATACCACTGCCACCAGCCAAGTCTAGATGTTAAGAGCGAAACAATGCTCTAGGAGGTACAGATAAAAAAGGGATACAAATTAACCCTTTCCAGTACTCCATGGAAGATGGGGTGTACTGGATCTGTGGTAGATTGACTAAGTTAATGGTAACTTTACCCTTTCCTGCGGGACAGTAGTCTCCTCAGAAATGTAGTCGGGGTGCGTCTGAACGACAACCCTGTGCCACTGCACAGAAGGTGCTGGGTAGCACACACACAAAGGGAGCTAATGAAGCGGTGTACTCCAGAGCCCACAATCACAAAGAAACAGGTAGAAACACATAGCAAAACGCAGGTAAGATTGGGGAAAAGTTCACACTCTTACCAAGTGAAAAAAATAAACTCCAGAAGTCCAGCAAAGTTGCTGGGGGACTCACTGGGTGAGGGAAATTAGCCATGAAATGAGAATTCTCCCTAACGCCAGCCAACCAGGTAAACAAGGGTATTTATTCAACTTACTTCTTGTGGCAAAGAAAGATCTAACAATGCGCCCAGTATTAGATTTATGCCCTGCAAATAAATGTCAAGCCACAAAAGTTCAGCAGGACTACACTACAAGAGGTAATACTAAAAAAGGGGATTGCATGGCAACACTGGATATGAAATATTGCTCATTTTCATACTTCAATGTTCCCAGCGCACAGAAGATACTTGCGTTTCAAGATAGCGAACCAGCACTACAAATTCAAAGTGCTGCCCTTCGGAATAGCTTCTGCTCCAAGGTTATTCACAAAGGTACCGGCAGTGGTGGCAGCACATCTGTGCAAGGAGGCAATCCCAGTGTACCCTTACCTGGACGACTGGCTGATTACAGGGAAGGCCCCCCACCCCTAATTTGCAGGCAAAACATTCAAAGAACGATCAACCTCCTCTTTCAATTGGGCTTCTCCATCAACGAGAACAAAATCAAGCCTAGTGCTAAGCACAACCAAACAGTTCATAGCAGCTGTTACCAACCCAGAAGAGGGGTTGGTCTTTTCGTCAGAGGAAAGAATCCAAAACATGTTACTGCAAATACTGCATTATCGAGCCGGCCGCCAGATAAGCGTACGCAAAGCGATGCTTTTGATGGGCATGATGGCATCTTGCATTTACCTGGCACCTGCGACCCATGCAGGAGTGGTTGGCAGTGGTCTCGGGCAGGTGGTCATTGGGACGATCTCGTGGTAGTTTTGCTAACACTAGTACAAAATCTGTGCTGGTGGACAAGAGAAAATCTGTTGAAGGGGAAACCCTTCCACGATCTGGAAGTGATTGTCACGACAGACACCTCACTCTCCGGGTGAGGGTTAATTACCTTTATCACACAGCTCAGGGACTGAGAACATTATTAACACGTTTCTATTTGGAGGGTCAGAAGACACTTTTTGAAGTGTCAACACTTGTTCGGTTAGTTAATGTTAAAGGATATTTGTACCGCGCACTATCGCCACCGGAGTGGTCCCCTGGCTCTCTGGCGGCTCTGAAAAAGGGAATGGGTGGCTGAGTTGGTGGCAATAAGCTGGAAAAGTGCAAGAGAGCAGTGATGTGCCGTTAGTGGCTTCAACCCGGTAACTCCGTTGGCTGGGCTTGTGGTGTTTTCCGGTCGGTAGTTGTCGTGTGCTGTTGTACGAGACTGTGTTTTTGTTGCTGTTGTTGCAGTGTAGTGAAGTTTGTGTGGATTGTTTTGTTGTAGGCTTCTGGTTGTGATTGGTGAGTTTGAGAGGTGTATGCAGAGGGGTGAAGTTGTTAGTGGATTGGTTAATTGGCATTGCTGTCTGGAAGCAAGGCGCTAAACTTCTGTATTCTCTCCAGGTGGGGTGTGCAAGCTTCTCTGCGTCTCCGTCCAGATCTGGGACCAACCAACACTTTAACACATGGCATCAACTCACATTCATAACCTTGCCCAAATTCGGTCCAGGCCACCTACGTTGATGCCTTTCATCCTAAATTGTGTCATCCTTTCCTTTGTTTCCCGTTCGATTGTTTCGTTTTTTCAGTTTGAATCTGTGTTGTTGAAGAGCCAGGTTTTTAGTAATTTTCTGAATTGTAGGTGGTGTTTGGTGTTTCTTATTTCTTTCAGGATGTTCCAGGTTTTTGTGGCTAAGTGGAAGAAGAAGGAACCCCCACGTTTTTTCTTAAGGTATGGTTTTTGTTCCCGGAGGATTTCGTTGCTTGATTTGAGGAGCCTTGTTGTCTTGTAGATTATTTTCTTTTGTAGGAATTCAGCTCCTTGTTCTCTGATTGCCCTGTGTGTTATGCGCATTGTTTTCAAGGTGATGCAATGTTTGACTGGGAACCAATGCAGTGTTTTTAGTACTGGAGTGATGTGATCTCTTCTGAATAGTTTGAAGAGCAGTCTGGCTGCTGTATTTTGGATCTGTTGTAGTTTCGCTCCCCTGACTCCACCCAGTGCCACTCCCCAGTCCTCTTCTATGTCGACTGGAACAGACCGCTTTCACCAGTCCTCCTGGGTTGGACCTCTGGCCTAGTAATTCCATGCGCTCTTCCCAAGAGAAGTGTTTTGTCGGCTTTCTACTCTTTAATCGGATACCTCGGTCCTCTGGTGCCAAGCTCCTCCCAGTGCATGTCGGTGGGCTTCAGCAGGTGTCCTGCTCTTCTACGTCCGACCCCCACCCTCCCCATGTTCTGCCTCTGCTGCCTTGGCCCTGACCACGGCTGGGAAGGCTGCACCCCGTGCATGGTCTGAAGAATAGGCTAGCTCGGTGGAGGGAGCTCTTCAGAGATTTGCCTTTGGAGATCTTGAAGAAATTCGTCGAGCACAAGTCCAGGCCCAAGATAGGGGCACTTTTCTCATCCGCACCCCTCAAAGGCGACTCCTTAACCAGGAAGTGCACAAGCGGGACGGACCTTTCAGGTTCTTGTACCAGGGCATGGACTGAGGCTGCTACAGCTGTCGACCACCAGGCCGAGGGGGGGTCACTAGATCCTACCAGTGACATCATTGAGGGACTGCAAGGTTCTATTACTGGGTCTATGCCTGAGGGGGTAAGGGGTGCCTCGATGCAGTACTACCCGCGACACAGACAATGGCAATCGGCCTCCCAGGCCTCGTCCTGAGGTGCAGGGTAGGCCTCAACCTCCACTGCCAAGAGTCCTGGAAGAGGCCAGACCCAGTTCGGCAAGCAACACTACACAGGCACATGGCATACAGCCCAACAAGATGGCTGCCAGCCCAGATAAAATGGTGGCTCGCCCAACACCATCCCCCTTTGGGAAACAGCTAGGGGAACGAATTTCCGGGTGGTACTGGTCTTCACCGGACACGTAGCCTATGGCATACCCGTCATTGTTGCAGGGCAGATACACCCTGCAGACAGTAAGACAGAGTGTGCCCATGTCTCAGCCTATGCCCGCGTCACCAAGCGCTCAACCGGCCTGTGAAGACAGGTTTTTTTGAGAAATTTGTTTCCATGTGTTAATATCCCTGCAAAATATCGCCATACAAAAATATTGCCATATTTTTTCAGTGAGAGCGGGGGACACCCCCACAACCACCGTTCCCAAAAAACCCTAACATTATCCCTACTAAAAATATCGCCTATGGCCGTTCCCGATGGCCATATATATGGCGATATTTTTGGTGGCGATAATATTACCTGATACCAGACATTTCTGACCTTCATGATGTCTCCTCAGATGGACGTCATCCTCAAGGATGTGATCAGGGACATGCTCCCTAGAAGTTCTGCTGCTGACACCCACGGCCACTCCGTCCGTGGTTCCAGCAACTCTGCCCACACTGCTGCCCTTCCCAGTTCCCACCAAGCTGGCTCCCACACCTCCAACAGTCTTGGTAGCCCAACAGCCACTGCAACAGCCGTTGGCCCCCGTCAGGATGCCGCAACCACCGCCACCCAGCACTCCTCCAGCTGGACCTCACCAGCAGGACACCTTGGTGGACACGGATGATGATGATGATGATGATGAGGAGGAGGAGGAGGAGACAGTCGTTAGCCAAGGCCTTCCCTGAGCGGCTCGCCGAATACTTGGGGCTTCCTCAGCCTGAGGTGGAACAACTGCTAGGACTCACCCCTCGGGAAGTCCTCATTCTACACCCTGCTGCTAGAACTGTGATTCTAAACCAAAAAAAGATGTGGTGGCACTTGCCAAAAAGAGATGGCTTTAACCCCATTCGGCACAGCCTACCAACAGGCTGCTCAATGCCAAGTTTTGGCCGTTGGAGGGGGACCACCGCTTGCATTCGGCACACCCTCGGTTACACTGCTCGGTGATCACTGCTCTACTCCAAGCCACAATCTTCTTTGACTGCATCATCCTCGGCACTCCTGGGTAAGGAGGAGAAAATCCTGGAAGCATACAGGAAGAAAATGTATTCCAACGCTTCCTTTCATCTTCGAGTCTAATGCGGACGCTATGCTCGCCGCTGTCAACCAGAGGCTTTGGTGGGAAATTGTAGACTTCCTTCCAGGAACTTGCAGGGCCAGGCACGCTTCAAGGCGGGGCTGGCGGAGGGCAAAATTGTAGCGCAAGACATTATGGAGTCCACGGTGGCGCACATTGACACCTCAGGCCATGCTATTTGCATCACTACGGACATGAGAAGGATGGTCTGGTCAACCCGAACATCCATGAGTGCATACTGGACCTTCCATTTGAGGGTGACAACCTGTTCGATTCCACTATGGATGAGGAACTGGATTAGAAGAACAGTTCAGACTGCCGGATCCTTATCCATCCTCACCAAGGCCAGTCCGAAAGCATACAGCCGGATGCAACAGCCGTCAGACAAGGGTTGGTCCTTCAGTGGGGAATCTAGGAACGACGGTCCAGGCAACTGGACAGGTCTCCTAGCCAACACTGGTGCAAACACAAGGCCATGCAAAAGGGCTTTTTTCAGTCCCCCCTCCTCAGCCGGAAAAAAGGCATGACACGCCCATCTGGGTCCACGTGTCTCTTGTAGGTGGTGGCAGGCTTGCCCTTCACTCCCAATGCTGGCGCATGAGATTCACGGACCCCTAAATCCTCAGTAGTGACCACGGGCTACCACCTACCTATCCCTTATATCTCGCTCTCCTCCCCTCTGCTCCCACAGATTGGGACAGCAACTCTTTGCGGAAATTCGCTCGCTCTTAGTCAGGCAGTGGAAGAAGTCCCAGCCTTCCAGCGGGGTCTGGGCTTCTATTCATGGATTTCCGTCATACACAAGAAGAACCAGGAGGGCCTGGGAGTTGCATTGGACCTTTCCACCTTGAACCTTTCCCTTCCTCTTCAAAAGTTCAAGATGGTTATCCCAGTGCTTATAGCAGAGACACTGTGCATGGAAGACTGGATGTGCTCCCTGGATCTGAAGGATGCGTACCTACACGTCCTGATCTCGCAGCCCCATCAGTCCTTTGAGGTTCAGGATCATGGGCTTTCATTTCCAATACAAGGTTCTACCCTTCGGCCTCAATTCAGCCCTCAGGGTCTTTACAAGACTGATGAACGTGGTAAATTAACAAGGGGGATCCTGGGAGTCCCTCTGCCAGGCATTAGTCCTGGTTACGAGAGACTTACCCAGAGTCTTTAGCTCACTATCTTTCACAGAGAAGAAATATCCCAAACATATCAGTCTTTGTCCTGCCCTGGGGCAGTCCAGCACTGAAATGCTAGGCAATTCTCCTCTGAACAAGAGTACCAACAGAAACCCCAGACACGTGTTTCGGCCTGGTTGGACCTCATCAGTAGGGTGGATCTGTGCCTCGAAGAATAGTGAGCAAGGGGTGCACGTCTGGATTCCCCTAGTAACTTGGGGTGAGACCCAAAAATGATGAACGTGGTGGCAGTCCTTCTCAGGGCCCAAGGTCACCAGATCTATCATACCTAGACTACTGGCTCATCAGGGCAGGGTCTCCGGTGCCAGTCCACCACACCTCCTCTGCCCTCATGAATACTCTACACGAGTTGGGATTTTCCATCAATCTCAAGAAATCACAGCTGGAGCCTAGGCAGAATCGACCGTTCCTGGGCCTCATCTGGGGTCCGTGCTCTGAGTTTTTCCCTCGGAGGACAAGATCACTGCCATCAAGAGGGCCACAGTGAATTTCTCAACAGAGCAGTGACCTCTGCATGGTGGTATCAACACCTTCTTTAATCGTGGTGGCATGTCGCCTGACAGTGCCATATGTACAATAGGTCAAAACCTTGATTTTTTTTAATTTTTTAAATTTTTTTTTTATTGGGGTGTCTGTGATAAACAGACATAACATTTTCTTGAATATCCTGTGGCTAAAAGATATTGAGGCAACAAACACTAACAATCTCACAGAGATTGTGATAGGTAGGAAAGAGGCTGAAACGTATGACAGTGTAAAGGCAGTCTTGCTTATGCCCTTCCACGAACATGCCTCTGGAAAGCAACCGCTGTGGCTTTGGCTCTGATAGTGTGGGCATGCATATTTGCCGGCAGTGGTTTGTGCTGCCCCTCATAGGCCTCCATGATGGCTATGGAGGACTTGGAAGCCTGAAAGCCCAGCTTTGACCCACCAAAGGTGACAAAGCCTCTGATTTGCGAAAGCTCTTTTTTGTCTAGGTAGAATTTTAGAGCGTGCCTAACATCTAGACAGTGAAGTAACCTCATAACTTCGTCCTTCGGGTCTCTGAAGAAAGTAGGTAGCACTATCTCCTCATTCAGGTGCAACAAGGAGACTACCTTGGGTAAGAAAACAGGGTGAGTTCTACCACCTTGTCCTGGATTTCACTGACCGTGCGTGCAGACGTAAGACCTACCAAGAGAGCTGTCTAAACAGGGACTAGCCTGTTGTCCGCAGATGCCATCGGCTCAAATGGTCAAGGTGCCGTGGAGGTCCAACACTAGGTCTTAACACTGGGTTGAAGGATGAGAAGACCTCCAAGTTCCGGTAGGCTCCAATGACCGCCAGATACGTATGACGTGCGTCTACTTGCACCCCCGAATGTGGGAGGTGTGCTGAGAAGGATAGCACGTCATCCAACATGCAGGTCAGCGGATCAACCTCCTTTGGTTCCGCCCAGTGATAAAACCTATTCCACTCGCTTTTGTACTGGCTCCTATTAGCATCGCTCTTAGCACCCTGTATGATGTCTAGGCTGGCCTGTAACGTATGCAAATGCTTTACTATTCAGGAACCACGCTGAGAGGGTTAACTTCTGGGGGAGGAGGGTGGATGACCGTGCCTCCCTGCTGAGATAGGCAAGATGGGCCCAGTGGAAGGTGCATCGTGGGCTGATTCGAAATGCTGAGCAGTTCTGAGAACCATGGCCTTGCCAGCCACCAAGGAGCTATCAGAATGATACTGAGGTGCCGGGACTCCCTTATCTTGCATATTATTTTGTGTACCATGGGAGTGGGAGGGGAGGCATATGTGTTCATGTGCTTCCACTGCATCTGCAATGCATCACCCAGAGAGCCTTGTCCCTGCCAGGACTCGAACTGGGGTCACCTGCGGTTGGACCCGGTGGCAGAGATCCAACTGAGGATGACCTTATCTGTTGAAGATCCCCTGAAGGACCTGTTAGTTCTAGTGCCATTCGTAGTTATCCGCACCCAGCCTGCTGAGACTGCCCGCCTTCAGGTTGGACTGCCCCCAGGAGTTGGATTGCTGCCAAGTGTATGTTGTCCAACAGAGCCACTCCCAAATGTTGACTGCTAGAGTGCACAAGGGCAGAGACCTGATGCCACCCTGCTTGTAGATGTATTACATGCTGGTGAAGCAGTCAGTTTGAATGAGGCTTGCCTTGCCCCTGATCATCGGAAGGAAGGCGTTGAGCGCGAGCCAGATGGCCACCAACTCGAGCCAGTTGAGGTGCGCCTCCTTCTCCTGATGGGATCAAATCCCATGGACACTGTGGCTGTCCAAGGTACCTCCCCAGCCCTCTAGGGATGAGTCTGTGGTGATGCTAGCCTGCAGTGATGGTAACCTGCGATGCTGGTTGCCGGAAGGGCCTACCTATCCACAAGTTGTAGTCTGTGCTCCACCAGACTAGGTCCTGGTGGAGATGAAGTGGGAGCTGACCAGCTATGCCTGGGAACCCTTCTCCTGACTCCAGGAGGCTGCAAAGTGCACCTGCAAGCGCCTCATTTTGAGCCTTGTGTATGGCACTACCAGGAATCCGACTACCACCTCCTCCTGTATTAAAGTGCTCTAGACCAACAATAGCTAATATCAGCTGACTTTAATTTCAGCAGGAAAAAGACCGAATAAAGGGTCCCAGAGCGTGTCTGTTAATAGAAAAAATGACTTATTTCACGAAACACCTCTTTAAGGGAGTGTTTTTTTTGCTAAAACAAATATACATTATGTAGTACAATTCAAACTCTCATACATCGAATGATATCATTCATCAAGAATTAGTATATAAAACTGGCTTACATTTTGTACCAGAAGTTCAATTGTTAACCAGATAGTGTTTTTTTTTTAATTGGGCACATGTTTTAACTATCAAACCTTTCTAGCATCAGAATAGAAAATAGTCATCAGTTCAAGAGAACTGAGGAGAAAATATAAATAAACCAACAACCAAAAAAATGACAATATCACAAATGCCAGGGCAGAGGTGGCTTCAATTATATAAGATTTTCAATAAGTACCTTAGCCTTTCTCTTGGCTACAAGCAGTCTCCCCACCACTATAAAGTACTACTACCTTTGCCCGGCATTCACACAACCCCCCCCCCCCCACCCACATAAAGTCCGATTCAGACCTTACATCCCTCCAGGATTTCAAATACAATTTTCAGAAAGGCTAGTAACGTCAGTGTTGAGGAAAGCTTAGCTCCCAAAATCAACAGGATCCACCAAGCATCAGCATCCAGAGTTGTTTCCAGAAACACTTCCCAGTCGCCGGGTATGGTTGTCCCTTAATGCTCTGCAAAGTAGAACTAGATGGAAAAGAGTTTCATTGCCGCAGCCACATAGTCTGCCCAAGGAAGGGCTTCCTTTTCTCCATAACTTCCTTTGTAGGATATAAGTTCAGTCGGAAATGCATAAACTGACTTCGGAGATAGCTGCTGGGAAATGTGACCAGGTAAGGTAGGACTCTGCCTCTTGCCCTTACGTCTGGGATCGACTTGCCATATATTTTAAATTTGTCTTTCGCCTCCATTGAGGTAATCCTATCGATATCCATCATTTTTCGTTTCACTAGTGTAGGATTTTGTAATAAATTATCCTGATTGGCATTGACACTAGAGAGCAATGAGATGCAGGCCGTATTCCATTGCTCAAGAAGGGGCTCTGATTTTTCGACTAGGGCATTTTTCATAGTAGCAAATCCTCTAGCTCCTTGTGCACTAAGGCCCTTGCTCTAAAAAGCCCAGGGATTTCCAAGCCACCAGCACATACAGAGAAGTAAAACCAGTCTCTATTCTTATAGGCTGGACTGGTGTAGAGTTAGGCAGAGATAAAACGCGCCTCCAGAATAGCCCTTCCAGTTTTGGCCAAAGATTGTGGGATAACACCAAAGAAGCCATAAGTCAATATTGGTGTTACCTTTTTGCGATTAAAAAAATCAATCACTGGAAGCAGTGTAAACTTGCAGTATCGTTTCATGATCGATCTTGCCTTGGCGGCCAAATTCTTCACCTTGCTGTGCAAACATTTTTCTTGATAGGCATCCGTGCCACTGCTGCTGAGACTCATTCCGATATAGGTCAGGGAGGCGACCTCAAAAAAAATCTCGCCTTTCAGAAACCAGGCATTGCGTTGATTTGTCCTTCCTGCCATACCCCCATGGTCAGAATTCTCGATTTATTCACATTGATCATTAAGCCACTGGCTTCAATGTAGAGTTCTAATGCATTGAGTTGGTGCTGCAGACCAACCTGTGTCTGATCCATCATGACCAGGTCATCAGCATAGAGCAATCTGTTTAGGGATTCACCTGCCACGGTTGGTGGAAAACATCTTGTCTTAACAAAAGCAGTGTTGATATTGGAGATGAACAAGTTGAAAATTGTCGGGGCCAACCTACACCCCTGCTTAAGTCCCTTCTCCGTTTGGATTGGCTTAGTTAGATTGCATAGGCTGTCCAGTCTCACCGATGTTGGAGTTCCAGCGTGTAAGGCCTTTATTGGTTCTAAAGTATCCTTTGGGCAGTCCCAGCGTTCCAGCTTTGACCACAAAATACCTCTGTCCAGAGAGTCAAAAGCGTGGGCTAGATCAATAGAGGCCAAAAATATTTTACTGGATGTTGTAGCCTTTGCCCTCATATCTAGTAGATTAATTAGAAAAAAGGCTGTGCCAATTCCTTTAACAAATCCAGCTCGCCAGATGTCTCGATGGTTTGATGCCTTACTCCATTCTGTCAGATTTTTAAGAATGACTGCGGCAAAGAGTTTTCTGATCACATCGAGTAGGGTGATAGGCCTGTAGTCAGCCGGGTCAGACCTATCGCCCTTTTAAAAAATTGGCACTATGATAGAATGTATCCATGAGAGAGGTATCTTCTTGGTTGTTTTAATGTGATCGAATATCTGCACAATAAAGGAGGCCCACTCTTCTGGGTTGCACTTCAGCATTTGGTTGGAGATGCTGTCCAGTCCAGCCGCCCTAGATGCACTAGCCAAGCTGATCAAGGACAAAACTTCCTCTTTATCAGTATTAAGTAACCATTTCTCCTGAGGATCTACTATATGCAACTGCTTTGCAAATCGAGAGTGCGTATACAAAGACTTAAAGTGAGTGTCCCAGAGTTCTGACGCATTGGCTATTAAAGACGACTGAGGATTGTTAATGTTGAACATTTTCCGCACTTCCGCCGTATTTTTTGATGCGATCCACTTCAGCATCTTTTCAGCATCTCTTTGCAGCATAAGGTATTTATGAGAGGTAATCCAATTTTTTTATTTTTAAAACCAGGTTTATTTTTGGTTCGAAGGCATACATGTAATTTCAAAGTAACATTTGCCAATAATACTCACTTAGGTTCTGCAGTTTACTTATGTTCATAGGAGTTCGCATTACCTTCAAGGATTTTCAGTTTTCAACCCCTCCCCCCCCTCACATTTTCCTTTTATCCCCCACCCTCTATATATAAATCCCTCACCCTCCAACTTTAAGCACTATTTTACACTTAAGAGTTCAGACTATTTAGAATCTTTTCCTGGCTTTAGTGTCTCAATGTGTGGAAGAATTCAGATTACAAGCGTGTTCCGGAGTAGGCAGGGTTTGAAGAAATGAGCTTCTCTGTCCTGTACATGTTCATGGAATGGGTTCCAGGTAGTTAAGAATCTTAGATATTTACTGGTATTGATGGCGCATATCTTCTCCATGGCCATTACTCCCCAGATCTTGATCCACCACCATGCTGAGATTGGGCCCTCCTTGTTTTTTCCAATTTTGTGCAGGGGTCATTCTTTCTGCCGATAATAGGTGAGTAATAAGCTTGGCGGCTGTTCCTGACATTGCACATTTCCCTTCTATAGGGACTCCTAAGAGAAATGTCTTCAGGGATCTCGGCAGTTCAACCCCTGAAATGTCCTTTATCCAAATAGTGTTTTACAAACTTTCGGTCAATTTTTGAAAGTGTTTGGTCAGAGCTTCAAAGACAGGGAAAAATAAGACGTTTCATAGTGACAGTGAATATAAATGTAAACATTCCACTAATGTATGTTTTTTAGAACACAGAACTACATGGACTACGCCTTCGACAACTACTGCTTGGATGCCAGCTCGAGGTCCGACGCTGGGCAGGCAGTATTAAGGAACTTGTTTTCCTAGGAGGGTCACCTCTCCACTCTGGGGCTACATTCAGTTGTAATCGCCCATACAGTATTGAGGAAAGGGGTCGGGACGTAAGAGTAATTAAAAGTTCTCCAGCATGGGGTCTGGCATGGATTCACATGCTCATGAATATTCCCCGTCAGGCTGGGAATCCTCGGTAAAGAAAAATCAGTATCAGTTTCGTTTCTGATCTGTCTTTCGTAGTAGTAACTCAAGAACCCCTAGAGGCACCGCGATGACAGTCTTCCTCTTGGCCTCCCGGCGCTGATGGAGGAAACCTTCCTTTTTCTGCTCCTCCGGGCAGAGCTGGAACAATTCGGATGCCCTGGCGATCATGGCGTGGAATGAGCCAATCTCGTCGGGCGGGGATGCCCGTGCGATGGGAGACCCGTTCCGTCGCCCTCAGAACCCGTCGTCGAGCCCACCGCACCGTCATCTCCCGACTCGTGGGAGGATGAGGATGGAACTGCAGGCCTCACGGGGGCGAGTGGAGGAGAGGGTTGGGTCCTCCGTCGTTTGTTCTGAGGACTTCCCGACGGGCCAGGATGCGGGTCCTCCGGCCTGGGCCGTGGTAATCTCGTCCTTATCTCAGAGCATAAGGACTGGATCGCAGACAAAATGGCCGCCGAGCTGTCCTGAGGGCTAGGTTCCGGCTGCGCCGGAAGGGAAGGCTGCTCTTCCTCGCCATCGTCGTATTCCTCGGTTATCTCCCGAGGATCTTCCTTGCGGGACCGAACCTTCTCGAATTGTACTTCGAGATTCCTTGTGAACCTCGGTCAGTTCCTCCTCTGAGGCTGACTCAGAGCTTGAGGAGGCTTCCGTGCCCCCCGCCCCTTGTTCCATCATGGTGGCCATGACGATGGGCTGAAAAGAGGATTCCCTCCTTGGCGGCAGGAAAACTCTAGTCCCGGAGGCAGTCTCCACTGGCGGGGTCTCTGCCGGCTTGGCCAGAGTCGCCACGATCGCCTCGATAGAAGCCTTTGCCTGCTGGGTAGGGGCCTTCACCACCTTAGGTGCGTCCTGGGCCTTCACCTTAGGGGGAGGGGCGACGCCTCGCTCCCCCTCACCCGAGATCGGACGGGGCCTCTCCTGAAGCTTACCCGGGGTCTCGCACTTCCTCTTCCCCGAACCGGAGCGCTGGCTCGTGGTTGACGGTGCCGGGGAAGGTGCACCCTGCCTGGCGACCGAAGAGCCAGACCTTTCAGCGCTCTCGGAGCCAGCGGACTCCTGGCGCTTGGCCTGGTGTTGGGCCCCCGTCGCCGGGGCGCCCGCACAGGACTTAGAAGCCCGCTCGGACCCTTTCTTCTTCTTCTTCTCACCCGTTGAGCCTTTCTCCAACCAGCTGGCGAGACGAGATCGACGGTCCCTCATGGTCCGCTCCGACAAGTTCTTGCAGAACTGGAAGTCCTTCTCTACATGAGTCTTGTCGCCATGAAGACAGTAGAGGCATCGCGAATGTTCGTCCTCCTTAAACACATTCTGCAGCCCGCATCCAGGGCAGCTGCGAAACAGCTTGGGTCCGGGTGACTAACTCGCGTCCTGGGCCATCTCGAAGTAGGCCGCAAATCTTCTGGAATCCTCCAAAGTGCGAAACACGCAGTAAAAGCTCGAGTGCTAAGCACGAGGACTCCCAACACTTGAACGTGCGGTAAAAATCTGAAGATGGCTGCCAGAGGCGGGGCTTAGGGAGATGGCAGTCATTGGCTGTGGTCAGTATGACGCAGAGATCAGTGATTGGTTACTACTACGAAAGACGGATCAGAAACTAAACTGATACTGATTTTTCTTTACCGAGGATATCCAGCTTGACGACGGTTAATATTCATGAGCATGTGAATCCATGCCAGACCCATGCTGGAGAACAACAGTTACAGGTAAGTAACTTGTTCCTTACTCACTGTAGTGATGAACGTACTCCTCCATACGTCCCCCCGTCCTCCCTCTTAATAAAACTGGTGTCATTAGGCAATGGTAATATTGTCGACTCGTCAAAGGGGACCGAGTGGCACTGGTGGGCGGAGTCAGGGAGCACATGCTCCCAGGGCCGCACTCCTGCGTGCCTCTAAATTTAAAGGGGAAGACTATTTTTTCTGATGACAAAGGTTCGCTCTCCCGTCCCTTGCGAGGGATGCCCCATACAGTATGGACTAGGAGTACGTTAGTCACTATGGTAAGTAACTTATATCCCACTGTATGCAGCGAAACCATTGGATTAGGCACCTTTTTATTAGTTGTTGATTGTCTCAATGTGGGCTCTGGGGTGATCCGAAGAATGTATATGTTGATGGAAAATGTGTGGAACATATTTGCAAAGGAAAATCATTTTTTGATAGTGAGGTTTCATCTGGGAACAGCAAAATGTTTTTGGGAATCTTATATTGAAAATGATTGCAGATCAGTAATGTCAAGCTAGATTGAGGCCTTTGGGACTGTACTAGAATGACAAATGCATGATCAGGGTAAAGTGACAGACTTCCCAGTTGATCTTTACGTTTTGTACAAATGTTTGTATACTTCATACTGGACCATATACCCTTTTTAATTTATTTTTTTACAAATATCAAAACACAGCATACAGGGGTGGAATACTGGTGGGGGGTCAGATTATCAAAATGTTCAAATCTGTGACATTTTCTAGCGAATCAGGATGACTACGCACACACTGAGCACATATTTCACGTCGTTTCATTTTACGGAAAAATTGTACGGCCGAACTATCCCTATCACTGTCAGTGGTCCCTACCTATGTTACTAACTAAGCTGCTTGTTAGTCATTTGTGACTTTCAAAAGGAATAAGTCTGCTGTCCAAACTAACCTAGCTGACCCTACCACCATGATAACCAACTTGGGTCTGAAGAATAGATCCCTTCTCCTAAGGGTACTTCTGGTAGCACAAATTAAAAAAGGGGGTGGGAGCCCCTCTACTGAGAATGAACATGGCTCAAATACCCTGCTCGGTAATTTCTCCCACTCGGAGCTCCTGCCTATTCGGTTTCTCACTGGAGTTTGCTGTAACACTGACATGTCTCTGTTCAATACAGTATGGGCTTGAAACTCACAGGCTTCACTGCACATGCCTATTCTGCCTCCTCCAGATGTTATGCAGCTTGGGGCCGTCCCTTGCCTGCGTATACGTTCCTCTCTGTTTCTCACCAGGTACTCGCTACTCAGCATACTCGTCCTAGTGTATTGGGTGCTTCCATTTAAAGGGACATGATCTCTTTCTGGGTGATAATTATATCTATTGAGTTTTTCTTGGTCCCAGTCTTGTTGATTAAAAGTCTCTGGTATTTTAAAGCATCCCTTGTAGGCCACGGTGTGCACAGATTTAGGGAGTTCCTCACGGGAACTGGAGTAACTGTCAGCCAAGGGGGGGGTGTCTCCTGGTGAGGTCAAACTTGCCATGGACATATAGGGAGGGTCTTGCGGAGCAGGCTCACCTTCCAAGCCTCACAGGGGGGGGGGTGCTACCCCTTTGGGGGGGGAGAGGGGAATGCAAATGTCCTTGATGTGGCTGTTAATATATTAACAAAGATATTCACTCACTAAAAAAGAATGTGGCCAGTGTCAATAAAAGCAATATGCATTCAACAGTGTATACTCTGAACCCTGGTTCACAGTTCATTCAATAGTTCAACAGGAGAGTGTTCTGCCCTCTGGTCCATGGGATCTATGGTGTGTTACTACTGAACTCCCATGTTCATTTAAACTGTGCACTTCTGTTTGTGGCCTGGGCTTGAAGGGGCAGGTGCTTCGACCCAATTGAACGACAGACAGCAAGTGGTGAAATGACACAAGCATCAGGCAAGTGTTGGAGTTTAATTATGGGAAAAAAGTGGTATAGATGTTTTTGAGGTTGCAGTTTCAGCAGATAAAAGAGAAATAATTACAAATGTTGCTATAGATTACTGCATACTTGTTTATCAATTGTGGGAGTGCAGTAGTATGTTCTTACTCTTTTAAAAAAAAAAAAAAAAAAAAAAAAAAGTATAAAACCCCAGAGGGTGAATGTCATTACTTTGGGCAAATCTTACATGCTCTGAAGGGGCTTCTGGATGGACAACCATACATCTCGTGCTACAAAGACAAAATTAGGTAGATGGTTCCTGTCGTTTCACCGTTTTCAAAGGGGCCCAGCCTTGAATGAGGTGAGGTCGGCAGGTACTGGCTCTTTTGCATGAGGAGTCTGAACAAGCGCATCCATTAGAAACTGTGGCACTTAATTTGGTCTAAATGAAATCACACATACTGACTACTACTACCATGTCTTGGTAAGCTTTATGATGGGGACTAAATCAGCTAAGCGACCCCTTGCCTACCTTCTCCAACACCCAATGCATGTTAGCCAGTTCAACTGCACTGGGAGCCTTTGCAGAGCATAGAATGCGGCAGTGGGTTAATAAAAATAAATAGTTGTGCAATGTCCTCCAGTATCTAACTTTTGATACATGATGCATCACAAAATGTGGTTGGTGATATCTTGGTGCCTTTCTTGCTAAGAAATTTTGTTTTCGGGCATGACAGTACGCAAGGAATCTTCCTTGTGTAGGGCTATGTTGGTGGGTATAGGGCTGATCGATCAGAGGACATTTTAGAAACCTTGTATGGAGCTTGGTTTAACCGGATGTATACTAATTGACCATGGGAGAATTGGCCTCGGGAGAATTAGGACAATTAGGTAATACCGTTGAACCAGTTGTGTTCTAGACCAGGACATACCAACCTACGATGTTCTGAATTGTCCCATTACACCAACCTCAAGGCAAAGGTCTGGAAACCCCCATAACCCTCAAGTCCCCGGTAATCTAATGGGAAGAGGGTTATAACGTTATTTCAACATAAGGAGGCCCACCCCCAGTGTGTTCCGTACCTTTTGGTTTTGGATAGTGTTGCAACTCTGAATAAGTCTTTAGTTACTCTTGTGTTTCAAGTAAATACTACAATATACTGGCCATTGTGCATTCTCTTTTAAATGATTTTCACTGCTAAAAGCAGATACTATTTGATCATTCAACTGAAAACCTAACTGACTCCTATATAAAGTGTCTGTTTATTTGTTTAATGTTCTTTCCTACTTGTACCTCTTTGTGTGTCTGGAGTGAATGTTTATTTGTCTCATCATACTAACCTGCTCCTAGTTATGTCACAATCGCGTTGCCTTTTCTGTCCCACTGGAGAACACCGAGTCCTTCACTAGGCCATCCTGAAATGTTCATAGTGACCCCCCCATCCACCTTTTTTTCCACACTTTTAAGGGCATTCTGTCTTTAGTGTTAATCTCTCTCGTATATCCTTATCTGGCTGCTACGTACCATTTTAGCATATCAACCAGCCACCTATTTATGCAGTGAACCCTCAATACAGTAAGTGCGTCTTCGTTGGGTGCATTTTTCCCTGAGTATATCCAATTATAGTGTATTGGTAAATAACCAATCGGAAGTCTGGAATCGTGCAAAGAAACGCATTGCATCCAGAGCTGCTTTCTCAAGACAAACTCTGTAAAAAGGTTGTAAAAGTATCCGGAGTTGCTTAATGACTTTCAATCCTTGTCTTTTGGAGGGCATAAAAGGGAACACACTTTGATTATTTTCCCCTAGCAGACGGCAATGCAGACTGTCGTGGATTCTGGCCCAGGTACTGAACCACCGTACAGTTGGTAAAACCTCATTGTATGTAACTCAAAAGAATGTATAGCTTCAACTAAAACACTGCTGCAGATCAGCAAACAAATTAATCAAGATTTGGGACTGACTTTCGTTCCTGAATCTGTAAGACCTTCCTGTAAATCTCACATCTGTGTCCTTCAAAGTTTGCCCTTACTAGTAAGACTTCAAACGGTATGCCTATTATTGTACGCTAGCCGTGTTGTCACCTTGTGGAGCCCAACTTTTCTTCACAGCTAGGTTTGCGCATACATATAACATTAACTTCTGCTTCCTTTAGATTGCAGCCACTTATGTTACTATTGCCTTGTTATATATTATATCCTCCCGTTTTTTAATGCCTTGCAACTATCTGTTGCATGGTTCAGTCTTAGTCTTTAATATCTCCTCCTTCCCTATACACTGAACTGCAGTCTGTAAGGAGTTTATTTACTGCTTTCTTGCAATAAAACTTTGAAACCTAAACCTAGTCAACATTTAATATTCAATTTCTTCTGTTTTGTAGGGAGTAAATTTATACGTTAAGAACCTGGATGATGGCATTGATGATGACCGGCTTAGGAGGGAATTTTCTCCTTATGGTACGATCACAAGTGCAAAGGTAAACAAATATTGTCAAATTGGGACTGGATTTGTATGTTGTCTCAACCTCTGGATTGTAGACACATTTGTAATTGTTTTGGTTTTCCCTTGTTTAGTGTTCTTTCATAATTGTCTGGCAATTCATCCTTCATGTTCTGATCTGCAATTTTGTACTTTTCTTCCAATAAATGCTGTCCTTATGTTTTGTTTCAATTCAGGATTAGTTTGCATTTTCCCCATTGAATTTAAATGTGCTTTAATAGTATACATTTGTTTTTTTTACTGGAAAGATGCATCTTCATGTATTGTTGGTTTTGACCTTCTTTAAAATGAGTTGCTAGTGTTTGGTTCCTTCTATTGTCATTGCTATATTTACATTTAGTTTTCTTGTGGAATTTGCATTTTTTCTCTCAAAAAATGTATCTTACAACATTCCCTAGTTAAGAGCAACCTTTGGCTCACCAGATGCTTTGACTGCAACCCCCATCAGCCGTAGTCCATGGCGAGGGTTCATGGATGTCACATTAAAAAACATTTGGAGAGCCCAGGCCCTGCCATACTTTTTCCACACTGCTGCTTGAGGTGAATCTTGGTTTCTTGATTTCTAACCAGAACTGATTTTTTTTGTTTAAGGGCTGCACATTAGAAAGGCCCCCCCCCCCCTTCAGCTGAATTTGGTGGTTGCGCCGCTTACACTATTGCCACTGTGTTCCGCATTACACATACTGGCACATATATTCTCTATGTACTCAGCCTGCATTTTTTATTCTGGGTCGAGCCCACCTCCCCCATTTAACATAGTCTCTTCTGCTAAGTAGATGAGGAGCATAGACTGGTCCTGATCTCCTCTCTTGGACTCCATTCTATGAGCTGGGCTTTGGGCAATGATTGAGATTTATGGCCATCCACGCGGCCTTCATTTAAATTGATGACCCTGTGGCTTCCAGTTAACACCTACCGGGCCTCCTGGATGACACAGCTAATCATCCCCACAAGGCACGCAGAAAGCACGAATTGAAGATGAGTCTGGCCAAAGCGAAGGTAAGCACAGGATCCTCCTCCATCAAAGCTTTGCTCCATGCCTTGAAGGGGACTCCTGCTGGTTCGCTACCCAACTCTCTTAGATGGGATCAGGAGGTAGACGAGGCCCCAACGACTAAGGGAGCTATCCAATGCATATTGCTTTCCTTTCTGCAAGACATGAAAGCTTCCATGCAGTAAATAAAGAAGTCCCTCTCCAACCTAGGACTTTACTTACAGACCAACGAACAGCGCATATCTGAGCTGGAATCCTCCTCCTATGAGCATTCACACAGTCAAGGGAATTGGAACAGCGACTGCAGGTCCTAGAAACCAAATTTCATTTCATGAGGAAACAGATAATAGGTCTAGGAGGAAGAACGTGGGTTCGTGGGATCCGCATGGCATAACCAATCTTGAATTAGAGGATTGTGGGAAGTCTCAGTTTGGTACCATCCTGGGAGACTTGATGGGTCTGGATCTAACGCTGGACCGGACACACCAGGTGTTTTCCAACTTCCAACAACATAAAGGGCTGGCTCCTGATGTATTAACCAGCGTCCATTACTTTCAGTCAAAGGAACTCATCTTGCAATAAGCACAGGGCCACCAAAACTTGAGTTTCAGGGTAGCCGCAATTTAGCTAATTCAAGATCCAACTCCCTCGACTACCTTGAAGCACCATCAACTGAAGTCTCTGAATACCTGGCTGCAAGGTAAAGGGATCCAATACCATTGGTGGTTCCCTTTCAAAATGATCTTCTCGATGGACGGTAAGAAGCATCAATACTCCACGTTGAGGGCAGCGGTTGGCACTCTGAAAGTTCCCGAATCTGAAATTCAGCTCCTAGAAAAAGGTTTATGATCCCGAACGGCTTCAAGTTTGGACTGTCATGCATTCTAGATGAAATATAGGCGGCGGTTGAGGAGCCCCTCACTTGATCACTGGGACAGCAGTGTTGGACTCTGCGGATCCCACCTAATAGCAGTTCATTCTTGTGCTTTCTCCTTCTGGTTTCCTTTTGAAAGTTGGTTACACATGCGTTCCCTCGATTTCTTTGTTCCACCCTCAGGGACGCACACTTTCTTGGTTAGTCTGCTTAACTGTTATATCAGAGTTTTGGGCAGGATTAATATCTAAAATAAATGTGTGTGAGCATTATTTTGTGTGTTGGGCCGCATGTGCATACATCCCTTTTACAGGGGTTAAACCTGATACTTACCTTTTTTGGGACTGTCTTATTTCATTTGGGGTTTTCTGAATCTTTTATTTTTGTTTATTTGGGATTCACTTGGTTCCGGCCACCACGGGAGAGAGCGTTTCTATTATGGATTTAATTCTGGAGGTTCTTGGTGCATGAGCAGGTCCCCCTGGGACATTATCCATGGTGTATGTCGGAGCCTGCTCCTATTCATCTCCCATGTTCCCTCTTCATGGGTCATGGTTGAAGCCCCCCCTGCAAAGTCCTTGTTCGATGATGATGGCACTTAAATTGATTTCCCTAAATGTCCAGGGCCTCAAATCCCCCACGAAGAGACAAAAGACAAAGCATACTGACCAAATTAACTCAACTTGGCACTGATATTGCTCCCCTTCCTACAGGACACACCTTTCGTCAAGATTAGCTGAGATTACAATCCGTCTAGTTTCCTCAATCGTTTTTTGCCTCAGCACCAGACAAGAAAGCGGGGGTGGGGGGTTGCAATTTTGATGGTGAGGCCCGTTACCTTTTCCAAGTTCGAGATACTCTGCCACCCTGGAGGGTTGGTTTGTAGGCGTGTTGTGGCAATGGGGGGGTGAGGGGGAACCTTAACTCTGCTCTCAATATATGTGCCAAACCAATGCCATTTTTTTGTCCTCTGAGCTGTTTCCTAAGGTGGTCCAATTTCAATGGGGGGTGAGGGGATTTGGTCGTGAGGGTGGGGAAGGTTCTAACTGGATCGTAGTACTCGATGAAGACCTCAACAGATCCGGAAACAGTTTTTCGGGTGGGGTCAGGGCATTCACCTCACCTTGATGCAAGCCATGGAGGACTTGCAGATAGCGGATGCATGGTGACCTCTTCACCCCATGATGAGGGATGACTTTCTTTTCACATGTTTATTTCTTGGCTTTTATTCAATGTACATAGCAGAAACATTTTAGGACACAGTTGTGGAAGAATGACAAACAGTTTCTTGCTTAGATCAGTAGGTCGGTTTAGCCAATGTAACTTATCAAACTAAACAAACGTTCCATACAAGTCTAGCTCATCCGTCTGGTAAGTGTGAGGTGGCCCGCCAATGCCAGGTCAGACCTAATATTTGCAGTGTTTCAGGGGGGGATGCCCCTGATTCGCGTATTCCGGGGCCAGTGAAACCAGGGCACCTTTGTTCTCCAGCATGGGGTCTGGCATGGATTCACATGCTCATTAATATTCCCCGCCGTCAGGCTGGGAATCCTCGGTAAAGAAAAAATCAGTTTTAGTTCTGTTTCTGAGCGGTCTCAACTAATAACCAATCACTGGTCATACTGTCCCCAGCCAATGACTGCCCTCTACCTAAGCCCCTCCTCTGGCAGTCATCTTCAGAGAAGTGTTGGAGTCCTCGTGCTGTAGCTCTTGAGCTTCTACTGTGTATTGCGTTTTTTCGTAGAGTTTACTCTTATTTTTTCGGTCAATTCGAGCCTCAAGCTCCACCGATTCTTCTTCTGATCAACAGGGACCCGTTTCGGAATTTTCTACGCCCCTCAAGGGCAGATTTTCGTCGAATTTCACTTCTTGGAGGATTCCAGAAGACCTTTGATGCCTACCCCAATTGAGACATGGCCCAGGACAAAGGAGATTGGACACCTACTGGATCCAAACTGTTCAGGAACTAGCCAGGATGTGGATTACAGAATGTCTTCAAGGAAGATGAGCACTCCTGGTGCCTCTACTGCCTTCGCGCCAACAAGTCACACGTGGAGGACTGTGTATTCTGTAAGAACATGTCCGTCTGGACAATGAAGGGCCGGCGTATCCAGCTCACCAACTGGCTGGAGGGGAAGAGCCCAGCAGCAGGTGAGAAGTCCGAACAGTCTTCTAATACCTTTGAGGGCGCTCCGGCGACAGGGACCCAACAAAAGGCAAAGCACAGCGAATCCGATGGCTCCGGGAGTGCCGTTGGTTCGGGCCCCTCGGCTGCCAGGCAGAGTGCGATGTCACTGACGCCATCATCCACGAGCCAATGCTCTGGCTCGGGGAAAAGGAAGTTGGAGAATACGGATAAGCGTCGACGGAGAAAGCCAAGGGATTGGTGAGGCAGTGACCCTCCCCCTAAGGTGAAGGCCTCAGACGCTCCCAAAGTCGTGAAGGCCCTGATTCACCCGGCAAAGGCCTCGATTGAAGGAGTTGTCGGCCCTGGCGAAGCCTGTGGAGGCTACCCCAGTGGAGACGACTTCCAGGCCTAGAGTTTCCCTGCCACCCCGGAAGGAATCCTCTTTCCAGCCTATCGAGAAGACTCCTGTGGAACCCCAGGATGAGAAAGAGGGGGGGCACGGTAGCCACAACGGACACAGATACCACCTCTGAGGATGAGCTGGCTGGCGTCAAAGCTATCCTGGACAAGAGGTTTGAGGCCTACGGGAAGAATCCCGATGAGGCGGACGTGGAGAGCAACGGTGGAGCCGACGAGGACCGTGGAGGAAACGGAGGACCCCATGCCCCAGCCGTCGCAACCGATGCTTACGCCACAGGACAATTCAGGAGCAATCCTGATGGCTTTGCAGACCCTGTGTACAGAGATAAGGACAAGGTTGCCCTTACCCCCAGCGGAGGATCCAGCGGCGCCTGGATCGTAGGGGAGCCCACCGAGCGTGGCAACTCTTGACTTCCAGCCCAAGAAACCTGCCTTTTATCCAAAAATCCCCCATTTACACAGCCTGGCTGTCAATCACGCAGCAGGGGGGTTGTCCAGCCCGGACAACCACCTCAGCCAATCATGGCAAAGTGCGACTTGGGTTTCCTAGGATACCCTGTGCATTGGGTGACTACACCCCTCCCTCACATTCAGCCCACCTAGACACGCAGGCGCCCAGAGGAGGACTTCTTGGCAGAAGCCTGCCAAAAGATGGTGAACAAAGAAGGCAAACCTGGTTTGCCGCTCAAAGTAAAACACAAGAAGGACTTTAACAAAAAGAAATGGCGAATAAACCCGACCGGAGCCAAAAGAAAGTCTTTGGTCAAGTGGGGTTTATGTTCGAGGCTAATATAATAGCCTAAAACAATACCACGTTTATATAGTCTAATCGCGGTAGAAAGGTTAGGGTAGATATCCCTGCCACCAGCCAAGTCTAAATGTTAAGAGCAAAACAAAGCTCAGAGGCGCACAGACAACAAGGGGTAGGATTTAACCTTTTCCAGTACTCCATGTAAGATGGGTTGTGCTGGGTCTGTAGTTAAGTGACTATGTAAAGTTAATGGCAACTTTACCAATTTCTGGGGGACAGTAGTCGGCCCCAGAAAAAGGAGTCATTGGGAAGTCTTTAGAGACAACTCAATGTTACTGCACTGAAGGTGCTGTGTAACACAAACAACAAGTTGGGCTCATGGAGTGGTGTGCTCCAGAGTCCAAGATAACACAACAAGTAGAAATACACATGACAAAACATGGGTAAGAGTGGGAAAAAGAGGCACACTCTTACCAAGTGAAAGAACTCCAGAAATCCAGCAAAGCTGCTGGGGGACTCCCTAGGTGAGGGAAATTAGCCATAAAATGAGAATTCTCCCTAACACTCCCTTCCATCCCCTCCACCGAGGAATGACACTGGAGCGGAGACGATTGGACGGATCTTCCATCACCCCCTGCCCAAAATTGGCTCCTTTCATGCCATGATCGCTAGGGCATCGGAGCTTTTCCAGCTGTGCCCCGAAGAGCAGAAGGAAGGTTTCCTCTACCAACGTCAGGAGGCCAAGAGTAAGACGTCCTCAGTGTCCTGTTACTGGACGACATTTGGGACGAAGGACTGTCACTGCTGAAGAACCCGTCCATGGCCCCTGCGAAGAGGGACCGGTACGAGAAGAAGTACCGGGTCCCAGACTCTGCTCCTATGTGCCTCAGAGCACAGCCGCCCCGGATTCGGTGGTCTCTGTGGCAGCCAAGAAGAAATCGGCAGGGGCGACGGCATCAACTTCCACTTCCCTGCCGGACGGCAAGGGGAAATGAGCTGGACGCCATGGGACGACACGTGATCTCATCGGCAGCGATGACCATCAAGGCGGCCAAAGCCCTTGCGTTCATGGCACGCTACGACAGCTGTGGTTCAAGATCGCTCCCCTCCTGGACTTCCTCGCAGACAAGAGGGTGGAAGCCCTTGAAATCCTGCAGGAATGCGAGGTGGCTTCGGACCACGCCATCACGGTGGCCACGGACATCGCCGACGCCGCCTTTCGCCAGATGGCAACAACATTTGCCGCCGCGGTTCGCTCAAGGGCACCGATTTCCGTCAGGACGTGTAGACTAGGGTACTGGACATGCCCTTCGATGGAAACAACCTATTCTGGAAAGCGGTGGACGAGTAGTTGCAGGCCATCAAAGCGGACACCGAGCCGGCCCATGTACTAGGCGCTCTTCAACGACCGCCGTCCTTTCGGACCTCTGGAGGCAAATCTCAAGGTGCCTCCAAAGGATTCAGCGGCAGTTTGTCATACCGCCAAGCTGCCCGTTCATTGTCACAGGAAGCTTACAGAGGCCGCAGCAAGACCAGTGGATACAGTCTTCATCGCCAAGGAGCCCAGGGTGGCAAGGCCTCTGCGAAACAGGAGTGAACCGGCCGTGACGTCGGACCCCCACCTAAGCACTCCGGTGGGAGGCCGGCTGGCGAACTTAATCAGCGTGTGGGAGTCCATCTCCACTGTCCGTTTGGTGCTGGATTCCTTGGCCCACGGGCACACTCTGGAGTTTCAAAGAAAGTGCCCCCATTTCCCTCCTGTGGCCAGGAACCACGTTCCACAGCTGCTTCTGGAGGTACGAGCCATGCTGAGTAAGGGCGCGATGGAACTCGTCCCAAAGAGGCTCTGGGGCTCAGCAGTATACTTGCGGTACTTCCTCGTCCGAAAGAAGACTGGAGGCTGGCGACCCATCCTGGACCTTCGGTGCCTGAACAAATGCATTAAAGCACAGAAGTTCCAGATGGTTACCCTTCAGCACGTGCTGGGACAGCTTGAGGAAGGCGACTTCCTATCGTCGCTGGACTTGGAGGATGCTTACTTTCACATACCCATACACAAAGGACATCGAAACTTCCTACGTTTCGTGGTCCAAGGGCGGCACTACCAGTTCAATGCCCTGCCCTTCGGGATGAAGTCTGCTCCATGGTCTTTACCAAGTGCCTGGCGGCGGGGCTGCGCCTGTAGGGGATCCACGTTTACACCTACCTGGACGATTGGTTCATCCGAGCAAAGTCAAGAGAACTTGACGTTGACCGCACAGTGAAGACCGTCCGCCTGCTCACGGCACTGGGATTCTCGATCAACTTTGCTAAGTCCCACTTGGTACCGTCGCAGGACGCCCTGTTCCTGGGATCCAGACTTGACACAGTGGCGCGGTTGGCTTCACCGTCGGAGGAGAATACGAAGGCCCTCCCATGGTCAACAGCCGTTGTACTTTGCCTAGAAGTGGCCAGGGTGAGGTCCATCAAGTCCCTGCTCGGCATGATGTCATCTTGCATCTACCTCGTGCGCCTGTGCAGGCTGCGGATGCGACCACTGCAGGAGTTCCTAGATGCCCGTTGGATGCAAGTGGCAGGGAGCTTCGAAGACGAGATCTCCCTCAACGAGACTTTCCGTCAGGCGATCCGGTGGTGGGGCACCCGTGCACATCTCGCGGCAGGCATGGACTTCCAGACCCCAAGGCACCAGTAAACTGCGACGACTGATGCCTCCCTGGAGTGATGAGGAGCGCACACCGGAGATCTCCATGCAAGAGGCCTTTGGCTCTGGAGTAGAGGTCCCTGCACATCAACGTCCTGGAGCTCTGGCCCGTGTTCTGGGCCCTCGGGTCTTTCCTGCCGTCCCTCAAGGGCAAAGTGGTACGGATCTTCACCGACAACACCACCATGATGTTCTACATCCGGAAGCAGGTGGCACCAGATCCCCAGTCCTATCCAAGGAAGCGCAGGATCTGTGGCACTGGGCCGTCGCCCATGCTATGTTCCTGGTACCTTTTCATCTGGCAGGAGTGAAAAACACCATCAGCGAGCTGCACCCTTGCCACGAGTGGGAGCTTCGGCAGGATCAAGTGGATCTCCTATTCCGACGATGGGGCAGTCCCCAGATCGACCTGTTCATGACGGCAGCGAACACCAAATGCCGGAGGTTCGCCAGCATGTTTCCCCAGCCGGGGAGCATGGGCGATGCATTCTCCTTTCCCTGGGATGGCCTGTTCCTGTGCACGTTCCCACCGTTGCTTCTGCGACTCATCAGTCAACTCAGACGGTCCCGGTGCAGGATGATCGTCGCACCGGCGTAGCCGAGGCAGATATGGTTCCTGGACCTTCTGGACTTGCCAGGGTCCCCTCCCCCAGTCAAATTGCCGACGGACGCAGATCTTCTCGCCAGGGAAGGAGGCGCCATCCTACATCACGACCCGGGATCGCTGAACATGCAGGCCTGGCTCCCGCAGAACTAGAGTTCTGAGGCTACGATATCACGGCGGACTGCAAGGTGGTACTTGCAAAGGCCAGGGCGCCCTCGACTCTTAAGTGCTATGGAAATAAGTGGAAGAGGTTCTCTGTCTGATGCCGTGCACAGAAGATCGACCCTCTACGGATTACAGCCCCTCAATTGCTGCCGTACTTGCTGTTGCTGGTCAAGGCGGGGCTTGCACATGCCTCCATCAAGATCCACCAGGCGGCTATCTCCCGCTACACCAGAACTCCAGAACGGTCGTCGCTGTGGTCTCACCGCCTTGGTGGAGGAGTTCCTGAAAGGACTGTTCCGCTCGTTCCTGCCGGTGAAGGCTCCAGCCCCAACATGGGAGCTCAACGTGTGCTGACCAGGCTCATGGGTCCCCCATTCAAGCCCTTGCATTCAGCACTGCTGAGGTTCCTATCGTGGAAGACAGCGTTTCTTGTGGCCATCACCTCCGCACGATGAGTGGGAGAGATCCAGGCCCTCTCCTGTCAACCTCCATACCTGACACTCCACAAGATGAGTAGTGCTGAGGACGCACCCCTTCTTCATGCCCAAGGTGCCGTCGGACTTCCATCTCAATGAGCCTTTGGAGTTACCGATTTTCTTACCGTCGCCGGCTGAGAGGACTTTGCACTCGCTGGATGTGGCTAGAGCGCTGAAGTTCTACGTGGACAGCACGAAGAGTTTTCGGAAGAAGTCACAGCTGTTTGTGAACTTTGGACCTGTGAACCAAGGGAAGGCCCTTTCGAAGGCTTCCATTTCCAGATGGCTCTCCGGCTGCATCATGCACTCACTGGTTGGCAAACAGACCGTTGCCTGGCCGTCCGAGAGCCCATTCAACCAGAGCGATCGCTGCTAATACAGCGTTCCTGTCTGGTGTGCCCCTGCTGGACATCTGCAGGGCTGCTACGTGGAGGTCGACGCACACCTTTACGAGATTCTACTGCATCGACTGGGATTCCAGGGAGGAGTCCAGAGTCGGCCAGGCAGTGCTGCACAACCTGTTCGCTTGAAGGTGGGCCTGGTGAGGAGGTAAGAGATGCTTAATGTTGATGAAATGCTTATGTTGTGCCTTGCCACCTCCCGTAGTTGTGCATGTGTGTACTGCTATCTATTCTTTTATTCATGAGCATGTGAATCCATGTCTGACCCCCATGCTGGAGAAAGGAACAAGTTGCTTGGCTGTAACTGTTGTTCTCCAGCATGTGTCTAGCATGGATTCACATACAAACCCTCCCCCTAACCCCTCTGTGGCTCTTCTCTTGGTCCTACTGCCACTTTACATGCTGCCAAATCTGAAGATGGCTGCCAGAGGAGGGGCTTAGGTAGAAGGCAGTCATTGGCTGGGGGCAGTATGACCCAGAGACCAGTGATTGGTTGTTAGTAGAAAGACAGTTCAGAAACGAAACAGATTATTTTCTTTACTGAGGATTCCCAGCCTGACGGGGAATATTCATGAGCATGTGAATCCATGCCAAACCCATGCTGGCGAACAACAGTTACAGGTAAGTAACTTGTTCCTTTTGTGTCATCTGGGTGCTCATGGCGGCTTGTCGGACGGCCCATGGCATCCACCTGGGATCTCCAGGCTTCTAAAGTGACAGCAAAGTTATTGTTTGGTCGATACTTATTTTGCCCAGACCCTTGTCGCAGCCTCACACCAGGTTTCAAAGTTGTGGAGCCAGAATTTGTAGTGTGGACCCTTAAGTGATTTCCATGACATAGCATGCATTCTTGCAAAAAGACAGATGGCTAAGTCCATAAATCTAATAATATGCTCTGTCTGGGGTATGCTCCCAGCAGACACTCCAATGGCTTCCACGAGTATCGTGTGACCCCAGCCCTCCCTGCATTCACTTTCAATTTGTGAGCCGGAAGGCCTGCACTTTGACACACTTCCAGAACATGTGCAGGATGGTGGGCACCATGGTTGTGCCCCTTTGTAGAATTTAGCTACTCTGCTGGGGGTCATATACGTACTGTGGAGCACGTTTATTTGAAGCAGTTTGAATCTAGTGTTTCGGGACACCTGTTTGGGAAAGCAAAGTGCTTGTGTGATTGCAGTGCTCGTGTCCCTCTCCCACTTTTTCAGGCTGGGGTCGCTAATGCTAACTCATTCCAGCAGGAGGCTAGGTCACGGGTCTCCAGCCATCTTCTCGTATGTACATTAGGGCTAGGATTTGGATTTGTATTTATTTAGTTTATATAGCGCTTTACACCAAAGTGCTGCACATTTTAACAGGATACATATGACAATTAACATTATAACAGTAACGGTAAAAGCAATTTATAATTTAGAATCAGACCAACAAAACAATAAGTAGAGCAATTAACTGGAGGGGAGAAGGAGAGTAGTGCAGTAGAACTGAGGGGGAGAGGGGGAGGGGAAGAGGAGGAGGGGGAAACGGATGGGGTGAAGGGTGAGAATGGGGGTGTGAGATCAAGGAGATAAGGCAAGGTGGGAGGGGAGCAGGAAGGGGGAGGGGTTTCATGGTGGGAAATGGAGAAGGAGAGATTTGAGGGATGTTTGGAATGAGGAAAAGGTACAAATAGAGCGGAGTGAGAGAGGTAAGGAGTTCCAGTGTAGGGGGGGGCTAGGAGATGGAAGGAGCAGAAACGGGATGTGGCACAAGGGGAAGGAGGAACAGTGAGAAATAAGTGGTCAGCAGAGGGAAGGGAGCAGAAGTAGTCCTGTCTCCTCTGGTTCACTGGGCCATGCACCACCCATTTGCACCTTGCGGATCTCCTCACCCTTGTGTATTGTAGGAATTGTCCTTTGGCCAGGCCCGAATGTTGAGATAGGCTGTTTGTCTCTGAATTGGCCATTGTCGTACACGCCCCCCCCATGTGTAGAGCCCCCCCCCCCCCTCCTCCCAGAGCCAATTTCTCCAGCATTGGGGATGTGTTGGCACAGCTCATTGGGAGCCATAGGATTTTGTTGAGCCTGGCTGGGGCCACCAGCTGTTGTAGCAGCTGCGATTGTGTTGTGGGGTGGTCTGCCAGCCATTTTGTGACACAACTTAGTTGGGCGGCTAAATAATAAAGTTCAAGTAGCTGTGCCCCACCGTCCTTTATAGGACAATTGCAGCACGCTGAGTCCTAGTTTGTGTCGGCCTGCACCCCATAGGAAGTCCCTGATCATTGTTTCTAGGCGGCGAAGAAAACCACCCCTATGTAATAATGAACATTTGAGATGCTGTAAAGAAACCTGGGGAGTACTTTCATTTTGATAACTGCAATTCTGCCCATAACTGACAGTGGCAGTCTGGACCAGAAGGCCATGGATTTCTCAAGGCCACCAACCACAACACCCCAAGTTTGTTGTAGTTGTGCGTTTCTATGGGTGTGTGTGCAATCAGTATACCCAGGTAAATGATTTAGTCTCCCAAGGGAGCCCCAGATCAGGAAGAGAAGCCTTGTCTACCTTGCGGAGACTAGCCAAAGGGAAGAGGCAGGATTTCTGCCTGTTCAAGGAGATTCCCGATAGTTCAGCGAATCTGTCAGTACATCCAGAATGATGGGGAGGTTGTGGCTCACACAGATGCAGTAATGTATCATTTGCATAGAGCAATATTAGGTCTTTGGAACGACCTATCTGAAATTCCTGCTTTCATGTATTCCTGTCGTCGTAATGTTGCTGTTGGCTCAATGGCCACTATGTGTATAGCATGGGTGAGAGCGTATGTTCCATATTCCGGATATGTTTCCCTGATTTGTGTAGTCACCAGGAAGGTGTATAGGAGTTTAACACAGCTGATGAAGTCTCGACCCAACCGAAAGTTCTGCAGTGATGTGAGTAACCATTCCCACTAGACTGAGTCAAAGTCTTTAGTGGCGTCCAAGGATGCCACCACATATTATTCATTGCGGGCGTGTGTTTGGTCAATGTGTTGGAGCCTTCGGAGGTTGATGGCCGTGCTGCACCAGAGTACGAACCCGGTCTGGTCCATGTGCACCAAAGTTGAAATAACTTTGTGTAGCAGTTTCACACATTTTAGCATGGCCAGGGGTTTGTATGAGTCACATCTTTCCATTGATTTCCCAGGCTTGGGAATAGGTATGACCAAGGTCTCTCTCATACCCGTTGGAAGTATGCCAGTGTCGTAGGCCTCTGCAAATATTTTCTGGAGTATTGTGGCCAGGTTAGTAGTATATGCTTTATAGAATTCTGAGGTGAGCCCGTCCGTGCGCAGGGTTTTACATGTAGTAAGGGAGGCTATGGCTTCACCCAGATGGGCAGGCCCAGAGTGTCTTGTTGGCTGTCGGGGAGCCTCGGGATGCGGATTTTAGGGTGCCTCGTCCAGGTCTTTTTGGGGGACTGGTTTGTCATGTTTATACAGCTGTCTGTAGAAGGAAGCAAAAATCTCATTAATCGCTACCTAAGATCTCCATGGTACCCCGCACTTGTAGAGCAACATGGCCTGGGGTCTAGGGTGTTCCTTTTGGCATAGCCATGCCAATAGTCGTTCAGGCCTGTCTCCGTCTCCCTCAGCCATGTAGTCCAACTTAGTCTTGTCCAGGCGTTGTGGAACCTGGATCATGCCCGTCTGCTTCACCTCCGTCGACTTGTGACCTGGGTGTTGGCACTCTGATACTGTGGATTCTAGGGTCTCACGCAATGACCGGCATATGCCATGATGCTTTGGCTATGACCTTGCCTCTAGTTGCCACTTTCTTGGTCTCCCTGACTGTGCCCCAGCTGTCTACGCTCCACACATTGTTCTCGAGGAAATCAAGTAGTTAGTGCCTCGGTAGGCAAGCGCCACTTCGGAACAATGGGTCTAGGGTATGCGAGAGACCACTCGATCAGGGGAGAGTGGCCCTGCACTGTGCGGCCCGTCTATTCATCATTGATGAATTCTGCAAGGTGCGTTGAATCCACGGATGAAATAAAACATTTGTGTGTGGAGCTTGTGGTGGGGTGGGTGATAGGAATACCCTCTGGCCTCTGGGTGTATTTCCCTCCATATGTCAACTAAGTCGAGGTCCTTTAGTGCCGTGTTCAAGGTAATAGAGGCCATGGAGGGACTGCTTTGTGGAGGAGACGGTCTGTCTAGCATAGGGTTCCTTACACAATAAAAGTTCCCACCCCATAGGACAAAGCCCTTACTTCTAGCTGCTATGGGCTTGCTTAGAGTTTGTACTTGTGCCAGGATTGTGTGTTTTGGGAAATATGAGTTGACTCTGCATACCTCCCTGTGTTCAATGTACCCCCTGATAATTGCGGAAACTCCCTTCCTTATCCCTTTCTACTTCCAGGAGCTGGAAGGGTATTGTGCCATCAATCCAGGTGAGCACTCCCCTGGCAAACTTGGAATTGGTGGCTCTGTATCCCGTCCCACCTCATTCGGCCATCAGTGCCTCTTGTCCCTCGGGTAGCAGGTGTCTCTTGGAGCAGCACTATGGATATCCTCTTAGGTTGTATGTAGGATTTCACCCTATTTCTACGCAGGTAGGAATCTAGGCCCCGGACATTCCATAACATTGTTCTTAAGGTGGTCATCTTTGCGCAGAGTTTGTGCGTTCCCCTCCTTGGCCCAAGTATATTTTCACTAGGCGTGCCTTAGCCACCTTGCCTCTGTTGGTTTTTTGCTTGCATGGCTTGGCATATGCCGAGATGCTGGCAGTCATGTGCATCATGGACGCTCCGGTTTTGATCCTTTAGTGTTCTTTTTTTCTGCCGGTCGGGGTCCCTTATGAGTCGCGTTATACGGATTACAGATCTAAAAAAACAGTAACAAAACTAACTTGATGCCCAACAAACCTGGGCTGTTCAGGCAGTCCTGTATCTTCAATTTGTGTTCCTTTTGTAGCTGGGGGGGGGGGTCTAAATATCACAGGTATCAGCCGTTTGTACCGTGGTTTCCTATTGTTGATAGCCATGCTGTTAGTAGGTCCGCAGTCTAGGCAGCCTGAGGGGTTTTAAGGCTTACTGTGCAGCTTGTGTGTTATGGAGCAGAGTTGTACTCTTAGGTCCCGTCCCCTTTCCTCCATACTTTATGGGCGTCCCTTCCAAGGGACAGGAAACAGAACCTTTTTCACCAGAAAAAACCTTCTTCCCCTTTAAATTTAGGAGGGCACGGCCCAGGGAGCATGCGCTGCCCTGACTCTGTCCTCCGGCGCCACACCCCAGTCCCCTTTTCTACGTCGACAGAATGGGCCGAGTTCACCAGGGCTCTTGTGTTTGGTTTCGGCCATGTAATTCCACGCTCGGATACTTCCCCTTTGTCTTTTTTGTGTTATCTATCATTCAGGTACTCCGTCCTCAGGCGTCACACTCCTCCCTGGTGCATGTCGACTTCTATAGGGTTCAGCAAGTGTCCGTCCTGCAACAGGCTCTTCCCAACTTCAGACCCCCATGCCCACTACCTACATTGCCTCAGACCATGGTTGGCAGTCATGTTTGGCGTATGACTCGCTGTCCTCGAAGGCGCTGAAAAAACAGACTCGCCAGGTGGAGGGAGCTCTTCCTGAGGTCGCCTCCAGAGGATCTCAAGAACTTTGTGAAGCATCGAACCAGGCCGAAGGTAGGGCTGATATTTTACAGCGCACCCCGCAAGGGAGTCTCCTTCCTAGGGACTCTCCTGCACGGGAGGGACCGGCCAGGTCCTTCTACCGGCATGTGTACAGAGGTTGCTACAGCTACCGGCCTTCGGGTCGAGGGATCCTCAAATCCTCCCGGGCGCAGTGTTGAAGGACCTGAAGCATCTTGTACCGGGTCTTCACCCGAGGAGCTATGCCCTTTTACCGGCACAATCGCCGAGGGGCTACGCCCTAATACCGGCAATATGTTCGAGGGGGCGCCTAAACGCAGCTCTACCGACCCCTGGTTGAGGGTGTCACACCTACGCGGCTGAAGCCCGAGGAGCAGGATAGGCCTTGTGATCCACACGCAAGTGTCTTGGACGAGGCCGGGCCCACCGGGTTGAGCAACACGTCGCAGGCATGTGGCAGGCAGCTTGACAAAATGGGTGCTGCGACAAAAGGGGGCACCCGTCTGTCGCCATTCCACGAATTCGGCGAAGAACGAGTGTCAAGGTGGGACTGGCCTCGACCAGGTACGTGGCCTACATTCTACCCTTCATTTGCGCAAAGCAACTTTCCTTTGTGTCCATATGGACAGGGTACGCGGCGGCTCCAGCAGCCCCCCGCTACTGTGTCGGTACCCCTTGCCACCTCTTGGGCCAGTGAGAAGGTGCTCTTCGAGAAGTTTCTCAGCCTCATGAGGTCTTCTCAGATGGGGGTTATCAAAGACACAGTCAGGGAAGTCCTCCCGCCATGCTAACGGCACCAAAGACTACTCCATTGGGCCCCCAGGCCCTGTTGCAGCCGGCAACTCCGCAACCTCCGCCACCTTCTCAGCCTCCGGCTGCGGTCCCTGTACCCCAGCCTCCAGCGCCATCTACTCCTCCTCCACAAGATCCTCCAGATCCACACAGGATCCGGACGAGGAGGAGGATCCGGACACGCCATGCTCAGTCGGGGCCTGCCACGAACGTCTTGCTGGCCTGGCGGAGTACGTGGGCCTCCCCAACCTGAGGTCGAACAGCCGGCAGAGGGATTTCTGGCTGAAGTCCTCACGAGACGCCCCTCTGCCAACACAGGGGTTCCACTGCAAACGATGTAGTCTTTCTGGCCAAGAAGGGTTGGCTCAAGCCCCACTGGGTCTAGCTGGTCAACCAATGCCTGGACGCCAAGTAAAGGCAGATGGAGGGGGATACACTCTTGCTCTCGACCCATCCTCAGCCACACTCCTCTGTGATTGCTGCGGTATCACTATACTCCAAGCCTCAGTCGTCGTCCGCCGTCTCCTCTGCGGTGCTGCTAGGCAAGGAGATGATCTTGGAGGCGTTCGGCAAGAAGATCTACTCCGCCTCCTTGCACCTGCGTCAAGTCAACGCAGATGCCTTGCTGGCTGCCGCCAACCAACAGTTATGGTGGAAAAATTGCGCACTTCCTCCCGGAACTCCCCACCCAATACCAATCACGATTTAACATGGGGCTAGCGTAAGCCAAACCCGTGGCGCATGACCTTATGGAATCCACAGTGGCTCATATTGATACCTCCGGCCGTGCCATCTGCATTACCACAGACATGAGAACAGCCTTCCTCAGCGTCAGCCTCTGAAGGAAAGCAGGCATGACACGCCCTTCGGGTCCACGTGTCTCCAGTGGGGAGCAGGCTTGCTCTCCATGCACAATTGACTCCAGAATTTCGTGGACCCCTCGATCCTCTCTGTAGTATCCACAGGGCTCCGCCTTCCTATCCCAGCATCTCATCCCTCCTCCCCTCCACTCCCACAGGTTGGGACAGCAACTTTTGGTGGAGAGCCGGTCGCTTGTAGAGACCCAGGCAGTGGAGGAAGTCCCACCCTCCCAGGGAGGCTTTGGCTTCTACTCCAGGATGTTCGCCATGCAGAAGAACCAGGCGGGCCTGAGAGTTGTGCTGGACCGTTCCGCCCTCAACCTCTCCTTACCCCTGCAAAAATTCAAGATGATTACACCAGCTTTTATAGCTGAGACATTGGACGAGGGAGACTGGTTGTGCTCCCTGGACCTGAAGGAGGCGTATCTACACGTCCCGGATTGGCTGCCCCATCATTCTTTCCTACGGTTCAGGATCATGGGCTACCATTTCCAATACAAAGTCCTTCCATTTGGCCTGAACTCGGTGTAAAGACAGGAGGGGGGGGGGGGTCTGCACTTCCTCTCTCTATATGGTAGAGGAGAGGCACAGAGACCCCAGCCAAGATTCTCTAGTATTGGTAGGCGTAGTCGAGCAATCAAGGCCTATCTTCTCGGAAGGTGATGCGAGCTGGTTCTTAAGTACAGTGTAGTCCCCAAGCACCCACGAAGGAATGTCCACACACTGTATCGGTTTAAAACAGTCTTTATATAATTAATAATCGAGGTCATATACCCACGATAACTCACTTTGTACTCCGAAAATCAACAATGGTAAATATGTACAATTCTAAAGAGGTACCACTAACGTTACTCGGATGTTATTAAAGTGCATACGGCCAGAATGGCACACAGATCCAAATAAAGAGGAAACCAGCAGTAGAGAGAGGAAGGAAAGCAAGGTGGTTGAGCAATAGGCAGAATACTGGTAACCACCGTTAAACACAGCTCTGGGTGGAGATCCCCCCCCCCCCACCCACCTGGGCAACCTGTAGAAGAAAGATAAAAGCCCAGTCCATATGTTGTTCACCCTTAGACTTCCCAATAGTTCTGCAACCCCAAAGTACCTTGGTGGTGTAGCGTTCCGCGTCGGGGAAATCGGCAACCCTTCTTGAGTGTCCTCCCTTTCAGGCAGGAGTCACGGGTCGTCAAACTTCCGACAGAGAACAGGTCGAGCTACAACAGTGAAGTGCCCGCGTCGTTTCTAGTGGTGCTCGTTGACGGGGGGGAAGCGTAAACGTCCTGCCAGGAAGAGGCGTGCGGGGCACCTCGGTGTCAATAGTTCTGGACCGCAAAGTGTTGAACTGTGGCCCAGCAAGGGCGTCGAGTCGTCGGTGTCTGTGGTCTTTGGGTAGGGGGAAACCCACCGGTGGATGCTCCTCGGCGCGTCGACGGTCAGGCCTTCTCCAGTGGGATCCGGCGGCGACGATGCAGACGAGAGCGTCCTTGTTTCAATGAAGTTCTTAAGCAACGGGAGTAGGGCGGCTCCAGTCGGTGACGGCGGTCGACGACAGTGGCGGACAACAGTCCGGGCGCTTCACCTTGGAGTTCCGCAGCAGTCCCTGTATCGGGTCGGCAGTCTGTCTACCAGGGAGCTTAGGCAAAGATCCGCTGTGCACGATGGTCCCTCGTGAAGCACAGCAGCTTTCCGATTGCGAAGGAGAGCAACAGCAATTCTTCTCGTCCAGCAGGGCTTCAGGATCAAGCTTCAGTTACTCGTAGTGGACTTCAGCTTCTGAACCCGATTCCTAGCAGAGAGAGGTCCCCAGATATACTGTTGATCTCCCATTCATTCCGCTGGGTCACACTCAAGCATCCAATCACGACTACGGGCATTCATGTAGGCAGGCAGCCAATCTGGCACACGAGGTATTCAGGCCATTCACTTTTCTCCAGACACTCACAAGTTATGTGTACCGAGCCATTCAACACTCCAAGCTGAATTCATACCGGTTTCGGGCAGGGCTGTCTCAACCATTGTGTCAACCACCAGATACTAGACAGCCACAACATAGAATGTATATTCGTCACACACTCCATTCACCCAGGTCCCACCCACAGGCGTACCCACAACATAGGTCGTTGAGAAGGCTCCAGCCAATCTGGTCGGCACTTCCCCACACTACCATATACAGAACTTCCACCCAACAGCCAGTCAGGGGGGAGGGACCGAGGCAGGGCTTCCCGGGACTTCGGGAAGATCAGGGTAACAGGTGATGGAGGGCAAGAGGCGATGGGGGCCATTTTGTCTCCATCAGGAATCTACTGATTCCAATGACAGGGCTTTGGAATCCCAAAATGGAGGACGCTCAGGGCACCAGTCATTTCAGCACAGAGCTGCCACCAGCCCGTACCCTGAAGGAGAAAGATTCAGCTGCACTTTGCGGCCTCATGGATTCCGTAGCGGGGCTCGCAATCCGAGATCATCAACTTTCCTCCATCTCTCCACCCGGACCTAACTTGGTGGTTCATGGACTGTAACCTACAGGCGGGCAAGCCCTTTCGGCCGTCCCCTCCGCAGGCCACCATCACCACAGACTCCTCGCTCGAGGGCTGGGGAGCCACCCTGGACTATCTCTCGGCCCACGGCACCTGGACTCGACAGGAGCAGGAATACCACATGAATTGTTTGGAGCTGAACGCCATCTGACTAGCGCTCAGAGCTTCCCTACCACTTCTCAAGTGGAAAGGTTGTCCTCATCCAGACAAACAACTCGACCAGCATGTACTAGGTCAACAAGCAGGGAGGCACCAGATCCCCTCCTCTCCAGACTGGCGATCAGCATGTGGGAATGGGCCCTGGAAAACATTTACCTCTAGTCAGTCCTCCTTCCGGAGGAATCCAACCTGGAAGCGGACAGGGTCAGCAGGCTGGGAGCGACAATTACGTGTGTCGGCTAAATGACCTCGTTATTCAGGAGATCTTCAACAGATGAGGTCATCCCCAAGTGGATCTCTTTGCCACCTGGCACAACAAGAAGTGTCCCCAGTTCGCATCCTGGCAGGGTCCGGCCCTGGCTCTCTGGGCGACACATTCCACCTCCAGTGGATGGGCATGAAGGCCTATGCCTTTCCGCCTACTCCCCTGATCCACAGGGTAATATGCAAGATCAAGGAGTCTCACCGACTCCACATCATTCTGATAGCTCCATGGTGGCCGGCCTGGCAATGGTTTTAGGAACTACTCAGCCTCTCGGAGGTGCCCCCAATACACCTTACGACAGGCCCAGCACATCTTCTGGCGCAACAGAGGGCAGAATCATCCACCCCGCGCCAGGGAAACTAGCCCTCAAAGCGTGGTACCTGAGCAGGTAACGCTTCGGCACCATAGCCTCTCACAGGCCAATCTGTAGATCATACAGGGCGCCAGGAGCAAAGCCACCAGGGCCCAATACAAAAGCAAATGGACCAGATCTACCACTGTGCAGTCTCCAAGCGAATAGATCCCTTGGCCTGCAATTTGGACAACGTGCTCTCCTTTTTGGCGCACCTCGCTCATTCGGGCATACAGGTGGACACCTGCCGTACATACCTTGCAGCCATTGGGGCTTACAGGAACTCTGAGGAAAGCATTTTTTCCTCCTCCAACCCGATCGTCAAATATCTGACTGGTCTAGCTAGGCTCTTCCCGCCCGTCAAGAGACCGCACCCGGTGTGGGACCTTAGCCTAGTCTTGGGCGCCCTGGTGCACAAACCATTCAAGCCAATGGCGTCCGTGAACATTGGGCTGGTCACCATCAAGACTGCTTTACTAGTTGGTCTTACCTCGGCTTGCAGAGTCAGCGAGATCCAGGCGCTGCCCCCCTCTGAACCATATACCACCTTTCACAAGGACAAGGTAGTCATGCGGACTCACCCGGCATTTCTGCCTAAGGTTTCATCTGCATTTCACTTGAACGAAGAAATAGTCCTTCCTACATTCTTTCCCGATCCCAAAGACGAAGCACAGAGTGCTGCACTGGATGTCTGGCATGCCCTAAAATTGTACTTGGGACAGGATCAAGGGTTGTCGGTCATTACGTGCCGATTACATAATACGTGTATTACGTGTCTGTTACATAATACATAATGTAATACATGTTTATTACATAATACTTGTATTAGTACGTGTATACATGTACTAATAACAAACAGGGTCCATTGGTCAATATCGCCGCAAAAACATGGCGATATTTTTGTATCGTGAAATTTTTGCAGGGATATTAACACATGGAACCAAAGCCTCACCACCAGAAGTGAGGGATCAAGACATTCTGCAGATGGCCACCAAATTCCAGAGTGCCCAGCTGTTAAGCAGAAACCTGTGCAGTTCCCTCTGGGACCACTGCAAAAGATTTAGGACTACAGGTGTTTGGCAGTAAACCCACTTGGTAGCAGTCTGTACCACACAGATTCACTTGGTAGCTGTGGCTGAGCAGTCAGACTTCCCTCAAGAAGAGTTAGGCAGTATACAGAGTATTCACAATAGGTCAAAAGAACACAGTAGAACAAGCAAACACTGACCAGAGCTTGGTGTAAAAGAGATATAATTATTTATTTAAAACCACATCTAATAAAACACACAGGCACTAATTTTAAGCAGTTCAAAAACACTGTCACTAAAAGATAGACACTCCCTTAAAAGATTATTAGACGAGTCTTAAGTAAAGCCCCACTTATTTTCAGACAGCGGTGAGTGCTTAACGCAGATGGCACTCTAATAATTTGGTTTAAAAGGGAGAGAAATGAAGGGTATAAATTGAAACGGATCCCAACACTTTCACAAGAACACAGCAAGAGAGGAAGGCAGAATCAAACCATGAAGTTAGAGTTCGGAAAGCCGGATCCACTTAAAGAGGATCGGAACGAAATGTGTCCAGGGTCACACGGTTGAAAAGTGCACAAAAGTCTCAAAGGTTCAGAAAGAGTTGGACCAAAAGAAAGGGACCAGTTAGATGGTCAAGGGGGCCAGTCCAGAAGGTTAAGGGATTATTATTACCTTGTAGCAATATTTAGAAAGGGAGGCCTGGCGGACACGGTACCTTAAAGTGGTGAGAATACTCCAGCGGGGGCAGTTGTTCCTGGCAGCGGATGCAAGTCGGTGCTTTGTCCGGGGGAAGAGAGGAACTTGTCGGGGAGGAAGACAGGAGTCCGTTGCACTGCCAGGGAAGAAACCAGCCGCGGAGTTCTCAGTGAAAAGGAGCAGTCCTTTTATTTGCGGTCCAGTGGTAAGTGGCTATCCGGTTGCCGGGGTGCTTGGCATGGGCAATTCGACCACAAGACGTCCTGGGATGCGAGGAAAAGAAGGTAAACTGGTTGTGCCTGCCAGTCAGGGGAAGAAGACTCTCCAGCCGGGAGATCTTCTCTGTCGTCGGGACGTGGTGAGTCAGTTCCGCAGGGCTCCACCGGTGGTGTCATCGTAGCAGGTCGGCTCAGCTTCTCCCTCGTCGGATTCTCGGGTCCTGTGGCAACTTCTGAAGTTCCAGTCCCCAACGCCCTGCTTTTATGCAGCACATCCCCATTCATTTGGCCTAGCTGTCAATCAAACATGCTAAGTGGTGAGCCTGCCGGCTCACCACTTGGGTCAATCACACAAGAGTGCGACTTGAGTTACCAAGGTAACTCAGTCCAGGGTGACTAAACCCCCTCCCACACCCCCTGTGGTACCCAGACAGAGTGGCACCACTTTTGGAGGTTTCTGTGGAGAAGCCCGCCAAAAGTGGAACAAAGGGCTCGACTTGGGTTGGAATCACAGAAGAGAACACAAACGCCATTTTAGAATCGAGTCCTGGCAAAAAATACCAACCGGCGAATTAATATTAAATAAATAAACCAGCGGTATGTTCGAGGCTATGAAAATCAAATAATTAAAGTTGCGATCAGGGGGGACGGAGACGTGCCCCCACGACTAACAGACCCCGGGGCAATCGAATTGCCCAGACCAGTACGTCCACAATATGATGGTTTGTACTGTTTTCTGTTCATAATTTGGGACTAGTAAAGCCAATGGTGACTTTACATGCCCTGGGAGACAGTAGTCAGTCCCAGGGTATGGAGTCTATGGTGGGGTGTCACTATGACACCCCTGTGTCACTGCACGGAGGGTACTGTGTAACACACATAGTAAAAACACATGAGACCCTATGGAGTAAAGGACCCCATAGCCCATAAAACACATTAACAGTCAAAGGAACACCATAAATCATGTCCAGGAGTTGGAGAAAAAGAGTCTCACTCTTGGCAGGAGAAAAAAAACAAACTCCAGAAATCCAGCAAAGCTGCTGGGGGACTCACTAGGTTAGGAAATTCAGCCTAAACGGAGAATTCTCCCTAACACCAGCGTCTCCCGATTTTCGACTTTCTGGTGTCGTTCGGCCTCATGCCATCCTGCATTTTTCTGGTGCCAGAGGCGCGCTTGAGTGAGATCCCTCCAGTGGGCTCTCAGGACTCAGTGGTCTGAATTGTCAGGCAGGATGCCAGATCTCCTTCAGGTTCCAATCAGGGCCACACAGGATCTCCTGTGGTAGGCCTGCGAGTTCAACATTCTGAAGGGAGAACCTTTTTGGCAGCCATGGCCGAAGGTAGTAACGGACGCCTCACTGAAGAGTGAGGAGCACATTCCAGCGATCTGACAATAGGCGGTCGTTGGTCTCCATCGGAGTCCAAACTAGGGCAATCAGGCTAGCGCTGAAGGCCTTTTGCCCCTCTGTGCGGGGAAAGAATGTCCTGATAATGACGGACAACAAAGTGGCCATGTACTGCCTCAACAAGAGGTTGTTTCGGGTCACTATCACTGTGCAGAGAGGCAATGCAGCTCTGGTTTTGGGCAATTCAAAATGGAATCTCCCGATCAGCAGTTAATCTAGCTGGATTGGAGAATATGCCGGCTGATGCTCTAAACCGGCAGAGCACAGTCTCCCTTTATTGGGAACTAGCTCAGGAAGTCCTTCAAGAGATCTTCAACCTTTGGGTAACCCCTCAGGTGGATCTGTTTGTGACTGGTGTCAATCAAAAGTGCGAGCTGTACTGCTCAAGGGAATTTTCCCTACGAGGATCTCTAGGAGACACGTTCATAGTGGACTTGGAGTTTCCACTCCAGTTATGCGTTTCCGCCAGTCCCCGTCATTCCTCAAGTCATCAGGAGGTTGAGGTGGTTCAGGAAATCCATGATCCTAATTTCTCCGGGTTGGGCCAGGAGGTTGTGGCACGCGGACCTTCTGGACATGTCCACCTGCCCTCCAATATGGGAGAGGGAGAAAAACCTCCCAGACGACTTAATGGGGATTTTGCTTTCAGCCAGAAGTCCAGCAAAAATATCTGTGCCGTTGGAACAAATTCTGCAACTGGTGCAGGGATAAGAATAATCCATTTACATGCACTGCACCTATGGTGGTATCATTCTTACACCTGGCCAACCTGGGGCTCCAGGTTGGTACCATTGGGGCTATCTGGCAGCGCTCTCTATTTTGAAGCGCTCCTCTGAAAAGGCATTTTTCTTCAAGATCCCACTTGTGATACAATTCTTAAGAAGACTGACATACAATTTCCCCGGTCCCAACTTGGGACCTAAACTTGATGTCGACATTCCTAATGTGCTCCTTTTGAGCCTTTCCATACCTGTCCTTTAAGGTTAACTTTAAAGACTATCCTTTTAGTGGTCATCACATCAGCCCGAAGAGGGAGTGAACTTCAGCCCTTGTCCTGCAAGACGCCTTATACAATCTGTGGTGGTTGCGGTTAAACCTACCTTCTTACTGAAGATTGTATGATGAGTTCCATTTAACTCAGAAAATGTTACCTTCATTTTGTCGTCCTCATCCTGGAAAGGAAGAGGAGAGGTTACACAGTCTTAATCCAAGGCGTGCACTGAGTTTTTACATCTCCAGGATGTCTAAAATAGGCTACATGGGCCACAAGTTGGGTATGTCAATTACAAAACAAACTATCAAGATGGATCATCTAAGGAATATCTGAATGACTCTCTGGGTCTTACAGCTCATTCGACTAGGGACATGGCTACCTCCTCTGCTTTACAGAGAGGTGTTCCAATTAAAGATATTTGTGCGGCAGCCACATGGTCTTCCGTACATACTTTTTCCAAACACTATAATCTGGCCTCTTCCTCAAGCCGGGAAGTTTTATTTGGAAAGGCGATGCTACATTCTGTGCACACAGGCCTTTAAAGGAACTCCTAAATAAACATGAGTCTGAAAATTCAGACTCCCTCCTCTAGGAATACATACTGTGCTTTGGGAATTTACCATAAAATTAGGAATACGTGGAAGGACCCAATCCATTAGAAGAACAAAGTTACTTATCCATGGTGACATTCTTTCGACTGGATGTTCCTCCCACATATTCCTCATCTCCCCTCCTGACCTGCTCTGCAGTAGAGTTTTTCATGTGATTGCAGTCTTTGCTTTTTCAGGAGGAGTAACTGTCACGTGTAGGATATCGTATACATGCTTTTAAAAACTGAACTGAAGCCAACGGTCGCTGTGCGCACTTTATACCATCGATGTGGACACTGACGGAGGCCTCAGTGGGAAATCGAGTTGACGGGCATCGGTGATCAGCACCCTCTGCTCGAAAAAATGTCCAAAGCAGCTGAAGCTGGATATAAAAATATCATAAGATGAGGAATACCTGGGAGAAACATCCAGTCAAAAGAACGTTACCATGGGAAAGTAAATTGTTTTTCTAGGAAGCTTAAAATTGTACCCGTTTCACATGTGGACATATCGGAAGTATCACACATTGGTGGAGTTTACTTGTTTAGTTAAAGGCATTAATGTGCAGATCAAGGGTAGCTGTGTACATCACCATAACTCATTTTCATGGTCTGTTCAACCCATACTTGGAAGAGCCTACTGGAAATGTAATTTGTTAATCTGCATTGTTTTGATGATCAACGTTCAGTACACTTTCAAGTTTTTCTAACTTTGTGGGACTCCAGTTCCTTTAAAAAAAAAAAAAAAATCTTGTTCCCAGCCGTTAGCCAGACATGGACACTGGAACAGTTGTCAATCGACAATGCTCTCGCTAGCAAAAGGTTCTGGCTTGTTGGTGATGGACAGTGCGACAGTCCTGGTTTTTCGAATGGATTGTGTCCTTCAACGTATTCCACATTTTTGACATGTAATGCCCACACTGTGCACATTACATGTCAAAGATGTGGAATATGTTGGAGGAACATCCAGTCGAAAGAACGTTACCAGTTGGTAAGTAACTTGTTCTTCTGCTAAATACTGCACTTAACACTTGCAAGACATGAAAAACCAAAGAAATATTGAGTTCAGTGGTTATGCAAGGAACTGAATGTACATCTTCTGTTGCCATGGAAACATGGTTTCATCAAATCCAGTCAACATCTGCCATTGAGAGGACTGCACATAGACCTGATAGCCACTGACCGGCACATTTCAATTGCCAAGGCCATGCAAGAGCAGTTCCCAGACACAAAGCGTCAATGTTGGGGAGAATTCTCATTCTATAGCTAATTTCCCTCACCTAGTGAGTCCGCCAGCAGCTTTGCTGGATTTCTGGAGTTTATTTTTTCCACTGGGTAAGAGTGAGCCTTTTTCCCACTCTTACATGTGTTTTGCCATGTGTATTTATACTGTTTGTGTAATAGTGGGCTCTGGAGGTCACCACTCCATGAACCCCACTTTTCATGTGTGTTACACAGCACCTTCTGTGCAGTAACACAGGGTTGTCTTTGAGACTTCCCTCTGACTCCATTTTCTGGGGCTGACTACTGTCCCCCAGAAAACAGGTAAAGTTGTCATTTACTTTACATCGTCATTTAAAACTACAGACCCAGTACACCCCATTTTACATGGAGTTCTGGAAAGGGTTAACTCCTATCCCTTTTCGTCTGTGCCTCTGAGCTTTGTTTCGCTCTTTTAACATTTAGACTTGGCTGGTGGTAGTGGTATCTACCCTAACTTTTCTACCGCGATTATATTGTATAAACGTGGTACTGTTCCAGGCTATCATAGTAGCCTCGAACATAAAACCGCTTGACCAAATACTTTCTTTTGGCTCTTGTCGGGTTTATTCGCCATATTTGTGTTAGTCCTTCTTGTGTTTCACTTTGTGTGGCAAACCAGGTTTGCCTCCTTTTGTTCGTCTTTTGGCGGGCTTCTCTCAAGAAGCCCTCCTGTTGGCGCCTGGGTGTCTAGGTGGGCTGTATGTGAGGGAGGGGTGTAGTCACCCCCTGCACAGGGTATCTTTGGAAACCCAAGTCGCACTTTGTCATGATTGACTAAGGTGGTTGTCCGGGCCGGACAACTCCCCTGCTGGGTGATTGACAGCCAGGCTGTGTGAATGGGGGATTTTCGCATAAAAGGCAGGACTCTTGGGCTGGGAGTCAGTCGCCACTGGAACTGCAAGGAACCGAACCGAAGAGAAGTGGAGAAGACGGCTGTTGCAACTGCCGAGTCCCGGTGGAGCCTGTTAGGCAGAATGCAGTGCAGTTCCCTTAGGGAGCACTACACCAGATTAGGACTACAGGTGAGAGCAATATATCCCCTTTTGGTATCCGTCCGTACCACAAAGATTTAGTCGGTAGCTGTGGCTGAGCAGTCAGACCTATCTCAAGAGGGAGATGAGCAGTATTCAGGGTTTACACAATGGGTAGTACAGCACAATGGAGCAAGGAAACACTGACCAAAGTTTTGTTTCAAAAAGGGAATATATATTTTATACACTTCTAAGTCAACACATAATCACAATTGGTAAAGTAAGTTAAAAATTCAGTCAAGGAAAAGAAAAGTAAATACAACTCCCTATTCATTTGTAGACAAGTTTGCGGTAGAGTGAAAACTGAGCAAAACAGCACAGTGAAAACCAACTACAAATGGCACTCTAGCAATTCAATGAAAGGGAGGGAAAGCACAAGTGAAACCGAAATATCTTCAGACACCCCCTAGTGACACTGCCCTGAAGTTTTGTGAACAAGTAATGCACAGTAACACTTTAGCCAAAAGATAAGTGAATGAAAACTGAGCAAAATGACACTCCACAAGTTAAAGCAGTAGGAAGGAAGAGGGGTTTAGAAGATTTAGGTGCATCAACACATTTCTCATTGAAAACTAATCTAGTGAGAGCAGATCTAACAAATCAGCCAGAGTCAATAGGCCTGAGCCAGAGTCGGTGGTACCAGGACCAAGAGCTTAGGAGCAAAAATGTTCTTGTAGCTTCAGTCAAGTCTTTAGTAGAAAAATATTGAAGAGGTAGATGCGAGGCAAAAGACAATGTTGAGAGAGGGACGGCCGACCCCACAAGTAGTTAAAGGATTTAAAACTCCTTTAGGGCTACTACAGAAAAAAGGGCGGCCTGGCGGAACAATGTACCTTAAACGTGAAGAAGTTGCTCCTGTGGTGGTGGTTGTTCCTGGTAGTTCCTGCAGGTCGAGGGATCTAACAGAGGAAGGGAGGCTCTCGTTGTGGAGGAAGGTTCGAGTCACTGCACTACCCAGGGATGAAACCAGCCGCGGTTCTGCCAAACGAAGTTTAAAAGGTACGCTCCTTTTAATCGCGGTCCGGTTTCTAAGTGCGGGGCACTGTTGATTCTACAAAGGCAGGTCCGAGGAAGCGATAGGTGAACTGGTTGACCCCACCAGCTCAAGGGAAGGAGGCTCTTTCGCTGAAGATCTCCTCTCGTCGTGTGGAAGACCCGTGAAGCCCTGCCGGATCGTCTGGTGAGACGATCCGGCAGGGCTTCACCGGTGGTGTAGATGCTGAAGATGTCTGTGGCTTCTCTCCCCTTCGGTTCCGTAATTCCAGTGGCAACGTCTTGCTCTTCCAGTCCTCAGGACCCTGCTTTTATGCAGAAAGAGACCCATTCATACAGCCTAGCTGTCACTTACACAGTGGAGTGGTCTTCTTGGTGGAAGACCCTCCAGCCTATCAGGTTAGAGTGCGACCTGAGTTGCTGTGGCCACTCTTTCCAGGGGTTCTACTCCCCCTCCCAAACAGACCCACCGCAGACTCCGAGGCGCCGAAAGGAGGGCTTCTTGGCAGAAGCCTGCCAAAAGAGCGAACAAAGGATCCCCGACCTGGGTTAGGAGTTTAGAGTAAGACACGAGAAAGAAATTATATCAAAGTTCTGGCAAATAAAACCTACCGGAGTAAAGTTAATAATAAAATAAACCGGCGGTATGTTAGAGGCTGTCAGTAAAAGTATTAGCCTCGAACAATGCCATTAGCCGCGACAATCCCATAGGAAAATATTTGCAGTTGAATATAAAAGGTAGTAACCACTGCCACCAGCCAGAAACTTTGTAGAGGGGGACTTTAAGGAACCCTCTCGTAAATGAACATGGGGGGGCGGGGGGGAACTATTAACCCCTTCCAGTACTTCCATATTAAGATGGGGTGTACTGGTTTAGTTCATAGAGATTGACTAGTAAAGTCAATGGGGATTGTACATGCCCTGGGAGACAGTAGTCAGTCCCAGGGTATGGAGTCTATGTTTGGGGGTTGCTACGACACCCCTGTGTTACTGCACGGAGGGTGCTGTGTAACACATGTGCATAAAGATGGTTCCCATGGGTGAGAGAAAAGATCCCATAGGCATTAAACACAAAAATAGCCTAGAACACACATAGCAGAGATGCCTAAGAATGGGGGAAAAAGAGTCTCACTCTTAGCTGGTAAAAAGAAATAAACCCTTCAAATCCAGCAAAGCTGCTGGGGGACTCTATAGGTAAGGGAAATTAGCTGTAAGTGGGAATTCTCCCTAACATAGCCCTGCTGCAGTCCTGAGCTATCTACCCTTCGACAAGAGAAGATCCAGTCTGGAGTCATCTTCCCTTGAGCTTGGTGGGATTAACCAGCTCATCTTCCACCGCCAGAGGATCCTCTTCTTGGTCGAAATCGTTGCACACAGCTGTAGTGGTCCGGATAGCCACCTGAAGAGCCTCTCCTGTTTTAAAGGAGCGCACCTTTTATTCACTGTTGCTTTTGCTGCTGTTGGCCTCATCCCTGGATAGTGCAGATCGCTCCAGACTCCTCCTCCTTGTCCCCACGACTGAAGTCACAGGAACCGTGTGCCTGCAGGAACAACTGCCGTGGCACCAGCTCTTCTTCACTTGAATAAGGTACTGTTTCCGACCTCGAGGAACTAAGGTGAATCCCTTTTCTCCTCACTAAAGGCTTGTCCTTACTTCCTTCCCTCTTATAACTTTTGCTTCCTCTTGTGACAATATCCAAGTACTCCTGGCAATCTCGAATCGTTAACTGTACTAACCGGGTGATCCTCGACAACAGGAACCCTGTTCCACTTGACACTGGCGCAGGCCTATTGACTTTTATTCACTTGTAGGAAAGTGTCCTCTGATTCTATCTGCCTTGACAAAAGTGTTGCCTATGATTTTTATCCCCAACTCTCTTGTGTTGATTCATGGGCTAAGTGTGTTTTAACTCCGGTGACATTTCTTTCTGTGGGTGCGCGCATCTTTAGTAAGACTGAACTGTCATTACTGTCAAAAAGTGATTGCATCTGTCCCTCCGGCAACGTCTTTGTTTCACAACACCGGTCTGTCAAAACCAAAGGAAGGTACTTTGAATTGTGCTGCACAAAGTGAATTGGTTGTGTGTAGTGTATTTTAAATGTGGTTTTAGTTTAACAGAAATGAAGTGTTTTACCAACAGATGGTCTAGAAATAAATGTACTTTTACTTTTCAACCAAAAACCTTGAGTCAGTGTTTGCTTGAGTCACAGTAATTGTGGTCCTGTGTGTAATCTCTACTACTGCTCATTTGCTCTTGAGATTAATCTGGCTGCTCCAGTACTGCTACCACTTTAACAGTGTATTACAGGCTTGTACCAAAGGTGAACTTGTATTACCACTTGTAGTCTTAATTGTGTGTAGTGGTCCCTAAGGGCACTGCATAGGATTCTGACTGTCAATATTCTTTATTTTTAATTCTTTTTGTTTATGGTTAGTAAAAGCCTTTACAAAATCAAGGCAAATTGCATATTAATGCATGAGCATTCAACCAGTATAAAATCATTAACAACCAAGTAAAGTCAATAAAAATATTTCTACTCCAGAGTAGATACATAAATTAATTTCCATATTTATCCTAAAATACACAAGAAACCTTTAAGCTTGGTATAATTTGCACATTCCAGCTCCGTCAGCAGTGCCAATTGGAATGTGTAATTCTATAAGTTTCTAACAATATCCATTAAATTAAAACCAAAGTTTTCTATCTTGACAGTGCATATTATGAAACATTTAAACCTTAATGCATCATGTTAAGAAACTCACCTTGTATGTTACATTCCTCAGCTTCATAGCGTGTTACAAGGTTGACGCTAAATTATCTTCAATAATCCTTAATGGATGTACTAAGGCAAAGATTAGTGGATTATGGTTTCCTACGATCATCCTTTCCCATAGAAGTTCCAAGCAGTCCACAAAGTTTGGATTTACAAATTTCATCAGGAGATTTGTCTGGGCTACTCGAAATTGAGGGCATTTTTTTTTTTTTTTTTTTTATTTGCATTTAGTTAATTTACAAGAATAATTTCGAGTAGAACCTTTGCAAAGGAGCAAGTTAAAATCCATGTATAAAGAGAAGAAAATTTAAACATTTGAAATTACATTATTTTACATTAACACACAATACTTTAAAATGCTTTAAAATACAATTTAAACTACAAGTGAAAGAAAAGATATACCAATCAGTTTATCAGCTCAGCATTTCATTCTCCAGTCAGAATAAGTTCTTTTTCTATATGCTTACAAAAGCTTACTAATTCATAGATTAAACGGTTGTGAGTTCCTTGCATCATGCGAGACCATAAAAACTCAAGGCAATCTTCAAACCCTATATCAACAAATTTCATAAATCTTGCTGTACGTATTTTGTTAAAATGGGGACAATAGAGTATGAGATGCTTCATTGTTTCATATGGTTCGTTACACTCATCAAATCGACATCCCACAGCAAATGTGGTGGCATTTGTTCGCCAATTCTTTATTCTATCTCTAGTATGGTAAAGATTAAATCTAAATCGGATATATGCCTTCCTGGTGATTTCACAGGGGAATAAAGTGATATGTGCATAGCGAGGGATGCGCTGTTTAACAAAGGCACCATATTCTTCATAAGATTTATAAGTCATAATCCGATCAATAGTTACGCACCAGTCTAAATCAAAAAGTTTTTTTTTTGCATAGCACGGGCGAAGATGGATATCATTCACTGTAATATTCACTTCACTTAAAAGTTGTTGCATTTTCAATTGATAATTATAAAAGGAAGGAGGACAGTGGGTACCCAGCATCTTATGCAAATCCGCATATAGCGAATTATTCGGTGGATAATTCATTTTTGCAAAATGAGATAACTGTCTCCATTTCCATCTAGACGATAGTGCCACCAACCCCAATTCATGGCGTATGATGGCATTTGGAATGGACATAGGCAAGAACATTGCTGCTTTTAAAAGTGAACCTTGTACACAATCCAACATATTAGACATATCACACAAACATATATCTAGTGCATAAAGAATGATACTCTCAGTCTTCAGGGACATAAATTCAATTAACGGAGTTAATGAGAATTTGCAAAACCGGGTATAGATCCTTTTCATTTGCGAAAGGAGTGTCCTGGTTTTGCATTTGATTATGTCTGTCCATACCTTGATAGAATTCTGATCAGAGAGATGATACCCCAAATAAATGGCGTTGTTAATACAAGATATCTGTGTATCCATAATATGCCATCTAAAACAACCCTTTTTCTGCTTCACTCCAAATTTCATAATGGCAGTCTTTGCCGGGTTGGAAGTCAAATTGTGGTCCTTTGCAAATTCCTCAAAGAGTGTTAATTTAGTTTGTAAGCCTACAGGAGTAGGGTCAAACAAAATAATATCATCTGCAAAGGCAATCCATTGTAAGGATATACTCCCAACCTTCACAAAGAACAGGTTCATCTTTTCCCAGGTTTTATCCAGATCCGCCATATATAGGTTAAACAGGGTTGCTGCAAGGTTGCAGCCCTGTTTCAGGCCCAGTGCTGTTCCTATTGGAGCTGTGGTGCCCCCGTCCTGTGATATTTTTATTCTATAAGATGTGTTGGTATACAATTTCATGATCCAATACATTAAATCTTTTGGCATTCCGAAAGCCAACATTTTCATCCACAATAAGTTGCGGACAACATTATCAAAGGCTGCACTCATGTCAATCATTGCGATATATACCGGATTGGAGTTCTTATTCTTGGCTCCAGCAATGACATGTGCAAGGATAGTTGCATTTAAAGTGGTACTCATATTCTTTCTAAAACCCGTTTGAAATTTAGAATAAAGACCCTTGGACCCAATAATCTTCTCCAGATCGTGAAGAAGTAGAATCGCAAAGATTTTAGCCTCGGTATCGATTAGAGAAATCGGGCGGTAATTTTCAGGACAGGAAGGGTCACCCCTCTTAAATATCGGGACTATGTTTGCAGTTAACCAAGATGGTGGGATTTCCCCAGAATTGAAGATGGTTTCGAATTTGGTATTTATAATTTCTGCCCACATGGCAGGGTCCGCTTTATAGAGACAAGGGGGGAGCCCGTCTGGTCCTGCAGCCTTAGAATACGACAGCCTCGAGATTGCCCAAATTATGTCTCCAATGCTCCAATTAAACCGAGGGATTGTGGTAGAGTCTAACATTATACCAGGAAGAAATTGGAACTTATAAGGTAGTTGAAATTTTGCAGTTATATACTTCTGCCATGTCTGATCAGAAATACAATTTGGCATAGATAACACGGCATTTTTTGGGTCGGTTTTTAGAGTACGCCATATAACTCGAGTGTCATGTGACGTGATGGCACGAATTAAAGTACAGTTATCTTCATTGTGTCTCGAGATCCGGGCGAATCTTAAGTTTTGTTTGTACTGTGAGATGATTTGATTCCGCCTTTCTCTGAGTCTTTCAGTGCCTAAGACATTATATTTTAATTGTCTTAATGCTTTGTTTTTTTTCCTTTTCAACAGTTTACATTTCTGATCGTAAATGTGTGTGTGTTTCGCACTACTGCGGTTTTTACAAAATTTGAGCAAAACAGTGTCAACTATTTCGGAGTAATCCCTATCAGAGCTACAGAGGCTTCGCCGTTTTTATACAAGAGTGGATTGATATTCATATGTTGTGGTAGTGTTCTACTTTGCGCAGGGCCGTGTATAAATATAGGATATGGAGTCATTGCATTATCAATTGATCCAGTTTGATCGAAGCAGCTGAACTTAGGACTCTCTTTATGAAGTACGGCAGATTCCTCAACCAAAGTAGTTCTTTTTCCCGTGCCATTTACTGCGATTACCGACTTGGACATATTCACCTCCTCTTCTTTATTAATTATTTCATCTACCTCTACCTTCCCTATTTTACCAATGCCGTTTACAGCGAGTAAGGGTATATTTTTGGACTGTTCAGGGATATTGTTCGCAGAGAGTTCATTAGTCACAACGCTCGAACATACTTCGCTATAGGTTTTCCTAGTAAGTGGTACCAAATGTTTAAGCGTTTTCAAGGTCTCAAGACAAGTGCCAACTCTACACCTCACCTGCTACAAACTCGCTGATGCCCCTTCCCAATGCCTACAACGTTCTCTCGTTCTAAATTGATTAAATTTCAAGCGTATAAAATATACGTGTACATGCAAGAGAGAATACTTATGTATGAGCAGCAAGGTGAACTTTTATGCATAAATTTTGCATATTCAGTGAATCTACTATAATTATTAAACTGAACCAATGTAAATATCCAATCCTTCTCAGACAATTATTTTTTTATTTTTTTTTTACAAAGGCTGGTCTTAAACCAAGATCGTTGTTGGTTACAGAGGTGTCCTCAGGCACCCTCTGCATTCGTCTATGAAATTGATTGAGATAGTCCTCACTTTTAGACTCAATAACTTCCTGCAGATCTAGGCACAGTGAGTTTTTGGGTGGGTTCAAAATGTTTGCATAGTTCGCCAAAGAACGCCACGCTGCCCTACATGATAGCGAGACTAGGCTAAGTTTGTGGCAGATTACACAATTTGGGATAGAGTGTGCTAGATGCAAGGCACCCTTTATTAAATACCCCTTTAAAGAGTCAAGTAGTTGGCGAAGATCGAACAAACACTTGTCCAAGGTGTATAGTATCACAGCTTGAACTTTCATTAACAAGAAATCCAGCAGCGGAGTTAAAGAGAATCAACAATATTTGGCAAAGATCAACTTTAACTGACTTGCCAACGGCGCACTTTCTGATTAAGCCTGTCTTTCCACAGTTTAACGGAGGTGGTGTTACTCAAATAATAGCCTAAATATATTATTTCTGACATTTGGAGAATTGCCTCGCCCCCAATCTTCTATTTGTAGACCTTAACTTCCTTCCTGCGTTAAATACATTTGTGCTAGTTTTTGTTGCATTAGGTGTTACATTCTGGGCGTGAGCATATATCTCAAAGGAATGGAGCTTGGCTTGAAGCCCCGCTGGGGTGGAATCCAGTAAGATAATATCATCCGCAAATTCTAGCCAATACATTCGTAACGCTCCCATTCTCATAGTATTCATTCCCATGCCTTTCCACTGTCTCTCCAGGTCACACAAGTACAGATTAAAGTGTTGCTGCGAGATTGTAGCCTTGTTTCAGGCCCATATATGTTCTTATGGGCTCAGTAAGCGCACCCTCCCAGGTGACCCTTACTTTATATACAGTGTGGTTGTGGAGCATAGAAATCCAGAAGATCAAGACCGCCGGAATTCTCGCTCCCGCCATTTTGATCCTTAGCATAGCTCACTACAGTATGAAAGGCTGAGGACATATCTATGATAGCCACATAGACTGGGTACGCTCCCTTCTTTTTAGTTCCCGCCAGTACATGAGCCAAAACAGTAGCATTCAGTACTTTACCCATATCCCTCCTGAATCCCATTTGGAATTTGGACAGGATATTGTGTTGTACTATAAACTAATCCAAGTCATAGAAAACTAAGATAGCAAATATTTTTGCAACCATGTCTATTAAAGAAATGGGTCGGGAATTATTAGGGTTTTTGTGATCGCCTTTTTTATAAAGGGGTCCAATTATTGATGTTCCCCACTTCATCGGTATATTACCGGTCTGCAAGATTATATCATATGTCTTTAAGAATCCCAGCACATAATATTGGATCCATCTTGTATGCACATGGTGGAATACTGTCCGGGCCAGGTGCTTTAGTGTGGGCGAGTTTGTTGATTGCCCATACTATATCTTGTTTAGTCCATTTGAAGCATTCCCTATCTACATCCATCGGATGATATTTAGTAGCCATGAAACGTGCTGGCAAACTAAATTTCTCAGATATATGCTTTGTCCACGCATCTGATGAGATAACATTCTCAATAGGTCCACTACAATCTGAATTTGGTTTGCGTATCACTGACCATGTTGTTCTTAAATGGTGGTTACAAATTGCTCTAAGCAGATCACAATTTATTTTATTTGTCTTAATAATTTGAAGTGATCAGAGTTTGTTATAGTGTTGTATAGTATGCTTTTTTAAGTAAAAGTACTGCTCATTGCTTACTGGTGCCTTTTTAAGAGGTCGATGTTCCTTATTTTTAATACATTTAAGCAACTACACTTTGTGGTCAAACTTATGCGATGTTGTGGTTTTATGTTTGTTTGGTTTACAAAAATGGAATAGCATTAGAAACTGTCAGCTACAATCTTTTCCCTCGAATAACCGCAGAATCTAGGATTCAATATCTGCTCAGCAATGTTCAGACTGCACTGTGAGTCCAGAAATTACCCTACCAAAGCATAGATAGTATATTATGTTGGCCGAAAACCAATTGCATCATATGCCCTACATCGCCAATAAAGAATCGTCAGCATAACCATAGAGCGTCGATTTTGTGTAAGGTCTGCCATTTTGCCTTTTTTGCCTTTCTGTTCAAACGCTTTGCAAAATGTATTTAATTTCGTTCTGCTCTTTCACGAAGCAAGGCCACAAGTTACATGTTGAGAGACTGGCCCAGACAGAAATGCCAAGCAGTACAGAAATACATTGTTCTCCTCCCTCACAAATCCTTGAAGGCGAGCATAGAGGCATTTAATCACCAAGCCAGGTGCCAGCCGGTTTCGCTGAAACTGTAGAAACAGGCCGATAAGGCATGAATTATACTTTCCTAGAGGCCCCCCTTTTGGGGTGCTCTTAGATCAGGCTGACCCCTAGTTCACGGATAGAAACTAGAAGATAGCATGCTTTGGAATGTGTCTCTCCGACGAACACTGCTTGCTCGCTAAACAAATGCTTTGTGTTATCCATACAAAGAACCATGTCTGCTTACTGCAAATTTCAACAGTTGCTAAACCAAGTAATATAGATTAAGAAAAGAAACATGTCATAATGTGTCATATTTGTCATAATTGTCAATTACCGAACCCTAGCTCAAGAAGATACATTATGGGCGGTTTTGATGTGTTACAAAGAGATTGTATGATTGTCTTTTCATGCATATCAGACTGTTGTAAAATGCCCGCTCTCTTGCGTCTCACGAGATCTGGGTGACGCACGTTGCGAGACGTTGGACCCAGTCGGCCAACTGAAGATATTTGCTTTGCAATAAACCCTAGTACTTGGAAATCGATCCTCGTGTCTGTCGTATCAATGGGTGTATTGTGATTGTGCCTTGTTTCCATACGCGAGGGTCTTCAGGGCCTAGCAGCACCCTTTCTACTAGTTTGCTGCAGATTTGGGCTCCATCTGAGAGAGATGTTACCATGCTCAGTCTCAATCAATGGCAATAACTCAACGATGACTAGTCCTGGGTGAGATATTCTTATGGATAGTTAAATGGGAGCATGATCATCATGTGCAATAGAATGAATCATTACTGGACTTGACAATGGATCAGCAAAGTTGATATTGCAAAATAGTCGGTCATGGAGGTGGTCAGTCCACGACTCCATGTATGTTTGGGACATAACTCTGAACAGTTTACAAAACTGATATCCCAGTCATCAAGATATTACACCCATCTAAGGCCTCTATGCCTAGCCCTAGTAACACACTCAAAGGGTTCGCTCACCGTATCCATAAGATTAGCTAAACTTATTGAATTGAAGCCGCCAATAATAATTTTATAGTTGGAATTGTGTGTAAGAATACTCTCGAGGCAGTGATCCAGCTTGTCAAACATTTCATCTATAGTCCCTTTCAATGGATTCCAATAAAATGTTATTAGCAAAATAGGATCCTGTACCTTCATAAATGTCCAATTCAACTGCTAAAATATTTTCAGCAATATACATATCTTGATTTGTGAATCATATGATTATTAATAGTAATTGCTAACCCACCCATCAGAAGAGCCTCATTACCTTTGGTTGCCTAAGAGCAGTAGGTACGAAATCCTTGCTACACCAATTCTTTAGTACTCATGGTTTCTTAAAGGAAAATAACATTAACAGATTGTAAAGTAAGAAGAGAAGCCATCCATTTGTAAAGGTTGAGGAAGCCACATGAATTCTAAGATACGATAGATAAGTCATATTTCATCACTTGCTAATTTTGAGGTTTATCTGTTCTGATGGTAAATATTGAACGCAATAAGGGTTCAACCCAAGCCAGCTCTTTTTTTTTCCTTCAGCAATTGATTACAATTGAGAAATAGTTTCTCATACGAGGTGCCCCCCGAACCTCCATGCAATGACTCCTCTTCCCTTACTTGCTGGCGCCCTGGTAAGGCTAGAAACTCATTGGCCAACACCTCGTTGAAAGTATGCAGATGAAAACCTAACTCCAACATATCAGAACGATAACCTCATATATATTTCAAAACATTAGCAGTAGGCACATAACACATCATCCTGTAATTGTTCTTACGTGCTAAGGAGATTCTCTCAAAATCCCTTTGTTAAAATTCGAAGAGAGGGAATGCGGGCAAACAAGTCCAACAAATACCCGCAATTAATTCTTGCTCCACGCAGAATTTCCAGATTGCCCTCTAAGCCAATGATATTGTAAGCACTTTGCCCTTCATCCATCTTTTTCAGTATATCTATTTCATTCACCATGGACTCAACACTGGCCTACTTAGATCTCACTTCTTGAACAGGAGGGGGGGAGTCATACAAAGTATTTGTAACTTCACAAGCCCGCTGAACTGTATCTCCCCATTCTAGACCATCATTCCTTTTAAGTTCTTGGGGGGGCCAACCCCGTTAAGTTTCCAATGTAATTACATTTACCCCATTTAGATTAAATTCTTTTGTAAGGATCTCTGCGTTTAACACACCACACTCCAACACTGCTTTGAAGGAGCTCATTATTGCTGCGTGGGGGTGTGTTGTCAGCAATTGGGGCTATCTTGTCGTGTGGGTTCAGATCCAAGACCGCCCTCTGGGCATCATAATGATGGGGCTGAGGGGACAAGTGATCACTCAAATTCTCTGAAGATACAGATACTTTGGGGGTATGTGGGCTTTCCCAACATCAAACCTTTTGCCTCTGGCTCACAGGTTTGGCCAACCTTTTCCAAAACACTGGAGGAGTACATGGTTTGCACAGGAAGTGATCTTGACTTCCCAGACCCACTGATTATATAACAGTCATTATGTAGGGTCAGGTTACTAGAATCAGGCTGCAAGTTCAAGGAGCTACATGCTTCCGCATACGTAGCACATACAATAGCTTCAACATTATCCACTTTCAATCACTTACCGGGTGCCCAATCGCCCGCTTCCTACACTCTGTGGGAAAATAATTCGTCAGGTTTGTGTTTTTTTTTTTTTATTTATTTACATAATCAGTACTTGGAAGGAGGATAGGTTTATTTATCCCACCTCGCACAGTCTTTCCTTTACCTGCATTCTGTGTAATGATATTTCGAGGGGATTGGGTCCTCCTATGTATTCCATATCTATGACCGTAATCACCACAGCTGTGCTACTTCGGAAAATCTTTCTGCGTCCTACATCGATGACGTTGATCCGCAGTCCTCGAGGTGGTCCTCCGATGGCCGACGTCACCAGATGTTATAAGTAGGACGCACGACGCCTGTAGCCTCAGTTCTGTTTTTTCCGCGAAGGTGTTTGCTTCGGAGATCTCGGCGCGCCTCGACTCTTTGGAGTTTGTTCTTTCGGTTCTTCGAACCTGTTCGTTTGTGTAGTAAAAATCCTTCGAGATGTCTACCTCTTCTTGAAGCCCGGACACGGGGTGGAAGTAGTGCGGGGACTGCGGGTCCAAGATGTCGGTGAAGGACTTGCACGACGCCTGCCTCTGGTGCCTCGGGGAAGCCCATGACACGGATGATTGTCAACTGCCAGTCGCTTACGTCCAAAGCCTTGCGGGAGCGCAAGAAGAAACTGCCGGTCGGTAAGGTGTCCAAGCCCCGGAAGTCAGGGTCCACGGGGCTTTCGACGGACGATTCGAGGGGCGACTCTCTGCATCGTAGTCGAAGTCCAGTGGGTCTCGGTCCTGGAGTGGGTCCCGCCACTCCTCTGGCTCTTCGAGACACTCCCGGAAGCACCGTCATCGGTCGCCTTCCCCGTCCTCATCCGCGCTTATACCACCAAGCATGCGACGCCAGAGGAATGGGCTTCGTTCGGTAAGAAAATGCTAGCGATTCTCGAATCGCAGGGCACTGGTCCGTCCACGCCTCAGAGTGGGGTCGGTCGTGATCGGACGAGACACCGCTTGTACGTCTTCGGGCTCGGGTGGTCGGTACGATTCGCAGGAGCGGTCCCGCTCGGACAAGGAGAATCGTTCTAGTCATGCCCGTTCCTCGACGCGCTCAAGACCGCGTGAACCTGTGACGTCTTCGAGGAACACGTCGGCGCCTGTGGCGCCAAGGTCATTGAGGGACTCTCTCGAGGCTCCGCCTCCGAGGAAGTCGTCGACGCCATCGGCGCCCAGGATGTAGAGGGACACGTACGGGGCTCTGCTCTCGAGGCCTGTGTCAACACCATTGATGCTGTCGGTGCCACGTTCGGTGTCGATGCTGATTCACTCGACGCCTTTCGAGGCTGTTTCGACGGGGGTACCCCGGGGCACGGTGGAACCCCATAGAAAGGCTCTGGTCAAGGTCCAGCATGGCTTTGTTCCCCATTCTGTGCTCACTTTCCTCCATCTTGAGTACATTTCGGAGGTGAATGAGGGCTCTGATGATGGCATGGTTCCTGATAGGGTGCCAGATGAGATTCTCTCGGGCCATAGCCAGATTGAGGACCTGCGTCGGTCCCTGCACGACGCCAGTGGTCTGGACATTTCTCCGGAGGTCGAGTTTTGTAGGCCTGAGCCTGGCAGCCATGCCGACTTCTTGTACCGGCGCTTTATGTCTATGGTCACCGAGTACTTGGGGTGGTCTGCTCCCCCAGGGGATTTTCTTCAGGATGACCTCACGGATATCCTCGACCAAGGTCCACCAACTGACCCGTTACTGCCGTTCCATATGGCTCTACAGAGGAGGGTGGCGGCGGCGGCTTGGACTGCTCCAGAGAGTCTTCTGGCAGTGGGCAAGTCTTTGCCGTGAAAATACCGCCCAGCCAGTAGCGACCCCTGCTACTTGACCAAGCACCCCATTCCGGAGAGTTTGGTGGTGCAGGCGGCTACGGCCCCGGCAAAGCAGGCGTCGTATCCTACCATCCCTCCTGATAGGGACGACAAGCGTTTTGATGGTTGGGCGAAGAAAGTTTTTTCTTCAGGGGGTGTATGGCTCTTCAGGCGGCCAACTCCGTATGTGCCTTGTCACGTTTCACGCACACTCTGTGGAACTGTTTCCTTAGCGGCTGAACATATTCCCGAAGGGGACGAACGGGATGGTTTTCTTGCTATGGTCCAGGATGGCAAGGACGCCATGAGTGAGGCCGTTCAGTCGGGTTTGGACATGGCAGATTGCGTCAGCCGGTCCATGGCGGTGAGCACCGTAATACATAGGTTTGTGTGGTTGCGGAAGTCGGGGTTTGCTCCTGATGTGCAGGTCTGGCTCCTCATCATATCCTTTGAAGGATGAACATCTTTTTGGCAGCAAGACTGACAAGAGCCTTGAGAGGTTGCCGACCTCCAAAGCTGCTGCTAAGTCGTTGGGTGCTGCAGTTCGCCAACCTCAGCCTTTTTGTCCTAGGGGACAGTAATGAAGGGGAGTTTCCTTTCGTTATTACTCATCCTTTGGTAAAGCGAGAGGAGCTGCCAGTCAAAGGGGCCACTGTAGGAGTGCCAGAGGTGGAAAGCAGGGTACTCGAGGTGCCAAGGCCGCTCGGGCAGTTGCCTCTTTGCCCTCAGGCAACACCGCAGCCACTTCAGCTCAGTCATGAGGCCATGTCCCATGGTTCGCCGGTTGGGGGAAGGCTGGTGCAGAATCTTCTCGAATGGCGTACCAATACTTCAGATGTGTGGGTTCTGGAGATCACAGCCCACAGCTATTGTCTTCCCTTTTGGCCGAGGCCGCTCGCCAATCCACTGGGGAATCTCTCGTTACAGAGTCCGGATCCGCTCCTTGTGCAGGAGGTTCAAGCCCTGCTGGAGAAAGGCGCCATAGAACTGGTGCCTGTAGCGGAGAGGAACAAGGGATGGTATTCCCCTTTTTTTTTTTTTTTGATTTCCAAGAAAGACGGGGGATTGAGACCCATCATGGACTTACGCGGTTTAAACAAACTCCTCAGGAAAGACAAGTTCAAGATTGTTACTCTTTCTCAAGTCCTTCCCTTCAACATCAGGACTGGTTGGTGTCTCTCGACCTCAAGGATGCTTATTTTCATGTGCCGATCCAGCCAAAGCACAAGAAGTACCTGAGGTTCGCGGTTGGCAATTTGCACTTTCAGTTTCGGGTCCTGCCGAAGCTCATCGTAGTGGTGGCAGCACATCTCAGGAAAGGGGGGATTCACGTCTACCCCTACCTGGACGATTGGTTGATCAGGGCACGCTCTCCCAAGCAAGTCCTGGATAATCTGTCAGTCACCTGCCACTCCCTCCATAAGCTGGGCTTCTCCCTCAACTTAAAGTCCCACTTGACGCCAACTCAGAGGCTCCAGTACATCGGAGCAGTGCTCGACACGTCCCTGGGGCAGTGTTTTCCTCCCCAGGTGAGGGCTCATCACATTCAGCAGATGGTGCACAAGTTTCAGCATGCCCAGTCTCCCAGCGTTCGAGTTCTTGAGATTGCTCGGCCTCATGGCATCCTGCATTCTTCTGGTGCCAGAGGCCAGGTTGCGGATGAAATCTTTGCAATGGGCACTCAAGCTCCAGTGGTTTCAGTCCTCCGGCAGGATGTCGGACCCTGTTCAGGTGCCGTCCTCGGTCACCCAGGACCTTCTGTGGTGGGCCGTCGAAGGCAATCTGACCAAGGGGGCTCCATTTTGGCTACCCTGGACGGAGGTGACGATCGTGACGGATGCATCTCTCACGGGATGGGGAGCTCATGGCAACGCGTTGACATGACAGTCAGCGGTCGTTGGTCTCCGTCGGAGTCCAGACTCCATATCAATCTGTTGGAGCTGAGGGCCGTCAGGCTTGCCCTGAAGGCTTTTCTGCCGACTGTGAGAGGAAAGAATGTCCTGATCCTGACAGACAACACAGTGGCCATGCACTACCTCAACAAAAGGGGGGGAGGCAGGGTCGCTTCCTGTGTGCAGGGAGGCGATGCAGCTCTGCTTCTGGGCAATCCAGCAGGAAGTTTCGATCTCAGCAGTTCATCTGGCGGGAGACGAAAACGAGGCGACGGACGCTCTGAGCAGGCAGAACGCGATCTCTCACGAGTGGGAGTTGGCTCAGGAGATTCTCCTGGAGATCTTCGCCCTTTGGGGGACCCCTCAAGTGGCTCTCTTCCCCTCCAGTGTCAACCGGAAGTGCGAAAGGTTCTGCTCGCAGGAATTTCCTCCAAGAGGAGCCTTGGGAGAGGCGTTTGTGGTGGAGTGGTCCTTCCCACTGCTGTACGCGTTTCCTCCATTCCCTGTCGTTCGGCAAGTGCTGCGGAGGTTACGGAGGTTTGGTTCCCGGATGATCCTCATTGCTCCGGCATGGGCCCAGAGGACGTGGTACCCGGACCTTCTCGACTTGTCCATCTGCCCTCCACGTCGTCTTCCCTAACAAGGCGATCTGCTCTCACGGGGCGGGGTCAGTTTCTCCATCCAGAGGTCAGATCCCTCAACCTTCACGCTTGGTTTCTGAAAGGTTGAGGTATAAGGATTGGGACCTCCCTGAAGACGTGATGGAGGCCTGCAACAAAGTCACTGTGCCGTTGGAGAACGTTCTGCGACTGGTGCAGGGTTAAGAATGTGGATCCGTTTTCATGTGACATTCCTGTGGTTCTGTCTTTTTTTCGTTTCTTTGGCCCACAGGGGCTTGCAAGTGGGTACCATTAAAGGTTACCTGGCGGCGCTGTCCATATTTAAGCGCTCGTCTGAAGTGTTCTTATTTTAAAATCCCTTTAAATTTCTCAGTTTCTAAAAGAGCTCACTAATGTGTTCCCTCCGTCACCTTTTCAGGTTCCCGGTTGGGATTTGAACCTTGTCCTCAAGTTTCTGATGGATGCTCCATTTGAGCCTTTGCATTTGTGCCCTTTGAGACTGTTAACTCTTAAAACTGTTTTTGGTTGCGGTCATTTCTGTTCGCAGAGTGTGAGTTACAGGCACTTTCAGTTAAGCCACCCTTCACTGTATTTCATACGGACAGAGTTGTCCTAAGAGTTCGTCCTTCCTTTCTTCCGAAGGTGGTGTCGGAATTTCATTTAGGCCAGAAGGTTATTCTTCCGGCATTTTATCCTCCTCCTGCATCCTGGTAAGGAAGAGGAGAGGCTCCATAGGCTCGATCCTAGCAGAGCTTTAAGCTTTTATATTTCACGCATGTCCCGGGTCAGAGTGGACGATAAACTCTTCATTGGTTACACTGGAAAGCGTTTGGGACAATCTGTGACTAAGCAGACTTTGTCTCGCTGGATTATTCTGGCAATTTCTGAATGTTACCGCTTGGCGGGTAAGGACCCACCGGTTGGTTTGCGGGCCCATTTTACCAGGGGTATGGCTGTCCCTACTGCCCTGCAGAGGGGTGTTCCCGTTCGTAACATCTGTGATGCAGCCATCTGGGCTTTGGTCCATACTTTTGTATGTCACTACTCCCTCGATTCTATCCGGGGGCAGGATCTGGCCTTTGGCAAGGCGCTCCTTTACTCTGCAATTTGATTGGGCATTCTAAATTTGTATATTCTAAATTCTTTTCCATCCTCCTTACGTTGGTACTGCTTTGGGAGTCTGTCATAGATGTGGAATACGTTGGAGGACCCAATACCCTCGAAGAAAGTTACTCTTACCTGGTAACTTTCTTTCGATGGGATGGTCCGACGTATTCCATATCGCTCCCTCCCTGCCTACCCCGCTACAGAATTTCTTATGCGATTGCAGCTTACGTTGCCGCAAGGCTTTCTGTGGTCATACTGGCAGAAGATTGGTGCCACACATTCTGGGAAAAAAACTACAACTGAGGCTTCGGGCGTCATGCGTCCTACTTATAACATCTGGTGATGTCGTCCGTCGGAGGAGGTCCTTGAGGACGGGTGTTAGGCAGAAACCTGTGCAGTAACCTTAGGGACCACTGCAAAAAGTTTAAGACTACAGGTGTTACCAGTAAACCCAAATGGTAGCAGTCTGCACCACCCAGATTTACCTGGTAGCTGTGGCTGAGCAGTCCGACTTCTCTCAAGAAGAGTTAGGCAGTATATAGAGTATACACATTAGCTACAAAAAGACAGTAGCACAAGCAAACACTAACCAGAGTTTTGGTATAAAAGTATATAATTTATTTAAAAACACACTTGTAAAAAATACACTGGCACTAATATGTTAAGCAAGTTCAAACAGTCACTAGAAATATATACACCTCCCTAATTAATTATTTGACGAGTCTAGGATAGTACACCACTTATTTAGCAAAACGGAGGTGAGCGCGAAACCATAGATGGCAGTCCAATAATGATTTAAAAAGGGAGAGAAAAGGCAGAAATAGGAAAACACACAATACCAACACTTTTAAAGAACCACAGTAAGTCAAGAAAGGGAGGGTCTACTGTAGAGCAAAAAGTTCATAGGCCAGGCCCACTCTTGGAGAGAGCAAGGCGGAATGTGCCACACAGTTGAAGTACACTTAAGTGTTTGCAGATAGTTCAAAAAGGAGTTAGATCAGTTCAGAAAGGTAATGTTAACGGGTCCGAGGTCACCCCAGGATAGAGAGTCAAGAATTTACGGGACACCTTGGACAGTCTGTTGCAAGGGAGACCAGGTGGGACACAGTACCTGAAATGGTGAGAAAGCTCCAGCGGGGGCAGTTTTTCCTAGCAGCGGGTGCAAGTCGGTGCTTCCTCCAGGGGAAGAGAAGATCTCGACGTGGAGGAAAGCTGGAGGTCGTTGCACTGCCAGGGAAGAAACCAGCCGCGGAGTTTCCCAGTTAAGTTACTACCCTTTTATTTGCGGTAGTGGTGAAGCGTGGCTATCTGGCCGCCGGGGTGCTTGGCACGGGTGATTCGACCACAAGACTATCCAGGAAGGCGAAAAAGGCTAACTGATTAACCCCACCAGCTCAAAGGAAGAAGACTCTCCAGGAAGAAGATCTTCTCTGTTGTTGGGAAGTGGTGAGTTTGGTTCAGCAGGGCTCCACCGGTGGTGTCGTTGCAGGTCGGCTCAGCTTTTCCCTCTTCGGATTCTTTAGGTCCTGTGGCGACTTCTGAAGTTCCAGTCCCCAAAGCCCTGCTTTTATGTGGAAAACCCCCATTCATCAGTCCTAGCTGTCACTCAAACATGCTAAGTGGTGAGCCGGGCGGCTCACCACTGGGCCAATCACACAAGAGTGCGTCTTGCGTTGCCGAGGCAACTCAGTCCAGGGTGCCTATTCTCCAGCATGGGGTCTGGCATGGATTCACATGCTCATGAATATTCCCCGTCGTCAGGCTGGGAATCCTCGGTAAAGAAAAAACCAGTATCAGTTTCGTTTCTGATCTGTCTTTCGTAGTAATAACCAATCACTGGTCTCTGCGTCATACTGACCACAGCCAATGACTGCCCTCTACCTAAGCACCGCCTCTGGCAGCCATCTTCAGATTTTTACCGCACGTTCATGTGTTGGGATCCTCGTGCTATTGCTCTCGAGCGTTAGTGCTATTTTTCGCGCTTTTTTCACAAAAACTTCGATTCTTTCGGTCAAAAGAGCCTCAAGCTCCACCGATCCTACATCCGATCAACGGGGACCCGTGTCGGATTCGTCTGCGCCCCTCAAGGGTGAAGATTTCGTCGAGCTACACTTCGGAGGACTCCAGAAGCTTCTCAGGCCCGGTCTCGGAGATGGCCCAGGAGAAGGGAAGCTCGACGCCCGGAAAGCTGTTCAGGGTCTGCCCTGGATGCCAGCTGCAGAACGTCTTTAAGGAGGACGAACACTCTTTCTGCCTTTACTGCCTTCATGAGGACAAGACGCACGTGGAGAAGGACTGTGCGTTTTGCGGCAACATGTCGGAACGGACCATGAAGGACCGCCATCAACGTCTCGCCAACTGGCTGGAGGGTAAGAGCCCGTCTGGCGAGAAGAAGAAGAAATCCGAGCGGTCTTCTAAGACCTTTGAGGGCGCCCCGGCGACGGGGGCCCAACATAAGGCTAAGCACCGCGAGTCCTCTGGCACCGGGAGCGCCGAACGGTCGGGCTCTACGGGCGCCAGGCAGGGCGCACCCTCCCCGGCACCATCAACCACGAGCCAACGCTCTGGGTCGGGTAAGAGGAAGGCCGAGCACCCGGCGAAACTCCTGGAGAGGCCCCGGTCGAGCTCTAAGACAGAGGAGGAGCGTGGCAGTGCTCCCTCCCTCAAGGATAAGGCGGTGAGCGCATCTAAGGTGGTGAAGGCCTTGATCCATCCGACCAAGCCCTCTATCGAAACGGTCGCGGCGGCCCTGGCTCAGCCTGTGGAGGCTGCGCCAGTGGTGGCGACCTCGGGGCCCAGAATCTCCCTGCCTCCTCGGAGGGAGTCTTCTTTTGTGCCCATCGATAGGACCCCCGTGAAACCCTCCGTGGGGAAGAAGGGGGGGCAGGGCGTCGTCGTAGATTCGGCCTCAACCTCAGAAGAGGAGCTGATCGAGGTCTTAAGCCACGGCCTAGGCGTGGAAGAAGGCCAGCCCGTCGGAATGGACCCCGACGCAGGTGACGACGACATCGTCGAGGATACCGACGGGGCCCCTGCTCGCCCGTCGGATTCCCCTCTGCCAGCGCCGCAAGACAACTCGGCGGCCATTTTGTTGGCCATACAGTCCTTATGCTCCGAGATAAGGACGAGACTATCGTTACCGACGGAGGAACCTCTCCCGTCGGGGGATCCAGAACCGGGACCTTCTGGTGTTCCCCCTACCAAGAAAAGAAGGATCCATCCACCACCTCCTTTTCAACCGTCGCGCCCCGTCCAGCCCTCCTCCCCGTCCACCCGAGGGGATGATACGGGGACTGACACGGCAGCGACGGGTACGGACGACGAGGCATACGACGAGGATATTCCGTCGTCGCCTCCCGCCAGGGCTTCTCCGCCCGACGAGATCGGATCTTTCCACTCCATGATCTCCAGGGCTTCCGAGCTTTTCCAACTCTGCCCTGAGGAGAAGAAAAAGGAAGGCTTCCTTTATCAGCGGCGCGAGGCCAAGAGGAAGACGGTCCTCGCAGTGCCTCTGTTGGACGACATTTGGGATGAGGGCCTTTCCCTCCTCAAGAACCCTTCCACGACGCCAGCTAGAAGAGACCGGTACGAGAAAAAGTACCGGGTCCCGGACACGGCCCCCCTGTGCCTCCGGGCGCAGCCTACCCCGGATTCCGTCGTCTCCGCGGCAGCCAGGAAGAAAGCGGGGGGGGGTGCGGCCTCCACATCGACTTCCCCGCCGGACGGCGAGGGAAAGAAATTGGATGCTATGGGACGTAGAGTCATCTCGTCGGCAGCGACGACGATTAAAGCGGCCAACGCCTTGGCTATCGTGGCTCGCTACGACAGGGAGCTCTGGTACAAGATAGCTCCCCTGCTGGATTTTCTGCCGGACGACAAGAGGGCGGAGGCCCTGGAGATCCTGCAGGAAGGTGAGGTGGCCTCGGACCACGCCATCACCGTGGAGACGGACATCGCCGACACTGGGTTCCGCCAGCTGGGCAGCGGCGTTTGCCTTCGACGTCGTGGATGGCTCAAAGCTACGGACTTCCGGCAGGACGTCCAGACCAGAGTCCTGGACATGCCCTTCGACGGGAACAACCTGTTTGGGAAGACAGTGGACGATTCCCTTCAGGCCATCAAGGCGGATACTGAGACGGCCCGGGCCCTCGGAGTTCTGCAGCAACGTCGGACGCCCTTTCGGAGCAGCGGAGGCAAGGGCGCCTCCAGAGGTTCCGGCGGCGGTTTCGCTTCCTACCGTCAAGCGGCCCGCTCGTCGTCGCAAGAGGCCTACAGAGGACGAGGCAAGTCTAGCGGACCCCGCCGTCGTCGCCCAGGAGGTCAAGGCGGCAAGGCCACGTCCAAGCAGGATTGAACCGGCTGTGGGGTCGGGCCCCCACCGGAGCACCCCGGTGGGAGGCCGGCTGGCGGGCTTCGTCAGCGTGTGGGAGTCCTTCTCCACCGACCGTTGGGTGCTGGACGCCCTGGCCCGGGGCCACGCGCTCGAGTTTCAAAGAAGGTGCCCGCGCGTCCCCCCCCGTGGCCAGGAAAGAACTTCACGTCCCTCAACTTCTCCTGGAGGTAAAGGCGATGCTCAGGAAGGGCGCCATCGAAATCGTCCCAAAGAGGCTTCGGGGCTCCGGAGTTTACTCGAGATACTTCCTCGTGAAGAAGAAGACTGGAGGATGGCGCCCCATCCTAGACCTCCGACGTCTGAACAAGTTCATCAAGGCGCAGAAGTTCCGGATGGTCACCCTCCAGCACGTCCTGGGCCAGCTGGAGGAAGGGGATTTCCTATCGTCGTTGGATTTGGAGGATGCCTACTTCCACATTCCCATCCTAAAGGGGCACCGAAAATTCCTCAGGTTCGTGGTCCAAGGGCGTCATTACCAGTTCAGAGCCCTCCCCTTCGGACTACGGTCGGCACCCAGGGTATTCACCAAGTGCCTCGCACCGGTGGCGGCGCAGCTGCGCCGCGAGGGGATCCACGTCTACCCCTACCTGGACGACTGGCTCATCCGCGCCAAGACGAGGGAGCTCGCCGTGGTTCACACGGCAAGGACCGTCCAACTCCTCACGGACCTGGGATTCTCCGTGAACTACGCCAAATCCCACCTGGTGCCCGCGCAAGTCGCACTGTTTCTGGGAGCGAGGCTCGACACAGTGTCCCTTCTGGCCTCCCCGTCGGAGGAGAGGACCAGGACCATCTTGGGCAAGGTGCAACGGATGTTGGTGGCCGACGCGGCCAAAGTGAGGTCCATCAAGTCCCTCCTCGGGATGATGTCTTCCTGCATCTACCTCATTCCCATGTGCAGGCTCCGGATGCGCCCGTTGCAAGAATTCCTGGATGCGCGCTGGATCCAGACGGGCAGCTTCGAGGAAAGGATCAAGCTCGACGAGAACTTCCGACGAGCGATACGGTGGTGGGGCACCCGCGCGCATCTGACGGCGGGCATGGACTTCCAGACCCCAGCCCACCAGGAGACTGTGACTACGGATGCTTCCCTGGAAGGGTGGGGAGCGCACACCGAAAATCTGCACGCAAAGGGACTCTGGCTCCCGACGGAGAAGTCCCTGCATATCAACGTCCTGGAGCTCCGTGCAGTGTTTTGGGCCCTCAGGTCTTTCCTTCCGTCCCTCAAGGGCAAGGTGGTGAGGATCTTCACGGACAACACCACCACCATGTTTTACATCAGGAAACAGGGCGGAACCAGGTCCCCAGCGCTGTCCAAGGAGGCGCAGGACCTGTGGCATTGGGCCGTCGCCCAAAGGATTTTTCTGGTGCCGTTTCATCTGGCAGCGATAAAAAACACCATCGCCGACTCACTCAGCAGGGAGCTGCGCTCGTGCCACGAGTGGGAACTACGGCAGGATCTGGTGGATCGCCTCTTCCGACGGTGGGGCACACCCCAGATCGACCTGTTCGCGACGGCGACGAACACCAAGTGCCGGAGGTTCGCCAGCAGGTTTCCCCAGACGAGGAGCATGGGCGATGCTTTCTCGTTCCCCTGGGAGGGCCTGTTCCTCTACGCGTTCCCTCCCTTGCCTCTGCTAATCCGGCTAGTCAACCTGCTCAAGAGGTCACGGTGCAGGATGATCCTCGTCGCACCCTCGTGGCCGAGGCAGATATGGTTCCCGGACCTTTTGGACTTGTCAGCGTCCCCGCCGATCAAGCTGCCGGCGGACGCGGATCTACTCTCCAGGGAAGGAGGCGCCATCCTCCACCACGACCCGAAGTCGCTGAACTTGCAGGCCTGGCTCCTGCAGCGCTAGAGTTTGGAGGATACGACATACCGGCCGACTGCAGAGAGGTTCTTGCAAAGGCCAGGGCGTCCTCGACTCTTAAATGCTACGGACACAAATGGAAGAGGTTCTCTGTCTGGTGCCACGCACAGAAGATTAACCCTCTACGGATTACGGCTCCCCAAGTACTGCCGTACCTGCTGACGCTGGCCAAAGCTGGCCTGGCACACGCGTCCATCAAGATTCATCTTGCTGCGATCTCCCGATACACCAGAACCACGGGGCGGACGTCCTTGTGGTCTCATCGCCTGGTGAAAGAGTTCATGAAGGGACTGTTCAGATCGTTCCCGCCGGTGAAGGCTCCGGCCCCGGCGTGGGAGCTCAACGTGGTGCTGACCAAGCTCATGGGACCTCCGTTCGAGCCTCTGCACTCGGCTCCGTTGAAGTTTCTATCGTGGAAAACTGCTTTTCTTGTGGCCATCACCTCCGCACGACGAGTGGGAGAGATCCAGGCCCTTTCCTGCAAGGCCCCGTACTTGACTTTCCACGACACGAGGGTAGTTCTCAGGACGCACCCCTCCTTCATGCCCAAGGTACTGTCGGACTTCCATCTCAACGAACCCTTGGTGTTGCCTGTATTCTTCCCGTCGCCTTCGTCGCCGGCTGAGAGGACTTTGCACTCGCTGGATGTAGCTAGAGCGCTGAAGTTCTACGTGGACCGCACGAAGTGTTTTCGGAAGACGTCACAACTCTTTGTGAACTTTGGACCTGTCAATCAGGGGAAGGCTCTCTCGAAGGCTTCCATTTCCAGATGGCTCTCCGGCTGTATCATGTACTGTCATCGGTTGGCAAACCGACCTCTGCCCGGCCGTCCGAGAGCCCATTCCACCAGAGCGATCGCAGCTACCACGGCGTTCCTTTCTGGTGTGCCCCTGCTGGACATATGCAGGGCTGCTACGTGGAGGTCGACGCACACCTTCACGAAGTTCTACTGCATCGATCGGGATTCCAGGGAGGAGTCCAGGGTCGGCCAAGCAGTGCTGCGCAACCTGTTCGCCTGAGGTGAGCCTGGTGAGGAGGTAAGATGCTTAATGTTGAGTTTGATGCTATGCTTAATGTTGAGCCTTTGCCACCTCCCGTGGTTGTGCATGTGTATACTGCTATGTATTCTTTATTCATGAGCATGTGAATCCATGCCAGACCCCATGCTGGAGAAGGAACAAGTTACTTACCTGTAACTGTTGTTCTCCAGCATGGGTCTGGCATGGATTCACATGCGAACCCTCCCGCCTACCCCTCTGCGGCTCTTCACTTGGTCATACTGCCACTTCACGTGCTTCCAAATCTGAAGATGGCTGCCAGAGGCGGTGCTTAGGTAGAGGGCAGTCATTGGCTGTGGTCAGTATGACGCAGAGACCAGTGATTGGTTATTACTACGAAAGACAGATCAGAAACGAAACTGATACTGTTTTTTTCTTTACCGAGGATTCCCAGCCTGACGACGGGGAATATTCATGAGCATGTGAATCCATGCCAGACCCATGCTGGAGAACAACAGTTACAGGTAAGTAACTTGTTCCTTCCCCCCCTCCCACACATCCTGTAGACCCAGACAGAGTGGCACCACTTTTGGAGGCTTCTGTGCAGAAGCCCGCCAAAAGTGGAACAAAGGGCTCGACTCGGGTTGGAGTTGGAGGCAAACAAACGCCATTTTAAAACAGAGTCCTGGCAAAAAGACCCAACCGGGGATTAAATATTAAATAACCCAGCGGTATCTTTAACATTGCACCAAAAAAGTGGTGCGTTTAAAATGAATGGTAAAATCCCATAGGAAATATTCCGTGTGGTAACCACTGCCACCAGCCAGAAACTCGACAAGGGGGGACTGGACAGTGCCCCCTTGAAAAACAGACCGAGGGGCAATCGAATTACACCTACCAGTACTTCCACAATATGATGGGTAGTGCTGGTTCTGTTCACAATTTAAGACTAGTAAAGTCAATGGTGACTTTACATGCCCTGGGAGACAGTAGTCAGTCCAAGGGTATGGAGTCTGTTTGGGGGCCACTATGACACCCCTGTGTTATTGCACGGAGGGTGCTGTGTAACACACTTACCAAAATCACATGAAGCCCTATGGAGTAAAAGACCCCATAGCCCATTAAACACATTACAAAGCCAAAGGACATTCTCAAATAATGCCGAAGAGTGGGAGAAAGAGTCTCACTCTTAGCAGGAGAAAAAATAAAACCCCAAAAATCCAGCAAAGCTGCTAGGGGACTCACTAGGTTTGGAAAATTAGCCTATACAGAGAATTCTCCCTAACAACGGGGTATCGACGTCATCGACGCAGACGCCGAAAGATTTTCCGAAGCAGCACAGCTGTGGTGATTACTGTCATCAAAAGCACCTGACTCTCCACAGTAAATTGTATCATCCTCAGCGGTGCGGTCACATGATATCTTATCACAATAACATTGCATAAGTTTCACCACGAAGTGAAGTTGTTTAAATGTAGTATATCTCTTAAAAAGCGTCACTATTATGTATAGCACTTAGAAAAACCCATTTAGACAAAAATTACAACTGCTGGAAAAAAGACCACAGAAAACCTTTTAAATGTGTCGGTCTGTAAGCAACTATTTTTGGTGGAGCTCAACAATGTGTCAACGATCTGTTGATATTCTACTTGAAAAATGGTCTTCAGTGATGCACCATTGTTCTAACATACACTCTTGACAAGAAAACAACCATTTCCATGAATGTGCACATGGACGATTGAGCAAGGAGGAGAAGCATAAGAAAAGGTGATTGGTACAAGGCTCCCAGCCTCAAGCAGCACTTCAGAAGATTGTTTGGGACAAAATACTTTCAAAAGACCCGAAGGGACTCGTCCAATTCTGCTGCAACTGAGATTTAGAGGTGTTCCACAATATGTGCTTAAAGTACAAACCTAAAATGTCAGCATATACTGTATGGAGGCCAGAACAAGACTGGCTGTACTTGCACACAACAAGAACAAGGAAAAACTGCAGGAATGTTTGTTATGTCTCAATACAACACGCAGTATACCAAAACAAGCAAACTGTTTCTACCAGCAGATGGATTTTGAATTAGTGAAAGATCTGACATTGAATGTGCTGGCCATGTAAACGCATGGAATTGAACCAGATTTATTTTCTAGAGCTTGCGCTGAGTTGCTTAACATTGCGAAAGAGGGTTGCCCTACTAGACTTGGAACTTGTGGAAAAGTTGACTTTGAGATTTAAATGTGCGACTCGCTTTACAGTTTGACAAAGGCAGTTTTGAAGCTTCCGCACTGTGCCTGTAAGCAATTTTCATTGTAAAAAAAATGAAATAGTATGTGATGTGAGATGTAATTGATGCAAGAAATTGCTTTTTAATGAACTACTGTTGGTGAAATAAATAATTTATTTTTCAACAATAAATGCTGGTATGATTATTTCGAGTATTTCACTCAAATGTACCATTTTTCAATGCTAGAGAGAATTGAGATCCTTTCAATTAGGACTTCTGTTTGATCTTTCCTCAACTCCCAGGTCTCTCCTCCCTCCCCTTCCACTCAAGACAGAAACCTTGGAGTCCTGTTCAACACCAGTCTCCTTCTCTCTTCACATCACTGATGTCGCTAAGAAGTCCCACTACCAGCTGCACCTCAGTTATTCTTACTTTTCTCACTTCCCACACAAGATCAGTCTGAAGAGCCCTAGTTCTCTGTAGGCTGGACTATTGAAACAGCCTGATGGACAACACTACAACAAGCTATCTTTCTAAGCACTTTCCTTCTTTAGCCTGCCGCTCAACCACCTTCAACTCTGAGGGTCGGATGCTTTTCCAGGCTTAGAGTGCGGTCGGGGGGTAGATCTCGCTCTCCTCGGCTGGTGCCTCTCTCAAACTTGAGCAGGACCACCTCAAGTTTTGGAAGCAACTGAAGACCTTCCTTTACGCTTCTTTCTTTTTCCCTCTACCCTGCTGATCTCGTTCTGCTGCGCTAACTGGTTACCTAGCCACCCTCTGAACCTTATGACCAGTGCCGCGGAATGAGGGGGCACCTCCCCATGGACCTCAAGGGCATGGGCCGTTTACACTTGGGAGCAGCCCACGGGGTATCGAGGGGGAAAAGGGGTTGGAACCATAAAGCAACACATTCTACCCCCTCCAACCCCCTTCTTTCCTAAAGCAGGACTCGCAGCAAGAGCCTGACTGAGGGGACTCGGTACACAACAAAGGGTGCTATCAGTCAGGTTGCCCTACACCGAAACCCCCAATGTCTCGCCCTCTCTTCAAAGGGGGACAGAATACTCAAGCAATATGAGAGGGGAAAGACAGGAAGCCACACACATAGGTGTGAAGTGGCTGTCGGCACAGGCTGGCCATTTTGGGGGGAGGCAGGCAGTAACAATATGCTGGCATGGCCCCAGGGCATTATTTGCAGGAGCAGACTTGGAGAAAGAACACTGAGACCCAAGTCTGCATTCGCAGATCCAGCTTCTCATTTGCCTGGATCCAGCCCACCGCTGGAAAAGGTACATTTGGGCAAGCACAGGACAACAGTCCTTGTATGAAAGTTGTGGAAAAGAAGAGCAGCAAAGGAGGCATGGGCTTTGAAGGAAATGCCATTGGGCACGGGAATGCTCACCGGCCAAAGTACAGGTCCCAAACACACAGAGCTTGGGAGCGCGCGCTGGGGACACCCTTTGAGCAAAGAAAGGCAACTTCCATTTCCTGGCACAAGTGCCCACAAGTACAGAACTAAGAAAACACTGCACACCTGTTGTTGGGGAATATCCATAATACGAAGTTAGATTTTTAGTAGTATCAAAGCAAATCAAGTGTGTGTGCGTTTTATGTATTTACTATAGAGAATGCATGCACCATTGGTTCCACAGCTTATGGGGACCAGGCTCCCTCATGACCAGTAGCCCCATGCACTGTTTCTGGCCCTACAGCGCACTATGCACTATCTACAATCCCAAAGGTCCCCTGTCTACTTGCACTTGGAGCCGTCCACCCCAGCGGCACTTACTCAAGCAAGTATTTTGCACTCTCGCCTTCCCTCCCTATTGCACTTCTCCTCTCCATCCCCCTGGCACTTGCTAGATCTGAATAACACAAGACCTTGTAAGCTTGTTTGTTCTGTTCACCTTTGTCTTCCCCTTCCTTGTCGCCCCTAGAAACACGTGTACAACATTTAAATAACGGTAGAAGGAATATATATTGCCAATAAGCATTATGAACTTGTAAGTGGCCTTTGCACATTTACATCTTGCTGTGGAGACACATATGTGAATGACCACCAGACATGCCTGCATCAATGCAGAAATAAATATGATTGCGGGATTAGGTCTAGACAGAAGCTAGTACGCCTCTACTGACATCGGCCTCCTTGAAAACTTGGATCTCGACGTCCTTTCTCTCAACGACACGTGGTTCAATGCCAGCTTTGTCATTGCTTTAGACTCCCTCCTCAATGTCATCTACAAGATCCTCTCCAATCCTTGGACCAACCGATCTGGCGGTGGAGTAACCCTGATGAACCCTAAGTTGCTCCCTACCGCTCTCATACCCACTGTAAGGTACTCAGTGGTACATGGTGACAACAGTAAAGAGGGACACAAGTGATCACAGTTCAAGGGTGTTTATTAAACTGTAAATGCAGGGTGAAAAACGTCTAACCTAAATCTAAGATGGGAGCAAGCGTCAACCATCAAATGAAAAATAAGCTAGTCCTTGTGGCGTCTTGTCAAAGTAAAAAGCCTATACTAAAATAAAAACGCCAATTCCTTAAAACTAATTCCAGACAGAGTGTGCGATGGGATATTCAAAATAAAGAAGAAAGTGTTCACAAATAAGTCAGGATGTGATTGCCTTGGTCTCCTTTTCCCCACGTTTTTTAGCACGGGACAAGGTGGGATTTTGGAGCACAGCACAAGCTAAGATTTCTGTATCAGCTGTCAGCTTCTTCAATGTTTGTCTTTGTAATTAAGTCTCTTGCCCTTGAGGCCCGAAGTTCTGTTCTACAAACACTTTGGGTGATGGCTTCACCCATGGGTCCCCCTCGTCTGGGCGCAGACCCTTCAGAAGTCGTATTCACCAAATTAACAAGACGGTTCCTTTCTCAGTGAACTTTGGGGTGATAACTTTCCACCCCTGGATCCCACTTGGCCAGGCTCGCACCCCAGATGATGCGGGCGGACACTTCCCTTCACCTTGTCTTGCAATGCTTCTTGCTTTCACAAATCTTAATGTCTTTTTAGACAGGTTTTCACTGTTTGCCTTGGTTGTCGGCTTCCCTCTACCAGGCTCACTCTTGTCAACCTTTACAAACAATTCCTCATGGGACTTTTAGACTTCAGCCCTTGTCATTAGCATCCCTCGGCTGGGTTCACTCTTGCCAATCTTCACGAAACTCAGTTCATGCACTAATTTTTATAATGCAGGATTCACTTCCCTTAGCTTTCACAATTCTCTGTCAGTCAAAGACTTTCGACCGTACAGAGTATTTTTTCAAGACCCCTATATGACCACTTTGACCGCTCTTCGCCTCTTCCCAAAGCTTTCTGGTTACGGTAGTCTTTACCGTTGGGTATTTGCCCAGAGTTTCCTGCATGAGCACCCACGTGGTGCCAGACTAGTCTGTATCTGGTGTTCCCCCAACTTCGTGAATAGTATCCTTTTCTTTTCAAAGTTCAAGCTGGCCTTTGGATACTTTTCATTCAACACAGTTCGGTTTCTTATTGACGCTCCCATTGACTCACCGGCTGTGATGAACTGTTCGCCTTGGAGTCAAGGTTGGTACCACAGAGAGCAGCATCTCTCCCCGGCTTGGTAATCAACAGAGGAGGGTCTTGTGTACGGTTGACATCGGGTGCAATACACGCTGGCTATTCAGACTTATTCCCTCTGCAGAGATTTCGCGGGCCTTGGTCTGAAAGGGCAAGGTCGACTCTCTCCTTGTCACCCTGTTTGTGTGGTCTTTTTTTTTTGTTTCAAATGAACCTTTACAAAAATAGACATTATATAATCAAATTAAAAAAAAATCAATTTAAGATAAATAAAAACAGATTATAACAATCAACTTTTACATTATCAAAATCAGATACAATAAAGTACTGAAATCTCATTTCCTATTTTCAGAAAAGCAGCCAAGGCAAAAATGAGTGCTCTGTCATCTCCTTGTATTAGCTGATTCCAAAGTAAACAAAAACTGTCCTTACATCTCTAAAATATGAACATTCTAAAATCAAATGTTTCGTTTTGGTTCTAAGCAATTCGAAAATCGACATTTAGTAACACCATTATTGCCATTAGAAATTCTCCAGTGTTTTGTTCTTTCCAAAGTGTGGTACTGGTTTACTCTAAATCTCATGTAATACATTCTAGTTATATTACATGGGAATATGGTAAGATAAGCACAAAAACCATCTTTTTTTGTGGAAATTTGGCATATTCTTTATAGGTACTCAGTGAGTTTATTTCATCTACTGTTTTACACCAGTCGTGTTCAAAACGTTTGTTTTACATAACCAGGTCAGGTATGTAGATCTTCTTGATCAACACCTAAATCGTTCAGGCTTTTAGTCATTTTTAGATAATAGGTGGTGATGGAACTAGAAGAGCATCCCTTAGTAAATTCAAAGAAATCTTGATACAAGGAGTTATCCGCGCAATTAAGTATTTTACTGTAGTTTGATAAAGTCCCCCAAGTCCATCTAGTAGATAGAGATCAAACCCATCTCATGTCTAATAACACAATTCGGAATTTCAGGAGACAGACGCAGAGCTGCTTTCAACAAACTGCCATGCATAGAATGTAATTGTTTGCAAGTTGCATAGACAAATATCCAAAGCATAAAGTATAGGTTCCACCTTTAAGGTAAGGAAATAGAGTAACGGTATCACTGAGAATTTACATCATTTAGTGAAAATAAATTTCATTTGACTTCTGAGGGGTCTAGCTTTTTGCTTCAGGTAGTCAACCCATGATTTGATTGAGATCTCGTTACTTAGACGATATCCCAAGTAAATAGTTTCTTTAATACATATATAGAGTCACCATCAATATTCCAACAAAACTTCTTAAGTTTCTTACCAGTCTTAAAAATCATTATACTAGTTTTAGAAGGGTTAGGTTTAAGATTATGTTAAGCGAATTCAGAAAACTTATTTAACTCAGATAACTTATTTAACTCAGATTGAAGGCCAAATGGGGCCATATCAAATAAAATAAGATCTGCGAAGGCTAACCAGTGTAGTCTTAAAGAGCACAACCTTGCCGGAAAAGTATCGATTGAATTCCAAAGTTCATCTATGTCAGATAAGTGTAAGTTGAACAACAACGCCGCAAAATTACATCCTTGCTTCAGCCCCAAGAATGATTGTACAGGGTCAGTCAGTGCTTCCCCTTGGGTAATCCGGAGTTCTACACGATGTATTAGTGTGAAATTTTATAATCCAATAAATAAAATATTCAGGAATACCTAGCTTCTCCAGCATGGGGTCTGGCATGGATTCACATGCTCATGAATATTCCCCGCCGTCCGGCTGGGAACCCTCGGTATAGAAAAAAATCAGTATCAGTTTTGTTTCTGATCTGTCTTTCTTAGTAGTAACCAATCACTGGTCTCTGGGTCATACTGCCCCCAGCCAATGACTGCCCTCTCCCTAAGCCCGCCTCTGGCAGCCATCCTCAGATTTTTACCGCACGTTCAAGTGTTGGGAGTCCTCGTGCTGTAGCTCTCGAGCTTTTGCTGCGTTTTCGCGCTTTTTTTCAGGTGATTTTTCTCATTTTTCGGTTAAATAGAGCCTCAAGCTCCACCGTTTCTACATCCGATCAACGGGGATCCGTTTCGGAGTTTTCTGCGCCCCTCAAGGGTGAAGATTTCGTCGAGTTACGCTTTTGGAGGATTCCAGAAGTTCCGAGGCCTACCCCGGGCATGGCCCAGGAGAAAGGAAGCTCGACGCCCAGGAAGCTGTTCAGGACCTGCCCTGGATGCCAGCTTCAGAATGTTTTCAAGGAGGACAAGCATTCGTTATGCATCTACTGTCTCCATGAGGACAAGACGCACACGGAGAAGGACTGTGCGTTTTGTGGGAACATGTCGGAGCGGACCATGAAGGAACGCCACCTCCGTCTCGCCAACTGGCTGGAATGGAAGAGCCTGTCGGGCGAGAAGAAGAAAAAGAAGTCTGAGCGGTCTTTTAAGTCCTGTGAGGGCGCCCTGGTGACGGGGGCCCAACAAAAGGCTAAGCACCGCGGGCACCGGGAGCGCCGAACGGTCGGGCTCCTTGGCTGCCAGGCAGGGCGCATCCTCCCGGCGCCATCAACCGCGAGCCAACGCTCTGGCTCGGGTAAGAGGAAGTCTGAGAACTCGGCGAAGCTTCTTGAGAGGCCCCGGTCCATCTCGAAGAGTCCGGCAGAGGGGGAGCGAGGCTCGGACCCTCCCCCCAAGGTGAAGGCCTCAGGTGTACAGAAGGTGACGATGGCCTTAATTCACCCTGCTAGGACCTCGATTGAGGATGTCGCCACGGCCCTGGCTCATCCTGTGGAGGCTACACCAGTGGAGGCGACCTCAGGACCCAGAGTGTCCCTGCCACCGTGGAGGGAGTCGTCCTTCAGGGCCATTGAGAAGACCCCCACGAAGTCCTTGTTGGAAAAGTTGGGGGAGGGGCTGGTGGCCAGCATTGATACATACACGACCTCTGAAGAAGAACTCATCGAAGTCGTGTAAGAGGCCCAGCCCATCGGGAGGGATCCCGACGAGGGCGACGACGAGAGCGACGGTGTCGCCGACGAGGCTCCTCAAGAGCCCTCGCGCCCGTCGTTTCCGGCGTCGCAGGACACTTCGGTGGCCATTTTGTCAGCGATTCAGTCCTAATGCTCGGAGATAAGGACAAGGTTGCTCCTCCCCCCGACGGAGGTACCTGAGTCGGACAGACGGGTGAACCGGAGCCAGGACCTTCGGAAAGTCCACCGCATAAGAGGACACATCCTACGCCACCTCTCCCACCTCTGCGGCCTGCTCTGCCTTCCCCCCGGTCTACTACCCACGGGGATGATACAGGCACAGACACAGCTACGATAGGTACAGATGACGATTGAGGCGACGACAGGAAGTGTCCCCCGTCGCCCCCTGCTCGGGCGTCCCCACCCGACAAGATTGGATCCTTTCATGCCATGATTTCCAGGTCACCCGAGCTCTTCCAGCTCTGCCCAGAAGAGAAGGAAGGGTTCCTTTACCAACGGCGCGAGGCTAAAAGGAAGGTCATCACCGTACCCCCTTCTTGATGACATCTGAGATGAGGGGCTCGACCTCCTCAAGAACCCTGCCACGGCGCCGGCAAAGAGGGACCGGTATGAGAAGTACCGGGTTCCCGACCCTGCCCCCTTGTGCCTTCGGGCGCAACCTACCCCGGATTCGGTCATCTCGGCAGCGGCAAAGAAAAAAGCTAGGGGGGCATCGGCCTCGACATCAACTTCCCCGCCGGACGGCGAGGGCAGGAAGCTGGACACGATGGGACGACGGATCATCTCATCCGCAGCGACGACTATCAAGGCGGCCAATGCCGTGGCTATCTTAGCCCGCTACGACAGGGAGTTGTGGTTCAAAATCGCCCCTCTGTTGGACTTCCTTCCGGACGCCAAAAGGGCTGAGGCCCTTGAAATCCTACAGGAGGGTGAGGTTTCTTCGGACCACGCCATCACGGTGGCAACGGACATCACCAACACCGATTTCCGTCAGTTGGGCAACAGCGTTTGCTTGAGACGAGGAGGATGGTTCAGGCCACGGATTTCCGCCAGGACGTACAAACCACGGTTTTAGACATGCCCTTCGACGGGAACAACCTGTTTGGGAAGGCAGTTGATGAGTCCCTTCAGGCCATCAAGACAGACACAGAGACTGCCCGGGCACTGGGAGTGCTCCAGCAACGACGGCCGTCCTTTCGGAGCTCCGGAAGCAGACAAGGTGCCTCCGAGGGATCCGGCAGTGGCTCCTCCACGTACCGCCAAGCGGCAAGATCTTCGTCCCAGGAAGCCTACAGGGGACGCGGCCAGTCAGGTGGTGCCCGTCGTCGACAGGGAGGTCAAGGAGGCAAGGCGGCCTCCAAACAAGATTTAACCGACTGTGGGGTCGGGACCCCACCGAAGTACCCTGGTCGGAGGCCGGCTGGCGATGTTCGTCAGCGTGTGGGAGTCCATCTCTACCGACAGTTGGGTGCCGGATGCCCTGGCCCAAGGGCACGCCCCTCGAGTTTCAGAAGAAGTGCCCTCGCGTTCCACCCGTGGCCAGGAAGGAAAATCACATCCCTCAACTACTGTTGGAAGTAAGGGCGATGCTCAAGAAGGGTGCCATCGAGCTCGTCCCAAAGAGGCTTCGGGGCTCCGGAGTTTACTCAAGGTACTTCCTCGTAAAAAAGAAGACAGGAGGATGGCGCCCCATCCTGGACCTGCGAACAAGTACATTAAGGCACAGAACTTCTGTATGGTCGCCCTCCAGCACGTGCTGGGACAGCTGGAGGAGGGCGATTTCCTGTTGTCGTTGGACTTGGAGGATGCGTACTTCCACATCCCCATTCTAAAAAGACACCGAAAGTGCCTCAGGTTCGTGGTCCAAGGGCGGCACTACCAGTTCAAGGCCCTCCCGTTCGGATTGAAGTTGGCACCCAGGGTGTTCACCAAGAGCCTCGCACCGGTGGCAGCGCGGCTGCGCCTACAGGGGATCCACGTCTACCCCTACCTGGACGACTGGCTCATCCGGGCAAGGACAAGGGAGCTTGCCGTGGAGCACACTGCAAAGACCGTCCAGCTGCTCACGGACCTGGGATTCTCCATCAACTTTCCAAAATCCCACCTGGTTCTGTCGCAAGTCGCCCAGTTTCTGGGAGCCAAGCTCGACAAAGTGGCGCTGCTGGCCTCGCCGTCGGAGGAAAGGACCAGGACCATTCTGGGCAAGGTGCAGCGTCTGCTGGCCACGGACATGGCCAGGGTAAGATCTATCAAATCCCTCCTCGGTGTGATGTCCTCCTGCATTTATCTGGTGCGCCTTTGCAGTCTTCGGATGCGCCCCTTACAAGAGCTCCTCGACGCCCGCTTGGTCCTGTCGACGGGCAGCTTCGAGGACAGGATCCCTCAAAGAAACGTTCTGTCAGGCGATCCGGTGGTGGGGTACCCGCTCCCATCTGTCGGCGGGCACAGACTTTCAGACCCCAGCTCACCAGGTGACGACGGACGCCTCCCTGGAAGGTTGGGGAACGCACTCCGGAGATCTTCACGCGAGAGCCCTTTGGCTCCCTGAGAAGTCACTCCATATCAACATCTTGGAGCTCCGCGCAGTGTTCTGGGCCCTCAGGTCCTTTCTTCCGTCCCTCAAGGGTAAGGTGGTGAGGATCTTCACCGACAACACCACCACGATGTTCTACATCCGGAAGCAGGGCGGAATCAGGTCCCCGGCCCTATCCAAGGAAGCCCAAGATCTGGGGCATTGGGCCGTCGCCCAAGGGATGTTTCTGGTGCCTCTTCATCTGGCAGGAATAAAAAACACGATCGCCGACTCACTCAGCAGGGAGCTGCGCTCGTGCCACGAGTGGGAACTACGCCAGGATCAAGTGGATCGACTCTTCCGACGATGGGGCGAACCCCAAATTGATCTCTTTGCGACGGCGACGAATTCCAAGTGCCGGAGATTCGCCAGCAGGGTCCCCCAGCCGAGGAGCATGGGCGATGCTTTCTCGTTCCACTGGGATGGCCTATTTCTCTATGCGTTCCCTCCGCTGCCGTTGCTGCTCCGGCTCATCAACCAGCTCAAGAGGTCCCGGTGCATGATGATCCTCGTCGCACCGGCATGGCCGAGACCGATCTGGTTCCCGCACCAGTCAAGCTGCCGACGGACGCAGACCACCTCTCCAGAGAAGGAGGCACCATTCTTCACCACAACCCAGAGACGATGAACTTACAGGCCTGGCTCCTGCAGCACTAGAGTTTGGAGGGTACGACATCCCGGCCGACTGCAGAGAGGTTCTTGCAAAGGCCAGGGCGTCCTCAACTCTCAAGTGCTACGGACATAAATGGAAGAGGTTCTCTGTCTGGTGCCGTGCACAGAAGATTAACCCTCCGCGGATTACAGCCCCTCAAGTACTGCCGTACCTACTGTCGCTGTCCAAAGCTGGACTGGCTCACGCCCCCATCAAAATACATCTGGCTGCAATCTCCCGATATACCAGGACTACGGGACGGGCGTCCTTGTGGTCTCATCGCCTGGTGAAAGAATTCATGAAGGGACTATTCCGATCATTCCCGCCGGTGAAGGCTCCTGCCCCGGCGTGGGAGCTTAATGTGGTGCTGACCAGTCTCATAGGGGCCCCATTCGAGCCTATGCATTCGGCGCCTTTGATGTTCCTGTCATGGAAGACAGCTTTCCTTGTGGCCATCGCCTCCGCACGACGAGTGGGAGAGATCCAGGCCCTATCTTGCAAGCCTCCATACTTTACTTTTCATGACACGAGGGTGGTGCTGAGGCCACACCCCTCCTTTATGCCCAAGGTGCCGTCGGACTTCCACCTCAACGAGCCCTTGGTGTTGCCAGTTTTCTTCCCGTCGCCTTCGTCGCCGGCCGAGAGGGCTTTGCACTCGCTGGATGTAGCTAGAGCACTGAAGTTCTATGTGGACCGCACAAAGAGTTTTCGGAAGACGTCACAGCTGTTTGTGAACTTTGGGACTGTGAATCAAGGGAAGGCCCTCTCAAAGGCTTCCATTTCCAGATGGCTCTCCGGCTGCATCATGCACTGTCACCAGTTAGCAAACCGACCGCTGCCCGGCCGTCGGAGCCCATTCGACCAGAGCGATCGCTGCTACCACGGCGTTCCTGTCTGGTGTGCCCCTGCTGGACATCTGCAGGGCTGCGACGTGGAGGTCGACGCACACCTTCACAAGATTCTACTGTGTCGATCGGGACTCCAGGGAGGAGTCGAGGGTCGGCCAAGCAGTGCTGCGCAACCTGTTCGCCTAAGGTGAGCCTGGTGAGGAGGTAAGAGATGCTTAATGTTGAGTTGTTATATTGCTTAATGTTGAGCCTTGCCACCTCCCGTGGTTGTGCATGTGTGTACTGCTATGTATTCTCTTATTCATGAGCATGTGAAACCATGCCAGACCCCATGCTCGAGAAGGAGCAAGTTACTTACCTGTAACTGTTGTTCTCCAGCATGGGTCTGGCATGGATTCACATGCGAACCCTCCCGCCTACCCCCCTGCGGCTCTTCACTTGGTCGTACTGCCACTTTACGTGCTACCAAACCTGAGGATGGCTGCCAGAGGCAGGGTTTAGGGAGAGGGCAGTCATTGGCTGGGGGCAGTATGACCCACAGACCAGTGATTGCTTACTACTAAGAAAGAGAGATCAGAAACAAAACTGATACTGATTTTTATTCTATACCGAGGATTCCCGGCCTGACGGGGAATATTCATGAGCATGTGAATCCATGCCAGACCCATGCTGGAGAACAACAGTTACAGGTAAGTAACTTGTTCCTTACGCATTTTTAACCATAGCACTTTACGAACAACTGTATCGAATGCAGATGACATATCGATCGATGCGATATATAGGGTACTAAGTTTTCTTTTTGATTCCTTCTAACAAATGCGCCATAATTTTTCCATTTAATGTGGTTCCCATCTGGCGTCTAAATCCCACTTGGAATCTGGAATAGATCTTAAGTAGCTAGATGTTTATCAAGCTCATAAATGACTAAGATTGAAAAGACCTTAGCTGCTGAGTCTGTCGGAGATATTGGTCTGTAGTTCTCTGGCAGACCGGGATCACCTTTTTTATAAATTGGTATCAAGATGGAGGTTACCCAGGACGTAGGGATAGTCCCACTGGCTAAAATATTGTCAAACTGAATTTTTAGAATCGTACTCCAAAAAATAGGATCAGACCTATAGACGCAAGATGGAATCCCGTCCGGGCCTGGAGCACGGGAGTTAGATAATTTCTTAATGGCCCACATGATGTCAAAAGCAGACCATAAAAATTGCGCTGAAGATGGAAACAGATGTACTATTTCAAGCATTTGGGCAAATCGAGTGGGCAATGCATATTTCTTCTTAATGTAGGCTATCCATGTTTCCGCCTGGATTATAGTCTTATTTTGTTATTCAGGTCCTTTACCTTTCTTAATCGCAGACCAGAGGTCACGAGTATTATAGCTACAGATAGCCCTGATCATTTCAAAATTTTGCTTGTTGTATTGTTCAACATTTGTTTTTTTATTTTTAAATGTATACGCTTGGATAATAAGCTTTTTTAGCAGAAATTGTTCAATAGTTAAATATTCTAAACCAAGCTTTCTTATCTCTATTCTTCTTTTCAGATATTAAATTTTAAAATTAGAGCTATGTTTGTGACTAATCGAAAAAGGTGATTGTTTCTTTCGGAAATGATCGAGAGCTTCATTAGTTAAGGTAGTGACAATATGGTTGAGATAATTAATTGGATATACCTCAGGAGTATTAAAGTTAATACAGCATTTGAGTTTTATAGATACTCGCTCAGCTAGCCTCTTGCAAAGTGTTGGATTCCATCTTGGGGAGATATTATCCCTTTTATTCTCAATAGCAGGTAAACGATGATCTATGTGCAGTGTATTAGTATCCATGAGAGTAGTGAGGCTAATGGGGGCATGGTCGCTATACTTAATTTCCCCTATCGTGGCAGAATCAATGCATGTTAACAAGGAATCAGAAATACAAAATGAATAAATCATGGAGCGTGAATTCCCTCTTTTCCATGTTTATTAGGAGACTGTTCATTAAACTTAACAAATGACATGCCCCAGTCCTTGAAGCAGGTGTTTAAATCAGCCCCCCTCTTAATACTAATTGTTCTGACTTTATTGGAGACATTAGGGCAATCATACCATCCTAGACATTTTGAATTAGTCACCACCCATTATAGCGTCAGTTGGAATTAGCAATATAGGCCTGGTCAAAGCATTGATCAATGTCGTCAAATATCTCCGATTAATTTGTATTTCAAAGGATTCCAATACAAATTAATTACTAAGATCGATTTCGCGTCACTCCTCTTCATGGTCAAAAGTATAGCCAGAACATGAATGGATGAATACACCAGTGTTACATTACAGTCTACCGCATTAATAGAAGTTGCAAGACCTCCAGAAGGCCTGCCTTCCTCCCCTTTGGTGGCAAAATAACAATATGAACAATAATCGGGAATAATTAGGTGGTCAGTTTTCATTGTTTCTTGAAATAAAATGATTGATGGTAATTTATTCTTTTCAAGAGTGGATAACCATATTGGAATATTACTAAATCCACGTGTTCCACGACAATATAGTGAGTACTGACTTCACATTGGATTATAATGTGGATAAATTGGGGTTTGCCGCAAATATTGTTTTTAATAGCGGTTCAATCCATGCCATTTCATTGTTAGTACGAGCAATCGTCATTAATTGTCATTACTTTCTCTAAAGGTTCAGAAATCTCATTATCATATAAAAATTATTTTGCCATCTTTTCATCATTGAAAGTAAGTAGTGAGAATCCATTTCAAATGACTCTTTTCTATACGACCATATAAGTTTCAATACTTGTTCCGAGAACAAGTGACCTATCATGTTGGGGCAAGTGCAATCTTGTCAATGTCACTGGAAGCCAAAATTCTCAAAGGAGGAATTGCATAGAGAAAGTCAAGTAGATAACTGCGATTGATACATGAAGTATCTAAAATTTCCTGTTTACCTTCCAGGCCCAACATGTTTATACCTTTCTTACTGTTAGCATTAACTAACTCAAGAAGAGCATCATCACTTTTCTTATAGTCCATTGCCTTTCTACTACCTTCAAGGTCATTTACGGAATTATTCACACCAAGCGTTGATGCATTTAAATTAAGGACGTTCTTCAGGTTACTTAAAATTTCATTGTAAATTCTATCAACAGATTCAGACGATTTAGACTGCTCACTCATTGAGCTATCAGTTACAGATGGTAGCGGAGGCATATTATACAGTGCAATAGTTGCAATTCTCGTAACCAGGGGATTTAAAAGCTGATTAACTATCTCCATCGGTAAAATGCCTGCCTTTAGGGCATTTAGCATGGTCTCATGGTCCTAGCTCTTTTTAAGTGCCCCAATGAGCTTTAAGCCAGAATCAAATACATCTGACCTAGGGACATCAGGAGCTTTTACTACATTAAGTAAATTTATATTTGTGCTCTGCATGAACGGTCCCACAGTTTTCTGAGCATCGAAGATGGGTCCATTAGAATCCAGATGGTTTGGGGGAAATTTATTAACTTGGGCAGCTCATTGGGTAGTTGGATACACTTCCCTCTCCCATTAAGAGCAATTGGAGTATTAATATTGTTCCTTTCTGGTTCCCTATCAGGTTTTTTCAATAGGCTACAGGTTTCAGAGTACAATAATTGTACTCCTTTGTTGATCTGTCCAAGGTCAATTGAGAAAGTTTACTTGTATCAGTAATCAGTTTGGGAGACAGAGACCTATTGGAAGTATATTTCTCCAGCATTGGATCTTTCATGGATTCACATGCTTAGAATATTCCCCGTCCTCAGGCTGGGAATCCCCGGTACATTATATAGACCCTTTCCCGTAGGAAAACTTTTTCCACGCTTATGCCTCCTATCCACCTCGTTTTGTATCATGCGTGCCCGCGCCTTCAGGACGCCATGATATAAATACAGGACCCGCGCTCCCTCAGATTTCAACCGTCTTTCAAAGTAGTGGGATCCTCGTGGTTACTGCTAGTCGAAATTAGGTTGTATTTTCGCTTCGGCGACGTAACATTCTGGATAAAATATGTCAGGAAAAGCTTTATTTCGCCCTTGTGCGACATGTGGACTCAAAAAAGTCTATGAAGGTGATGCCCACATGGATTGTATCTACTGTCTCCACCCGCACCACACGGCGGATACATGCGAGATATGCCAGGGTTTCTCCCAAAAAACCCTTAAAGACCGGAAAAGAAGGTTGGTCGACTGGCTTAACGACGGAGCGGGTGCCTATCCGGCATCAGAAGTTGGCTCCACGGCCTCCAGGAGCAAGTCGGAACCTCCCTCGAAGAAGGTGCGGCCTGTCGAAAAATGCCCTGCGGACAAGCATACGGAGAAGCATGCTGGGTCTTCCTCATCACACAAAGTCCTCCTCCTCATCCTCTAAGACGGAGAGGCAAGCGGCATCAAAACCCTCCTCAGGGGACCGTCCTAGGTCTTCCGTGAGTCGAGACTCTTCAGCCGGGAAGGCGGCAACGAAATCAGCTACGAAGTCTAAAGGCTCGGTGCCGGCTACTTGCTCGTCGACCCCGGTGTCGTTGACAATGCATATTACTATTCAGGCAGCAGCGGTGGGGATTCCTTCGTCGACGGTGACTCAATCTATGGCCTGGCAGCCAGAGGTTTGTGACTGGGTCCCCCCTGAGGTCCTACTGCAGCCAGACACGGCCTTGTCGGTGACGTCGGCGGAAGGAGAATGTGGCATGGTTATGCAGCCGCCGGACTTGGGCTTACGGCCTTCCAATACGTCGACGACGAGTGCGAGTGGGGGTGTGGTCCCTCTATCCTCGACGTTGCTGACCCCCCAGACGGTTTTGTCTCTGGATGTGCTTAATACACTTCAGAAGCTCCTGCAGCGTCTGGATACGCAGATCCCTCAGCCTGGCACTTCATCGTCGCTATTTTCTGCACCTTCCGTCGACGAGCAAGCTCAAGCAGCTCGCTCGACGACCAAAAGCCAGTCGGCCTCCCAGGTGGTGAAGGATCGTCCTCGAGCGCAGGAGGAGGGTGAGCTATCGGAGTCCGATTCTATACGAGGTGACTCAGGGTCGGACATTTCCCTGTCACCGTCGAGAGACCCAACATGGAATTCGGATGTAGAGGTAGAGTCTACGAGGAGCCAGGCACAACCATCTCCTCCGGATGATGTGGGAGCCTTCCATGCAATGATGGGAAAAGCGTGTTCCGAGTTCGGCTTAATTCCTGAGGAGCAAAAGAAAGACTGTTTTCTTTTTGATCACATGGGTCAAAGGAGGAAATCGGTATTTGCCATCCCAATCCTGGACCACGTGTGGCAAGAAGGCCTCAAGACGATGCGTCATCCGTTCTCGGAGCCGGCTATTAAGGGGCGTATTGAGAAAAAGTTTAAAGCTCCGGAGTCCACTCCAAAATGTCTAACATCACAGCCTCTGTCAGACTCTGTGGTATCGGCGGCAGCGGCTAGGAAGGCCAGAGTACAGCAAAAATGTTCAACCCCACCAGAAAGCGAGGCCAGGAGGCAGGACGCCTTTGGAAAAAAGGTGCTCTCAGTCGGCGCCACGAAGGTAAGAGCAGCCAACTCCTTGGCGATTGTATCACGATACGATAGGGAGATGTGGCATAAACTAGCCCCTATCCTAGAACATCTGCCGGAAGAACATCGAAAAGCAGCCATGTTGCTAGTACGAGATGGTGAGGAGGCCTCGAACCACGCAATTAATATTGCGGTGGACCTAGCAGAGTCTGGTTTCAAACAAATCAATCATGGCGTAGTACTACGTCGACAAGCGTGGCTTAAATGTACTACTTTCAGACCTGAAGTCCAATACAAAGTCCTGGACATGCCATGTGAAGGAGAACATCTGTTTGGAGACAAGGTAGATGAAGCCTTGAAGGGGATGAAAGAAGACACGGATACCGCTAGGTCTCTCGGCGCCCTCCAGACAGGTAGAAGTTTTCGCTCTTTTCGCCCCTTCAGGGGTGCTTCCGGAAACTCCCGCTTTGGAGCCTCTAGGGACCGTGGATTTAACAGGCCCTCATACTCCTCACAAGGTTACAGACGTGCATCCCAGTCGGCACGTAGAGGCAGAGATTATCAAGCCTCCAGACGACGCGGCTCGGGTCCCTCGTCGACGAAGGACAAGCAAACCAGCAACCAATGACGGCCTTCGGAACGTCCTGGGGGGTCGAGTCTCATCATATCGACCAATGGAAATGCATCACCACAGATCGATGGGTTCTGGACATGATTCGCATGGGTCATGCGCTACAATTCAAAAACAAGCCTCCAAGTCTTCCGCCAGTGTTTTCGGCCCAGCCCCACCTTCGAGTTCTACGACAAGAGGTGGCGCTTATGCTGCAAAAAGGAGCGGTAGAACGGGTTCCTGTGGCACAGGAAGGACAAGGTTTATTCCCGGTTCTTCGTTGTCAAGAAGCCAAATGGAAAATGGAGGCCCATTCTCGACCTGAGGGTATTCAACAAATGGCTAAAGAGCTCAAAATTCAAAATGCTAAAGCTCCAGGAGGTTATCAGGTCAGTGCAACCCAGGGATTATCTGTCGTCGCTAGACCTTCAAGACGCATATTTTCATATCCCAATACGTCCACAACACAGATATTTAAGGTTCGTCGTCGGGCGAAAGCATTTTCAGTTCAAGGTCCTCCCGTTCGGTCTCAAGTCCTCCCCCAGGACGTTCACCAAGTGTTTGGCCCCTATAGCGGCCCATTTAAGGAAGGACGGTCACCATGTCTATCCCTATCTAGCCGACTGGCTGGTCAGAGGTTCGTCCATGGAACAAACACGAAACAGCCTGGGGGCCACGATGTCCCTCTTACAGGAACTGGGCTTCGCGATAAACTTCAGCAAGTCCTCCGTAGAGCATTCGAGGACCCTGGTCTTTCTAGGAGCGGAGTTTCATACGCACACAAGCCTTGTAAGACCATCCAGCGAAAGAATACAGAAGCTACAAAGCAAGGCGTCGGAATGGAGATGCGGTACCAGGGTGTCGGTGCGCAAATACATGTCCCTGCTAGGGACCATGTCATCCTGCATTCCGTTGATAAACAACTGCCGTCTGTTTGAGGCCTTGCCAGGAATTTCTAGCGGACCGTTGGGCGCAGAGCCAAGGTCGCTGGTCCGACAGACTGGTCATCGACGAACAACTGGTACAAGCACTCTGTTGGTGGAGAGTTTCTACTCATCTAACGAAAGGAATGTCTCTGGTGGAACCGGAGTTCCAGAAGACGGTGGTGACGGATGCATCGCTGAGCGGATGGGGAGCTCATCTGGATACGTTACAGGTACAAGGCCGGTGGTCGTTACAAGAGTCCTCCCTGCATATCAACCTGCTAGTACTGAGAGCAGTGCGGTGGGCTCTAAAATCTTTTCTTCCTCAATTGAGAGACTCTGTGGTGCGTGTCATAACGGACAACACGACTACAATGTTTTACATAAGTAAACAAGGAGGAACACGTTCCAGGTCCCTGTCGACGGAGGCACAGAAAATCTGGCATTGGGCCCTGCAACACAACATGCTAATCTTGGCGTTCCACCTGCCAGGTGTGAGAAATGTGGAGGCCGATGCCCTCAGCAGGGAAATGAACGAAGTCCACGAATGGGTGCTGAACGACCAGCAACTACAACACGTATTCAAGAAGTGGGGACATCCTTCCATCGATCTGTTCGCGACGAAGGACAACAGGAAATGCCAGCAGTATGCAAGCAGATGGCCTCAGCAGGGCTCACTGGGGGATGCGTTCTCCTTCCCATGGACTAACAAATTCCTGTACGCATTCCCCCCATTTCCTCTTATCCGGAGGACGTTGCAATGGATCCTCAAGTACCCATGTCGGGTGATTCTGGTGGCCCCGTATTGTGCCAGACAGGTGTGGTTTTCAGACCTGCTGCACCTAGCGGCGGCGGAGGCAATGAGGTTCAGGAAGATCCCCAACCTTCTGTCTCGACAGGAGGGTATTGTTTGGCATCACGACCCGGACAGCCTCAAGTTGATGGCCTGGCTCCTGACTTCGCCGAATTTGGTCAGCTAACGATTCCGGAGGAGTGTCGTCGTATTCTGCAAGCGGCAAGAGCACCTTCCACAAACACTTCATACTCATACAAATGGAGGAGTTTCTGTCAGTGGTGTGTGGATCAACCAGGTTTGGTTCCGCAGTCGATTACGCCGGAACAGCTCCTTCCATACTTGCTGTTCTTAGCTCAAAAGGGCTTATCGGTGTCGTCGATAAAAGTACACCTGGCTGCCATCTCCAGGTTTACACGTCAACGACATTCCGCGCCATTATTCAGCGACCGCCTGATTAAGCACTTCCTTAAAGGTTTGTTTCGGAGTTTCCCTCCCGAGAAGAAATTTCCTCTGGCGTGGAGCCTCAATCTGGTGTTAGCGTCTCTTATGAAACCTCCTTTTGAACCAATGTCATCATCGTCTCTAAAGTTTTTGTCGTGGAAATTGGCCTTCCTGGTGACCATCACTTCAGCCCGACGTATTTTGGAAATCCAAGCTCTAATGGTAGACCCACCAGATTTTTCAAGAACAAGGTGGTCCTTGCCACTAACCCACAGTTCATACCGAAAGCTCCTTCAGTGTTCCATAAACATTCCTCTATTGTCTTACCTACGTTTTTCCAGAGCCATGCTCGGGAGCGGAGCGCACGTTACACACATTAGACGTGAAAAGGGCTCTCAAGTTTTATCTTCATCGCACGCAACCTTTCAGGAAAACGAGGCAATTGTTCGTGGCCTATGGTTTGGGTGCTAAAGGCAAAGCCATTTCAAAGCAAGGACTGTCAAGATGGGTATCGTCTACCATTTCGTACTGCCATTCCAAGGCTGGGAAGCCTCTTCTGCGACGCCCAAGAGCTCATTCAACTAGAGCGGCGGCATCGTCGACGGCGCTGTGGTCTGGAGTCCCTCTAGGGGACATCTGCATGGCGGCTACCTGGGCGGCTACACACACTTTTACCCGCCATTACTGCCTGTCACAACAACATGCCGAAGATACTCGGATGGGACAGGCGGTGCTTCGACACCTATTCCAATAAGGTAAACCCCGGTTGAGGGGTTAGATCTTGTTGCAATTATGATTGAATATTGTTCGTTTTCTATGTTAACAATTGCTGATGTGTACACGACCATAGGGAACGGGCATTGTGAGGAAAGTATGTGGGTTTGCATGCACGCCTCCTCTCTTCGGATGGTACTGCTATGTAATCTATTCTAAGCATGTGAATCCATGAAAGATCCAATGCTGGAGAAGGGAATAGTTTCTTACCTGTAACTCCATTTCTCCAGCATTGGTATCTTTCATGGATTCACATGCGCCCGCCTGCCTCCCCTGGGCATGCAAACTGGTTCCCCCACTACTTTGGGGGCCGAAATCTGAGGGAGCGCGGGGGCGGGTCCTGTATTTATATCATGGCGTCCTGACGGCGCGGGCACGCATGATACAAAACGAGGTGGATAGGACGCATAAGCGTCGAAAAAGTTTTCCTACGGGAAAGGGTCTATATAATGTACCGGGGATTCCCAGCCTGACGACGGGAATATTCTAAGCATGTGAATCCTTGAAAGATACCAATGCTGGAGAAATGGAGTTACAGGTAAGAAACTATTCCCTTCCTTCCTTCACTTTGAAAGTAAATTGGGAGAATATTTTGGACCTTCCATGCATCTCCTTCAACTTTAGTCACAATAAAAGAGGCCTTATTATAATTGTAAGTGGCTTGTGGGTTGGAACATTAGAAGTGAATTTCAACAGTAACTATATTTTCATTACTGCAAGTACTTGTTGGTATTTTATCTTCCTTTACGAATGGCATCATGTTTTGTGCTCAACATTCCTTAGAAAGTTGTGCAACGTCAATCACATCTTCACCACCACTATCGGATATCACCAAAATCTCTTTATTTGATTTTTTTCATTTTTTCATCGGCGGATTGCCTTTTTTTCTGCGCGTTTAACACGTTTTTGATTTTTACGATATCTTCTAGATGTATAGCCTACATAATCCATATCACATTCCACCGGTATTGCGTCCTGCTTTTGTTGTTCCATGATGTTAATTAGGACTGTAGTGCTATCAGCAAGTACCTCCCTCTTTGTGGACAGTTCATTAGCAGTAGATCAGCATACATTATTCTTAAATTCAACTAGGGAAGAGTTAATTGTCCCTAACTCAGGTAACAGCATGTCTATCTCTTTAGGTGGTAAATTTTCAGGGCCAGGTGTATTGGCAGTAAAATAATCCTTTGATTGAGTAACTTCGTGAGTAATTCTAACTCATCCACTTCTAGATTTACACCATGCTGGGTCCCTTCTAGTGCAAAAATGAAGCCCTCCAACCTAGTAGCTTTTTTCATGGTATCATTCATGTATTTAATATCCCGTAATTCGGAGTGATATCATGACCTTTATCAAGCAAATCCAAGATCCGTATTATAACCGGAAATGTAAAAGGTTCCTGATCTTTAGGAGTAGATGGCAAGCGAGAATCTCTGCCAGTGTCTGAGAGTAGGGCACACATTAAACTGGCCTTTGTAAAGGTTCAGTTTCAGATACAATACCAGTCGAGATCTTATTTGCCATTGAAGTAGGCAAGGGAGGGCTAGGTGGAATGTAGAAGCCATTACCATAATCGCCTCTTGGATCACTATTTTTAGGTATCAATGGGGTCAACAGGCCAATAGATGGTCTAATACGGGAATCAAGATCTGCCAGCGCCTTAATATCAATCGCCATTTGGCAAAATAGATTCATTGGCTATAGTTGGGGTGGTACGTTTTTCATTCAGATCATCCAATTGTTTATCACAGTTTAACTGCCCTTTATCATGAGCATTACTAACTTTGACACGGTCATCACTATTTGAAGGTGAAGCTTCAAGGCCATTAATACGATCATTAAGGCTTGTAGACGTCGCCATGATAGAACACTTGCCACTTCTAAGGCCACTGGCCATTCTACAAGGATATTAACACTGTAACAGGCACTTAATATGCAAACCTTGCCATATATATTTCACTATATAGTAGGATAATGACAATAAACACACAATATTGCGTTTTACCTCAAAACCAATCGCAACCTCAGAATAAAGGGACTGTCAGACCATTATGAATGCAAAATTTGTGATATTCGATAGACCAACTGTGATGCTGGAAATGCATCGGAGGGACAGGGCCTCCGTATCCTTGTCCTTTACTGCTCTTTATCGTGTGTTATGTCGTGTTTTCCACGCAGGAGTTCATGTCGGACTCCTGGCGGTGCAGCTCTTTCTTTTGGTTTGGTGAACGGACCCGTGGGATACCCTTATGGCACCCATGGGTGGGGGTACAACCGTGTGCCCCTAGTTTGTTTTTGGGCGCCTGTGGGTGGCCCACAGAGCAGGGTATGGGCTGGTGGCAGCTCCATGCTGAATTTGACAGGTGCGCGGAGTATCCTCCATTTTGGGATACCCCGGCCCTGCCATTGGGATCAGTTGATTCCTGATGGAAAACAAGATGGCCCCGGTGGCTTCTTGCTTTCTATTACCCATTACCTTGTTTTCCCAAAGTCCTGGGAAGCCCTGACTCTGTCCCTTCCCCCTGACTGGCTGTTGGGTGGAAATGCCATATATGGTCGTGTTGTGAAGGCCCGGCCAGACTAGCTGGAGCCTTCCTGGTGATGTATGTTGTGGGTACCTCCTGTGGGTGGGACAGAGTGTGTGACGAATATGCATTCTTTGTTGTGGGTGTCTAGTATCTGGTGGTTGACACAATGACTGAGACAACCCTGCCCGAAACCGGTATGAATGCAGCTTGGAGTGTTGAATGGCTCAGTACTTGTCCCAACACACATAACTTGTTGTGAGTGTCAGGAGAGAAGTGAATGGCCTGAATACCTCATGTGCTTGATTGGCTGTCTGCCTGCATGAATGCCCGTAGTCGTGATTGGATGCTTGAGTGTGACCCAGTGGAATAATGGGAGATCAACAGTATATCTGGGGACCTCTCACAGCTAGGAATCGTGTTCAGAAGCTGAAGTCCACTACGACGAGTAACTGGAGTAACGGATGCTTGACCTTGAAACCCTCGCTGGACGAGAAGGAGTGCTGTGGCTCTCCCTCGCTATCTGAAGGCCTCTGTTTCCAAGGACTGACCGAGAGAGGACCTGGTAAGGCGCCCTCTTCCCGAGCTACGAGGGACCATCGTGCCCAGCTGATCTTTGCCAACGCTTCCTGGTACACAGACCTTCGACAGGCTGCCGACCCGATACGGGGACTGCCGCGGAACTCCAAGGAGAAGCACCCGGACTGTTGTCCGCCACTGTCGACGACCGCCGTCGCCGACCGGAGCCGCCATGCTCCCGTTTGCCTAAGAACTTCAATCGATCATCGGACGCTCTCGTCTGCATTGTCATCCGCTTGTCTCCCGCTGGAGAAGGCCCGCCCGTCGACACACCGAGGAGCATCCATCGGTGGGTTTCCTGCCACCTAAAGACCACAGAGGCGCCGACGACTCGACGCCCTTGCTGGGCCACAGTTCTTCATCATCTATTTGCGGTCCAGAACTATCATCACCAAGGTGCCCCGCACGCCTCTTCTTTGTAGGGCGCCAACGCTCTGTCGTCGACGAGCACCGCTAGGAACGAAGCTGCCACTTCCCTGCCGTAGTTCACCCTGTTCACCATCGGACGTTCGACCTGTGACTCATGCCTTAAAGGGAGGGTACTCAAGAAGGGCCGTCGATTCCCCGACACCGAATGCCAAGTTCCCCGACACCACTCGACGATCCGTGGCTCCCGCCTGAAAGGGCGGCACTCAAGAAGGATCGGTCAGCGCATCGTTGGAGAACTCTACTCCACCAGGTACATTGGGGGGGGAGGGGGTTAAAACCTTAATAGGAAGAAGTAACACTATCGAACATTATATGGACTGGGCTTGTGCTATACATCTTTATTTACAGGTTGCCCAGGTGGGGGGGGGGATCTCCACTCAGAACTGCGCCTAGCGGTAGGGGTCAGTGTTCTGCCTATTGTTCCAAGCATCTTACGTTCCTGCCTATCTCTATTGCTGGTTTCCTTGTTATTAATCTGTGTGACACTTTAACCGTACAATTGATGCACTTTAATGAGATTCGATAACATTAGTGGTACCACTTTAGACTTGTATATATTTATCATTATTGACTTCCGAGTAGAAAGTGCGTTATTGTGATTGTGTACATACCTTTGAATATTAATTATATAAAGATGGTTTTCAGTAATACAGTGTGTGGACATTCCTCTGTGGGGGTTCGGGGACTACACTGTACTTAAGAACCAGCCTGCATCACCTCCTGAGAAGCTAGGCCTTGATTGCTCGTCCAGCTCTCAGGAGGTGATGCAGGCTGGTTCTTAAGTACAGTGTAGTCTCCAAGCCCCCACAAAGGAATGTCCACACACTCACTATGTTATGTGATAAGACCATTCTTCATATTAATGAGGTTCAATATATAAATTACACAGCCACGCTAGTGGCTGTGTAGTTATGGTTAAGTTGCTAATCCCATAGGAAGAGCACTTTTTGGGCGGCTTAGATCTTTGCTCCCCCTGGACGAATCATCACCAAACTTTGCAGAATATGTATATGGCCCACTCTGAATTCTTCTGCAAAGTTTGGTGAGGTTTGGTCAAGGGGGGGTCCCAAAATGTATTTTGTTCCCATAGACATAATGGGAAAAAAACTTTGCTCACGCCTACAGCCCAAACCGCTGGATGGATTTTCACCAAATTTGCGGCAGGAGCGGCAGCTTGGTCCCGAAAGAAAGCTTTTGTTAATTTGGTGTAAATCCGTCCAGTAGGTTTTTTTTTACATTTTTCTTTTAAACGACAAAAATGTAAGTAAAAATAATTAGTGATATCTGTCTGCTCTGCGGACTCACTTCCCTGTTTGGTCCACGGACTGGCCTCTGATTGGCTGAAAAGTTTGCTGACTTTTGCGTAGTCCGCGGGCATCGGGACGCGGCCGCTGATTGGCTGGTGGGAAAGCGTAAAATGTGTTGGTTTTCCTGAAACACCCGCCATCTTGGACTTGCAGGCTTTTTTGGGGGTCCGCGGACAGCGCAGTGACATTTTTTAAAAAAAGCAGCATTTCACTTGTCAAACTCAACAATCTCTGAGGAGATGGGGAGGCGGGGGGATAAGGATGGGATGGGATGGGATATGGCTGTAAGCAGCCGAAAAACTGGTTGTTTCACCCCCCGAAAGTCCGGGGACACTTAGGACATCTTTACCGATTTCTGCATTAGAGGGTTGCAGAAAAGCAGTTTTTGGATGGCTTATAACTTTTGCGCCACTCAATGAAACTGCATGTAATTTTGCAATTGTATTCTAGGACTAATCCTGAATGGTTTTGCAAAGTTTTGTGGTATTCTTTCAAGGGGGGGCAAAATTAGAGGGGGGGGTCCCAAAATATTGTAAAGGCATATACATGTGTCATTTGACGAATCTGCACAACATTTGGCAAAACGATTTTGGATCTAGATATAAATGGTTTTCTGAAGTTTGGTGGGATTTTCTCAAGAGGGAGTGAAATTAGAGGGGGGGGTCTCAACATTTTTAGATGGCTTATAACTTTGTTGCTATTTGACGAATGTGAACAAAAGTTTTGGGAAAGATTGTAGACCCAACCTTCAATGTTTGTGTAAAGACTGAATGGATTTTGTCAAGTGGGGGCCAAGTTATGACTATTGTATGTACATATATTTTGACACTTTTTAAAAAATAAAACGTGGTTTGTTTTTGAGTAAACCCGTGAGGAGCATTGGCAAGGACATTAAAGCATGGTTTTGCAAATGTGACAGTGTTTTATTTTTTGACAAGTGTAATAATGTAGGTACAAAAAATATTCCCCTACCTTTTGGTGACTGAGGTATAGCCTGTGGCCGTGGGCAGTTGCCAGTTTGTCTGGGTAATGGCATAAGATCATGACGGACAATCTGGCTACTGGCCATGACTGCTAGTGATGAAAAATGGTGTTAAAGTGGCTATGTCTACCTTGGACCGGCTATGTGGTAGTTATTCGAAGGTAGTATATTTTGAAAGGGGAAAAAAGTGCTTGTGGTAATATGGTCATAGGGTTTCGCAGGCTGCCATGGCAAGGGAAGAGGGGCTGTGTACGGAGCCCAGCCTTCTCTTTCCACGTTGGCTGTCTTGGAAAAGGATTTTCTCCAGCATGGGGTCTGGCATGGATTCACATGCTCATGAATATTCCCCGTCGTCAGGCTGGGAATCCTCGGTAAAGAAAAAACCAGTATCAGTTTCGTTTCTGATCTGTCTTTGGTAGTAATAACCAATCACTGGTCTCTGCGTCATACTGACCACAGCCAATGACTGCCCTCTACCTAAGCACCGCCTCTGGCAGCCATCTTCAGATTTTTACCGCACGTTCATGTGTTGGGATCCTCGTGCTATTGCTCTCGAGCGTTAGTGCTATTTTTCGCGCTTTTTCACAAAAAACTTCAATTCTTTCGGTCAAAAGAGCCTCAAGCTCCACCGATCCTACATCCGATCAACGGGGACCCGTGTCGGATTCGTCTGTGCCCCTCAAGGGTGAAGATTTCGTCGAGCTACACTTCGGAGGACTCCAGAAGCTTCTCAGGCCCGGTCTCGGAGATGGCCCAGGAGAAGGGAAGCTCGACGCCCGGAAAGCTGTTCAGGGTCTGCCCTGGATGCCAGCTGCAGAACGTCTTTAAGGAAGACGAACACTCTTTCTGCCTTTACTGCCTTCATGAGGACAAAACGCACGTGGAGAAGGACTGTGCGTTTTGCGGCAACATGTCGGAACGGACCATGAAGGACCGTCATCACCGTCTCGCCAACTGGCTGGAGGGTAAGAGCCCGTCTGGCGAGAAGAAGAAGAAATCCGAGCGGTCTTCTAAGACCTTTGAGGGCGCCCCGGCGACGGGGGCCCAACATAAGGCCAAGCACCGCGAGTCCGCTGGCACCGGGAGCGCCGAACGGTCGGGCTCTACGGGCGCCAGGCAGGGCGCACCCTCCCCGGCACCATCAACCACGAGCCAACGCTCTGGGTCGGGTAAGAGGAAGGCCGAGCACCCGGCGAAGCTCCTGGAGAGGCCCCGGTCGAGCTCTAAGGCAGAGGAGGAGCGTGGCAGTGCCCCCTCCCTCAAGGATAAGGCGGTGAGCGCACCTAAGGTGGTGAAGGCCTTGATCCATCCGACCAAGCCCTCTATCGAAACGGTCGCGGCGGCCCTGGCTCAGCCTGTGGAGGCTGCGCCAGTGGTGGCGACCTCAGGGCCCAGAATCTCCCTGCCTCCTCGGAGGGAGTCTTCTTTTGTGCCCATCGATAGGACCCCCGTGAAACCCTCCGTGGGGAAGAAGGGGGGGCAGGGCGTCGTCGTAGATTCGGCCTCAACCTCAGAAGAGGAGCTGATCGAGGTCTTAAGCCACGGCCTAGGCGTGGAACAAGGCCAGCCCGTCGGAATGGACCCCGACGCGGGTGACGACGACGACATCGTCGAGGATACCGACTGGGCCCCTGCTCGCCCGTCGGATTCCCCTCTGCCAGCGCCGCGAGACAACTTGGCGGCCATTTTGTTGGCCATACAGTCCTTATGCACCGAGATAAGGACGAGGCTACCGTTACCGACGGAGGAACCTCTCCCGTCGGGGGATCCAGAACCGGGACCTTCTGGTGTTCCCCCTACCAAGAAAAGAAGGATCCATCCTCCACCTCCTTTTCAACCGTCGCGCCCCGTCCAGCCCTCCTCCCCGTCCACCCGAGGGGATGATACGGGGACTGACACGGCAACGACGAGGCATACGACGAGGATTTTCCGTCGTCGCCCCCCACCAGGGCTTCTCCGCCCGACGAGATCGGATCTTTCCACTCCATGATCTCCAGGGCTTCCGAGCTTTTCCAACTCTGCCCTGAGGAGAAGAAAAAGGAAGGCTTCCTTTATCAGCGGCGCGAGGCCAAGAGGAAGACGGTCCTCGCAGTGCCTCTGTTGGACGACATTTGGGATGAGGGCCTTTCCCTCCTCAAGAACCCTTCCACTACGCCAGCTAGAAGAGACCGGTACGAGAAAAAGTACCGGGTCCCGGACACGGCCCCACTATGCCTCCGGGCGCAGCCTACCCCGGACTCCGTCGTCTCCGCGGCAGCCAGGAAGAAAGCGGGGGGGGGTGCGGCCTCCACATCGACTTCCCCGCCGGACGGCGAGGGAAAGAAATTGGATGCTATGGGACGTAGAGTCATCTCGTCGGCAACGACGACGATTAAAGCGGCCAACGCCTTGGCTATCGTGGCCCGCTACGACAGGGAGCTCTGGTACAAGATAGCTCCCCTGCTGGATTTTCTGCCGGACGACAAGAGGGCGGAGGCCCTTGAGATCCTCCAGGAAGGTGAAGTGGCTTCGGACCACGCCATCACCGTGGCGACGGACATCGCCGACACTGGGTTCCGCCAGCTGGGCAACGGCGTTTGCCTTCGACGTCGTGGATGGCTCAAAGCTACGGACTTTCGGCAGGACGTCCAGACCAGAGTCCTGGACATGCCCTTCGACGGGAACAACCTGTTTGGGAAGACAGTGGACGATTCCCTTCAGGCCATCAAGGCGGATACTGAGACGGGCCGGGCCCTTGGAGTCCTGCAGCAACGACGGACGCCCTTTCGGAGCGGCGGAGGCAAGGGCGCCTCCAAAGGTTCCGGCGGCGGTTTCGCTTCCTACCGTCAAGCGGCCCGCTCGTCGTCGCAAGAGGCCTACAGAGGACGAGGCAAGTCTAGCGGACCCCGCCGTCGTCGCCAAGGAGGTCAAGGCGGCAAGGCCGCGTCCAAGCAGGATTGAACCGGCCGTGGGGTCGGGCCCCCACCGAAGCACCCCGGTGGGAGGCCGGCTGGCGGGCTTCGTCAGCGTGTGGGAGTCCATCTCCACCGACCGTTGGGTGCTGGACGCCCTGGCCCGGGGCCACGCGCTCGAGTTTCAAAGAAGGTGCCCGCGCGTCCCCCCCGTGGCCAGGAAAGAACTTCACGTCCCTCAACTTCTCCTGGAGGTAAAGGCGATGCTCAGAAAGGGCGCCATCGAACTCGTCCCAAAGAGGCTTCGGGGCTCCGTAGTCTACTCGCGATACTTCCTCGTGAAGAAGAAGACGGGAGGATGGCGCCCCATCCTGGACCTGCGACGGCTGAACAAGTTCATCAAGGCGCAGAAGTTCCGGATGGTCACCCTCCAGCACGTCCTAGGTCAACTGGAGGAAGGAGACTTCCTATCGTCGTTGGATTTGGAGGATGCCTACTTCCACATTCCCATCCTAAAGGGGCACCGAAAATCCCTCAGGTTCGTGGTCCAAGGGCGTCATTACCAGTTCAAAGCCCTTCCCTTCGGACTACGGTCGGCACCCAGGGTAGTGCCTCGCACCGGTGGCGGCGCAGCTGCGCCGCGAGGGGATTCACGTCTACCCCTACCTGGACGACTGGCTCATCCGCGCCAAGACGAAGGAGCTCGCCGTGGTCCACACGGCAAGGACCGTCCAACTCCTCACGGACCTGGGATTCTCCGTGAACTACGCCAAATCCCACCTGGTGCCCGCGCAAGTCGCACTGTTTCTGGGAGCGAGGCTCGACACAGTGTCCCTTCTGGCCTCCCCGTCGGAGGAGAGGACCAGGACCATCTTGGGCAAGGTGCAACGGATGTTGGTGGCCGACGCGGCCAAAGTGAGATCCATCAAGTCCCTCCTCGGGATGATGTCTTCCTGCATCTACCTCATTCCCATGTGCAGGCTCCGGATGCGCCCGTTGCAAGAATTCCTGGGTGCGCGCTGGATCCAGACGGGCAGCTTCGAGGAAAGGATCAAGCTCGACGAGAGTTTCCGACGAGCGATACGGTGGTGGGGCACCCGCGCGCATCTGACGGCGGGCATGGACTTCCAGACCCCAGCCCACCAGGAGACTGTGACCACGGATGCCTCCCTGGAAGGGTGGGGAGCGCACACCGAAAATCTGCACGCGAGGGGACTCTGGCTCCCGACGGAGAAGTCCCTGCATATCAACGTCCTGGAGCTCCGTGCAGTGTTTTGGGCCCTCAGGTCCTTCCTTCCGTCCCTCAAGGGCAAGGTGGTGAGGATCTTCACCGACAACACCACCACCATGTTTTACATCAGGAAACAGGGCGGAACCAGGTCCCCAGCGCTGTCCAAGGAGGCGCAGGACCTGTGGCATTGGGCCGTCGCCCAAGGGATTTTTCTGGTGCCGTTTCATCTGGCAGGGATAAAAAACACCATCGCCGACTCACTCAGCAGGGAGCTGCGCTCGTGCCACGAGTGGGAACTACGGCAGGATCTGGTGGATCGCCTCTTCCGACGGTGGGGCACACCCCAGATCGACCTGTTCGCGACGGCGACGAACACCAAGTGCCGGAGGTTCGCCAGCAGGTTTCCCCAGACGAGGAGCATGGGCGATGCTTTCTCGTTCCCCTGGGAGGGCCTGTTCCTCTACGTGTTCCCTCCCTTGCCTCTGCTAATCCGGCTCGTCAACCAGCTCAAGAGGTCACGGTGCAGGATGATCCTCGTCGCACCTGCGTGGCCGAGGCAGATATGGTTCCCGGACCTTCTGGACTTGTCAGCGTCCCCGCAGATCAAGCTGCCGGTGGACGCGGATCTACTCTCCAGGGAAGGAGGCGCCATCCTCCACCACGACCCGAAGTCGCTGAACTTGCAGGCCTGGCTTCTGCAGCGCTAGAGTTTGGAGGATACGACATACCGGCCGATTGCAGAGAGGTTCTTGCAAAGGCCAGGGCGTCCTCGACTCTTAAATGCTACGGACACAAATGGAAGAGGTTCTCTGTCTGGTGCCACGCACATAAGATTAACCCTCTACGGATTACGGCTCCCCAAGTACTGCCGTACCTGCTGACGCTGGCCAAAGCTGGTTTGGCACACGCGTCCATCAAGATTCATCTTGCTGCGATCTCCCGATACACCAGAACCACGGGGCGGACGTCCTTGTGGTCTCATCGTCTGGTGAAAGAGTTCATGAAGGGACTGTTCAGATCGTTCCCGCCGGTGAAGGCTCCGGCCCCGGCGTGGGAGCTCAACGTGGTGCTGACCAAGCTCATGGGACCTCCGTTCGAGCCTCTGCACTCGGCCCCGTTGAAGTTTCTATCGTGGAAAACAGCTTTTCTTGTGGCCATCACCTCCGCACGACGAGTGGGAGAGATCCAGGCCCTTTCCTGCAAGGCCCCGTACTTGACTTTCCACGACACAAGGGTAGTGCTCAGGACGCACCCCTCCTTCATGCCCAAGGTACCGTCGGACTTCCATCTCAACGAACCCTTGGTGTTACCTGTGTTCTTCCCGTCGCCTTCGTCGCCGGCTGAGAGGACTTTGCACTCGCTGGATGTAGCTAGAGCGCTTAAATTCTACGTGGACCGCACGAAGGGGTTTCGGAAGACGTCACAACTCTTTGTGAACTTTGGACCTGTCAATCAGGGGAAGGCTCTCTCGAAGGCTTCCATCTCCAGATGGCTCTCCGGCTGTATCATGTACTGTCACCGGTTGGCAAACCGACCGCTGCCTGGCCGTCCGAGAGCCCATTCCACCAGAGCGATCGCAGCTACCACGGCGTTCCTATCTGGTGTGCCCCTGCTGGACATATGCAGGGCTGCTACGTGGAGGTCGACGCACACCTTCACGAAATTCTACTGCGTCGACCGGGATTCCAGGGAGGAGTCCAGGGTCGGCCAAGCAGTGCTGCGCAACCTGTTCGCCTGAGGTGAGCCTGGTGAGGAGGTAAGATGCTTAATGTTGAGTTGATGTGATGCTTAATGTTGAGCCTTTGCCACCTCCCGTGGTTGTGCATGTGTGTACTGCTATGTATTCTTTATTCATGAGCATGTGAATCCATGCCAGACCCCATGCTGGAGAAGGAACAAGTTACTTACCTGTAACTGTTGTTCTCCAGCATGGGTCTGGCATGGATTCACATGCGAACCCTCCCGCCTACCCCTCTGCGGCTCTTCACTTGGTCATACTGCCACTTCACGTGCTTCCAAATCTGAAGATGGCTGCCAGAGGCGGTGCTTAGGTAGAGGGCAGTCATTGGCTGTGGTCAGTATGACGCAGAGACCAGTGATTGGTTATTACTACGAAAGACAGATCAGAAACGAAACTGATACTGGTTTTTTCTTTACCGAGGATTCCCAGCCTGACGACGGGGAATATTCATGAGCATGTGAATCCATGCCAGACCCATGCTGGAGAACAACAGTTACAGGTAAGTAACTTGTTCCTTCCTTCCTACAGCAGGAAGCTGTTTTAGCACCCTAGGTTCCCGCTTTGGGAACCAGGGATGCTAATGGCCTTTATCCCCCATTTCAGGGGCTGCAATGTATAATGGTCTGTAGCCCTCTTTATTTATAACGCACCAATGCCCACAGACATAAGGTTGTGGTTACAGTATTTGCTAAAGATGAGGTGGAGAAAGACCGCTTACTACTTGCTATGAAAGGAACAACCTTTTTGAGAGCATTGCGGTCATTGGATTTGGTGTGTCGGTGCATGGAGGTGGTCCCGTAGGAGGTACTGTCCAGATAGTCTGCGACTGAGTTCGCTCGGTGCAGTTCACTTTGGTAGCTTTAGCCTTTGGTACACTCCCAACAGTAGCAAAGAACTGGGACACCCATGATTCGATTTTGGTGCTAGAAGTAGGCACTTCCTCTACCTCATCTTCTTTGTCCTCTTATCTTTTTTTGTTGTGAAGGTCCTCCAGCTGGTGGTGGTGGTGGCTCTTGGGGAGGAGAGATGGCAATAACTGATGCCATTTTTAAGATAAATAGCAGTTTTGATAAAATTCTTCCAACTATGTACTGTGTACTAGATTGGAAATGGATAATGAGTACGGAAAGGTGTAGGCGGGGTGCAAAGGAAATTTTGAAGTTGAAAGTTCCTAGATCAGGAGAAAATGCAGTTACGAACTGTCCGCGAAGGACGGATCTTATTGTGAAGTGTGGACGAGTTCTTGGACACGTCATCATGCCCCGCTCTAGTGGATGATCATGTGGCACTGTCCGAAAGGTCTGCAATGAAGTCAGATGTTCGTAGAAATCTATGGATGCAAAACTAGTGGAAATAGATGAAGAAAGTGTATAGAAGTGTTAAAAATGATTCTAGAAGGTGGGAAATGGCAGAGTTTTAAGGTGACACTTTGTAAATTTGACACTTTGTTATATTTTGGAAGTATATTAGTAAGTTGTAGGAAAATAGCATGCACTGGTAAAAACCCATGAAATTCACTGAAAAAACGTTAAAGGGACGTTATGGTTAAGTTGCACTAATAGAAACCTATGAAATTCCGTAAAAAAATGTTAAGAGGACATTATGGTTACAAGTAAAATCGGAAAACCCCTGAAATTCGCCCGTTATGGTAAGCTAAGCAACCGTAACTCGCGCCACCACCATGCTCTGCAAAGACTAAAACCCAGGACATCAAAGATGACATCACAAATATCATTGATGACATCACTGATGACATTACATATGACATCACATGTGCATTTACCTTTCATACAAGGGGGTGTGAATCTAGTGTTGGCAAAAAAGTATCAGGGATTATCGGGAGATGTGTAATAAACTAGAACACTACATTGCGTAATGTAGTATGTAAAGAACATTCCATTGCAGTGTTCTTTCTAATACAGGAACCTACTCATACAGACATGTAGGTATTGGCTGCAGCATACACCACAGAAGTGCTATATTTTTAATTTTCCAATGTTATATAAAGAAATGGTGAATGCTTCTATCAGGCTTCTCCGTGCTGTGAAACATGTACTAAGTAGCTAATAATGCATCACTTACTACATATATCTACTAATACACACAAAACATAGACTACAATGCATACAAATATGGGACTTATATATGGAGAGTAAAGTAAGCAAACAAGAGGCGAGGCAGTATCATTAGCAACTGTGTATAATCTACATGATTGTATTCACGCACAAAAATGATTGCTGTTTCTCCAGCATGGGGTCTGGCATGGATTCACATGCTCATGAATATGCCCCGCCGTCAGGCTGGGAATCCTCGGTAAAGAAAAATCTGTTTCAGTTTAGTTTCTGAACTGTCTTTCTCCTAATAACCAATCACTGGTCTCGGGTCATACTGCCCCCAGCCAATGACTGCCCTCTACCTAAGCACCTCCCCTGGCAGCCATCTTCAGATTTTTACCGCTCGTTCAAGTGTTGGGAGTCCTCGTGCTATAGCTCTTGAGCTTTTACTGCGTTTTGTGATTTTTTTCAAAGACTTTAATCTCATTTTTTCGGTCAATCGAGCCTTAAGCTCCACCGTTTCTACTTCAGATCAACGGGGACCCATTTCTAAATTTTCTACGCCCCCTCAAGGGCTAAGTTTTCGTCGAGTTCCGCTTCTTGGAGGATTCCAGAAGATCTTTGAGGCCTACCCCGCGTGGGCATGGCCCTGGACAAAGGGAGCACGACGACCAGATCCAAGCTGTTCAGGAGCTGCCCTGGATGCGGATTGCAAAATGTCTTCAAAGAGGACGAGCATTGTAGATGCCTCTACTGCCTTCACGAAGACAAAACGCACGTGGAGAAGGACTGTGCGTTTTGCAATAACATGTCGGAGCGGACCATGAAGGATCGGCAGATCTGCAACAGCAACAGGTGAGAAGAAGTGGTCCGAGCGGTCTTCTAAGTCCTTTGAGGGCGCTCTGGCGACAGGGGACTAACAAAAAGCAAAGCATCGCGAGGCCGCGGGCACCAGGAGCGCCGACCGGTCGGGCTCCTCGGCTGCCAGGCAGGGTGCACTTTCACCGACGAAATCAACCACGAGCCAGCGCTCTGGCTCAGGGAAGAGGAAGTCGGAGAACCCGGGTAAGCTTTGGGAGAAGTCCCAGTCGATCCCGATGGAGACAAGGTGAAGGCGTCAAGCGCGTCCAAAGTTGTGAAGGCCTTCATTCACCCAGCTACGGCCTCTATCGAGGGAATCGTGGCGGCCCTGGTGAAGCCTGTGGAGGCTACCCCAGTGGAGGTGGCTTTCGGGGCCCAGAGTTTCCCTGCCACCGCGTAGGGAATCCTCTTTTCAACCCATCGATAAGACCCTCGTGAGAACCCCGGTGGAAAAAGAAGGGGGGCCGTTGGCCATCACAGACACGGATACAGCCTCTGAAGAGGAGTTGGCTGGAGTCGTGAAGATCTTTGACAAGAGGTTTGAGGAGGTCCCGCCCCACGGGAGGGATCCCGACGAGGCAGAGGAAGAAAGCGACGGTGGTGCTGACAAGGTTCCCGTGGAGGCAGAGGATTCCACTCCCCAAACGTTGCAGCCGGTATCTGGGCCACAGGACAACTCGGGAGCAATCTTGATGGCGATCCAGGCCTTGTGTAAGGTGATGAGGACAAGGTTGCCCTTACCCCCAGCGGATGATCCAGCGGAGCCTGGACCGTCGGGAAGCCCTCAAAACAAGTGTAGGAGAATTCATTAACCCCCACCCCCTTGCCAGCCTGCGCGGCCCTAACAGCCTTCATCTCCGTCCTCGGATCCGAGGGATGACACGGGAACAGAGACGGCCACGACGGGGACGGATGACGACAGCGGTGACGACAGTGACGACAGGATGGGCCTTCCATCACCAACTTCCTCGGGCCTCCCCGCCCAACAAAATTGGCTCCTTCCACGCCGTGATCGCCAGGGCATCCAAGCTCTTCCAGCTCTGCCCCGAAGAACAGAAGAAGGAAGGGCTCCTCTATAAACAGCGTGAGGCCAAGAGGAAGACGGTCCTCTCTGTCCCGTTACTCGACAACATCTGGTACGAGGGGCTGGCGCTCCTGAAGAGCCCGTCCACGACCCCTGCCAAGAGAGACCGGTACGAGAAGAAGTACTGGGTCCTGGATTCCGCTCCCATGTGACTTAGGGTGCAGCCGACCCCGGATTTGGTCATCTCGGTGGCGGCCAAGAAGAAAGCGGCGGGTGCGACGGCTTCAACTTCGACCTCCCCGCCGGACAGCGAAGGGAAGAAACTTGATGCCATGGGACGACAAGTCATCTCGTTGGCGGCGAAGACGATGTAAGCGGCCAACGCCCTTGGGATTGTGGCCCGCTATGACGGGGAGCTGTGGTTTAAGATCGCTCCTCTGCTGGAATTCCTGCCAGACAAGAGGGCTGAGGCCCTGGAGATCCTGCAGGAAGGCGAGGTGGCATCGGACCATGCCACAACAGTGGCCACGGACATTGCTGACACCGGCTTCCGCCATATGGGCAACAGCGTTTTCCTTTGCCGGTGTGGTTGGCTAAAGGCAACCGATTTCCGCCAGGACGTGCAAACCAGAGTTTTGGACATGCCTTTCGACGGGAACAACCAGTCTGGCAAGACAGTGGACGAGTCAATGCAGGCCATCAAGGCCGACGCAGAGCCGGCTCGGGCCTTGGGAGTTTTGCAGCAACGAAGGCCGCCCTTTCAGAACTCCGGAGGCAAGCAAGGTTCCTCCAAGGGATTCGGCAGAGGCTCCTCGACGTACCGCCAAGCGGCCCGCTCCTTGTCGCAGGAGGCCTACAGAGGACGCGGCAAGTCAGGAGGATCTTGTCGTCGTCCCCAAGGTGGCAAGGCCGCTACCAAGCAGGACTGAACCGGCCGTAGCGTCGGGCCCCCACCTGAGCACCCTGGTGGGAGGCCGGCTGGCGAAGTTAGTCAGCGTGTGGGAGTCCATCGCCACCGACCGATGGGTGCTGGATGCCCTGGCCCACGGGCACACCCTCGAGTTTCTATAGAAGTGCCCCTGCATTCCACCCATGGCCAGGAAGGACAACGTCCCTCAACTGCTGCTGGAGTTAAGGGCGATGCTGAAGAAAGGAGCCATTGAGCTCGTCCCAAAGAGGCTCTGGGGCTCCGGAGTGTACTCGCGATACTTCTTCGTAAGTAAGAAGACCGGCGGCTGGCAACCCATCCTGGACCTTCGTCGTTTAAACAAGTACATCAAGTCCCAGAAGTTCTGGATGGTCACCCTCCAGCACGTGCTGGGGCAGCTGGAGGAAGGTGACTCCCTATCGTCACTGGACTTGGAGGATGCCTAATTCCACATCCCCATTCTAAAAGTACATCGAAAGTTTCTCAGATTCGTAATCCAAGGGCGGCACTACCAGTTCAAGGCCCTCCCCTTCGGATTGAATTCGGCGCCAGGGGTATTCACCAAGTGCTTAGCACCAGTGGCGGCGCGGCTGCGCCTGCAGGGGATCCACGTTTACCCCTACCTGGATGATTGGCTCATCCAAGCAAGGACAAGAGAACTCGCCGTCGAGCACACAGCGAAGACCGTCCAGCTGCTCACGGATCTGGGATTCTCCATCAACTTTGCGAAATCCCACTTGGTTCCGTCACAAGTCACACTGTTCCTGGGAGCCAGGCTCGACACAGTGGCGCGATTGGCCTCTCCGTCGGAGGAAACGACGAAGGCCATCCTAGGCATGGTGCAACGGCTGACGACAATGGATGTGGCCAGGGTGAGGTCCATCAAGTCCCTTCTCGGCATGATGTCCTCGTGCAGCTACCTCGTGCGCCTGTGCAGGCTGCGGATGCGTCCACTGCAAGAGGTCCTCGACGCCCGTTGTATGCAAGCAGCGGGCAGCTTCGAAGACAGGATCTCGCTCAACGAGACCTTCCGCCAAGCGATCCGGTGGTGGGGCCCACGCGCGCATCTGGCGGCAGGGATGGACTTCCAGACCCCGGCACATCAGGAGACTGTGACGACAGATGCCTCCCTGGAGGGATGGGGAGCACACACTGGAGATCTCCACGCAAGAGTCCTTTGGCTCCTGGAGGAGAGGTCACTACACATCAACGTCCTGGAGCTCCGAGCCGTGTTCTGGGCCCTCAGGTCGTTCCTTCCCTCCCTCAAGGGCAAGGTGGTGAAGATCTTCACCGACAACACCACCACAATGTTCTACATCCGGAAGCAGGAAGGCAACAAGGTCCCCGGCCCTATCCAAGAAAGCCCAGGATCTGTGGCATTGGGCCGTCGCCCAAGGGATGTTTCTGGTGCCTCTTCATCTGGCAGGAATAAAAAACACCATCGCCGACTCACTCAGCAGGGAGCTGCGCTCGTGCCACGAGTGGGAACTACGCCAGGATCAAGTGGATCGACTCTTCCGACGATGGGGCAATCCCCAGATCGACCTCTTCGCGACGGCGACGAACACCAAGTGCCAGAGGTTCGTCAGCAGGTTTCCCCAGCCGAGGAGCATGGGCGATGCCTTCTCATTCCCCTGGGACAGCCTATTTCTCTATGCGTTCCCTCCGCTGCCGTTGCTGCTCCGGCTCATCAACCAGCTCAAGAGGTCCCGGTGCAGGATGATCTCGTCGCACCAGCGTGGCCGAGACTGATCTGGTTCCCGGACCTTCTGGACTTGTCAACGTCCACACCAGTCAAGCTGCCGACGGACGCAGACCTTCTCTCCAGAGAAGGAGGCGCCATTCTTCACCACAACCCGGAGTCGCTGAACTTGCAGGCCTGGCTCCTGCAGCACTAGAGTTTGGAGGGTACGAAATCCCGGCCGACTGCAGAGAGGTTCTTGCAAAGGCCAGGGTGTCCTCAACTCTCAAGTGCTACGGACATAAATGGAAGAGGTTCTCTGTCTGGTGCCGTGCCCAGAAGATTAACCCTCTGCGGATTACGGCCCCTCAATTACTGCCGTACCTACTGTCGCTGGCCAAAGCTGGACTGGCTCACGCCTCCATCAAAATACATCTGGCTGCAATCTCCCGATATACCAGGACTACGGGACGGCCATCCTTGTGGTCTCATGGCCTGGTAAAAGAATTCATGAAGGGACTATTCCGATCATTCCCGCCGGTGAAGGCTCCTGCCCTGGCATGGGAGCTTAATGTGGTGCTGACCAGGCTCATGGGGGGGGGGGGCATTCGAGCCTATGCATTCGGCGCCTTTGAAGTTCCTGTCATGGAAGACCGCTTTCCTCGTGGCCATCACCTCCGCACGACGAGTGGGAGAGATCCAGGCCCTCTCTTGCAAACCTCCATACTTGACTTTTCATGACACAAGGGTGGTGCTGAGGACACACCCCTCCTTTATGCCCAAGGTGCCGTCGGACTTCCACCTCAACGAGCCCTTGGTGTTGCCAGTTTTCTTCCCGTTGCCTTTCGTCACCGGCCGAGAGGACTTTGCACTCGCTGGATGTAGATAGAGCGCTGAAGTTCTACGTGGACCGCACGAAGAGTTTTCGGAAGACTTCACAGCTGTTTGTGAACTTTGGGACTGTGAATCAAGGGAAGGCTCTCTCGAAGACTTCCATTTCCAGATGGCTCTCCGGCTGCATCATGCACTGTCACCGGTTGGCAAACCGGCTGCTGCCCGGCTGTCCGAGAGCCCATTCGACCAGAGCGATCGCTGCTACCACAGCGTTCCTGTCTGGTGTGCCCCTGCTGGACACATCTGCAGGGCTGCGGTGTGGAGGTCGACGCACACCTTCACAAGATTCTACTGCGTCGATCGGGACTCCAGGGAGGAGTCCAGGGTCGGCCAAGCAGTGCTGCGTAACCTGTTCGCCTAAGGTGAGCCTGGTGAGGAGGTAAGAGATGCTTAATGTTGAGTTGTTGTATTGCTTAATGTTGAGCCTGTTGCCACCTCCCGTGGTGGTGTGTACTGCTATGTATTCTCTTATTCATGAGCATGTGAATCCATGCCAGACCCCATGATGGAGAAAGAACAAGTTACTTATCTGTAACTGTTGTTCTCCAGTATTGGTCTGACATGGATTCACATGCGAACCCTCCCGCCTACCCCTCTGCGGCTCTTCACTTGGTCATACTGCCACTTTACGTGCTACCAAATCTGAGGATGGCTGCCAGAGCCGGGGCTTAGGGAGAGGTCAGTCATTGGCTGGGGGCAGTATGACCCAGAGACCAGTGATTGGTTACTACTAAGAAAGACAGATCAGAAACGAAACTGATACTGATTTCTATACCGAGGATTCCTGGCCTGACGGGGAATATTCATGAGCATGTGAATCCATGCCAGACCCATGCTGGAGAACAACAGTTACAGGTAAGTAACTTGTTCCTTTTCTCTGATTGTTTCTTTTGAGACCGGGTCTTGTAAAATTTCTCTGGGGAATGTCCATCGCCATAGACCAGAGTGTTTATAGATTTTGGGGAATGAAATCCATAGTGGGGCATGGTCTGATAGTGATATTTGGCCTTTCTCCATGTCCTGGATTTTGCTTAGTAGACTTCTTGTGAACCATATATAGTTGATTCTTGAACTTGTGTTGTGTACATGTGAGTGATGTGTACCCCTGGGTTGTGCATCTGAGTCTCCGCCACAAGTCTTCTAGTGCCATCCTGTTCATCTGTTTTAGCGCTAGTGAGGGTGTCCCTTGTTGCGTGTTTTTGGGATTTGAGCGGTCTTCCCTCTGATTCCATGCGAGCTTGAAGTCTCCTGTTATTATCACTTCTCCTTCTGCAAAGATTTCTAGTTTGTTCATAGTGTGTTTGAGCTTTCCTGGCCTGTGTTTGGGGCGTAAAGTGTTGCTATAGTTAATTGGCGATTTTCCAACTGGATCTTTGCGAACAGATATCAACCATTTTTGTCCGTCTTTGTGTCTTTGATTTGTATATTGAGGTGGTTGGCGAATGCTATCATGACCCCTTTTTTCTTCTCTTCGTCGTTGGATTGGAGAATTTGGTTGTAGCCTCTTATACGGATTTGGGTTTTCCTTTTCTGAATGTCTCTTGGAGCATTATTAGATCATACTTCTCTTTGTGTAGGAAGTGTTCGGTTTGTTTCCTTTTTACTGGCGAGTTCAGCCCTCTAATGTTATACGTTAATATGTTTAGCCCCGTTCTTTCTTTAGTCTGCGGTCTTGCTTGGGTTTTATCACGTGGGTCGCAGTGGAGTGCTTTAGTTCCGGTGGTAAACTCTTTCCCCCTTCGAACTTTTCCCTCAACTCCCCCCTTCCCTTCCATTCCCCCCCCCCCCCAACTTTTTCCCTGAGGAGGGCACTGGGCCCTATGGTTGCTCGGGCATTCCGCCTTTGGTCCATGCCCTCTAACAACTCAGGTTCGCAATTTCGCAGGGAGCCCTAAGCCCTGTTTGTGTTGTGGATTCCAAGGGTGTCCCTTGTCTCTGCCGCATCTTCGTATCGACACCTGCCCAGTCGTGTGTTTTCTTTCTTTTGTATTTCCTCACTCCATCTTGTCTTTGCTTCTTTTCTTAATTTCTTGGTAAGTTTTTAGTTTATCTCTGGTTTGCGGGACTGGAGTCTTCTTCTTTTTTCTGTTTGCCATCCCCTCTGTTCTCGCCGTCCTCTATGGAGTTCTCTATCCTTTGAGGGTTCCGTCTCTTGTTCTTGGCTACCCAGGATCTTGAGGCATTCCTCGCATGTTGTAATGCAGTATTGTCGTTCCTCCCATGTGAAAAGGAGCCCAAATGGGAATGTCCATTTTTATAGCGGATTTGTTTCTCCGTTAGAAGTCTTGTTACCTAGGACATCTCTCTTCTCTTTCTGAGCGTGGATTGTGCTAGGTCTTGGAACAGCAATATTGCTTTGCCGTTCAGTCTTATTTGCTCTATTGTCCAGGCTTTCCTGAGCATTTGCTCCTTGTGTGTATTGTCAGTGCGACCAGTACATCTCTTGAGCGGGCTCCTGGCTCTCCCGATTTTCGTGGGCCTACTCTGTGTATTCTATCTATTTGAACTTCTTCCGCTGTGCCATCTGATAGAGCTTGGAACACTTGTTGTACTGCTGTGCGGAGGTCTTTATCCTCCACCGTTTCCGGCATATTCTTTATTCTTATGTTTGACCTCCGGGACCTGTTTTCCAAATCTTCACATTGTGTTTCTAATTCCAGTGCCAGTCGTGCTAGCCTGTCTTGTGCTTCTGCGTGCTGGAGAGTTTCCTCATCTATATTCTGGACCGTCCTTTCTAGTTTTATCTGTCCTCTCCTCTAGATTTCCTATGTCCCTCTTCAGTTCCTGGATTGTTTGTTTCATTTCCCCCTTCATGTTGTCAAACTGCGCCTGTGTCGAGGACATGAATTGATCTTGAAATTCCTTGAACCAACTTTTCATGTCGTCTTTCGAGGCCATTCCTGCGTCCTCTTTCTGCTCTGGTGTGATGTCCCCTTTGCTTTTCTGTTTGTTGAATTGCTTAGGCATGGTTTTTTCTAACCCCCAGATTTGGATCAGGTCTTGATCTTGTTTGGATCTACTATTCTTTGCCAATGTTGCTTAGCCCGTGCCTGGTCCTGGCTTTTGACATGTGTATGATTCTTTGGAGTCTGGGTTTCATTTGTCGATGTTTGCCCATTTTTAACTTTGATATTCGTGTGGGATCTTATGCTTTTCCGTGCGTCTCTGGGGCCTGTCTGGGCTCTGCCATGTATTTGTTGAAGATGTGGATTTCTCGCTTCTAGGGCCCCATCAGTTTGTAACCGCCCTGTCTTTGTAGGTCCTATTGGGATTCCGCGATATCGCGGGGGATCCTTTTGTGATGGTTCCCTGGGGTCCCCCTTATGGTTCCCTAGTGTGCGTGATTGTTCCCCCAGTTCTCTTTTTCTGCTGATGGTCCTCGGCAGGTTCTACTTTTCTCTATTGCCCCCTCATGGATGGGGGTCGAATCTTTATATTGCCTTCCCGATCTATCAAGTAGTTTACCTTTTGGGAGTGCTTGGGGTAGTAGACCCCCCACTCTTTCGTGGATAGAAGGGGTTTTCGGGGAGGGGACCCCGTGTCTCTGGATTGTTCTCCGCTCCCCTTCTGCTTTTTGTGTCGGTGCCACGTCCGATGGTCTGGGGGGGAGGGGGAAGATGAGGGACTCTCCCCTGTGTCTCGGCCTGTGTTTGCGCGTTTTTTCTTAGAGGGCTTCTTATTTCTTCCAGTAGCGTTAATTCCTATGGGCTTCACTTCCCCCGGTGCTTTGTGGTGTTCTCCCGAGTTGCTTCCCCGGGGCGCGCTGATATTGTCTATGGGGGGAGCGGCCTCCTCCCTGCCGCTCCTGGCTCCCCCTACCCGATCTGTACCTGAGTTCGCTGACCGGCGGCTCTGTTGGGCCCTGATGTCTCAGTCTGTTCTGCTCTTGTCGGCCGCCTTCGGTTCTCCTCCCTGGATTGGACCGCTGGGAGTGTTTCTTCCGCTATGCCGACGCCTTCTCCGCTTCTGGGGTCGTCCGCGTGGGGATCCTCTCTGCTGTGAAGGCGTCAACCTCGGTTCTGGCCTCATCCGCGTCCGGATCCACCCTGCTGGGTTGGCGCCCTCCTCCTGTCCGCGCCTCACCCCGACCTGGTCCGCACTGCTGGTGTGCCCGGGTCTCTTTACCGGGCTCCATGGGTCTCGCCCCACTCTTCCTGTGCATGTCGGGTCTCCGCCTCTATCTGTTCCGGGGACCAGGGGCCTCTTCCTGCGTTCCGGTTCTCCTCTGGGGTTCCGCGCTGCTATGATGTTCGGGGGCCAGCTTGCTCGATCTGGTCCTTCCGCTTCGGGCAGGATCTTTGCTGAGGGGCTCAACCTTCTGTGTTACGTCTGCCCTTCTCCCAGATTTCACCTTCAGCCATGTGTTGGAGGATAGCACCACTTCGGTGGGCTCGGTGTGTGCTGATTTGGATTTCTTTATTATTGCGGCCCAAGCTGGGGGACAGAGCAAGGCTCACGCACGTCTACCCGGCTCGGCCGCCATCTTGGAATCCGAATTTCAGTGTTTTTTCGATTTTACTTGTAACCATAATGTCCTTTTAACAACATTTTTTAACGGAATTTCATAGGTTATTAGTGCAACTTAACCACAGCGTCCCTTTAACAACGTTTTTTCATTGAATATATATATATCTACACACACACACTTAATAACGTGCTTTGGCAATTCTAATATGGTAAATGTGTACAATGTCTGTGGTACCACAGTTCACTCTTGACTCCTTTAAAATGCTCCAACTGCTGACTGTTCCAATGGCATACAAATCAAATAGTAACGTGAATCAACATCAGACTTAGGAAGGGAAAGACAAGTTAGCTAAGTTAAACAATGGCATAATAATACTTTAGCTAATAAGTCACAGGTCTGTGTGAGGATCCCCCAACCTAGGCAACCTGTAAATGAAGTGTAACAAGCCCAGTCCATATGTCTAAAATAGTCTGTTTTCTTGCTAAAAAGGTTCTACTACCCCAATGTACCTGGTTTAGCAGAGTTTCTTCTTCGGTTCGTCAACGGATCCCTCGTGGGTGAACTCCCTTTAAAGCAAGAGCCACAGGGCATTCAGATTCCACAAAGAAATGTGAAGACTGTCGTTGGGACAGCAGCTTCAACTTTCGCAGTGCTCGTTGACATCCCTGCTTTTTGGCAGCACGACTCGATGGGCTTCCAGCAGTTACGGCAGTCCCCCAAACCCTGGTTGCCGATGATGGACTTCGATGTCCAGGTGTTTCACTTCAGATTTCCTTGGCGGTTACAGTCTCTGGCTTCCAGGGTGCCTTGGTGAAGATTGGCTTTCTGCACGATGTTCCCTTGTAGCTCGGGAAGAGTTCTTTTTTTATCAGTCCTCGACAGACGCAACAGCTTTCAGAATGGGTTGAAGGAAAGCAGCAGCAATTCTTCTTACAGCTGGGATTCAAGGATAAGCAACTTCAAGTTTCAACTTCAGCGTCTGAACAATTCTGGTAAGTGAGATGTCACCAGATATACTCTTCTATCTCTTCACCCTGCTGAGCCAAGCTCATGCAGCCAGTCATTCCGAAGGGCATTCATGTAGGCAGGCAGCAAATCAGGCTCACAGTGCATTCAGGCCATTCTCTTCCATCCAAACACCCATAACAAGGAATGTGGATTGGGGCAAGCACCCAGCCTTTCAGCACACCACACTGCATTCATGTCAGTTTCGGGCAGGGCTGTCTCATTCTTTGTGTCACACACACAAATACCAGACACACACAACCTGGAATGCATATTGGTCACACATTCCATTCACCCAGGTCCCACCCCAAAGGTGTACCCACACCAGTCACTGGGAAGGCTCCAGCCAGTCTGGCCTGGACTTTCCCACAATCACATATATGGTTCTTCCACCCATCTGCCAGTCGGGGGAAGGAACTGAGTCAGCGCTTCCCAGGACTTTGGGAAAACAAAATAACAGGTAATAGAAAGCAAGAGGCCACAGGGGCCATCTTGTCTCCTATCAGGAATCCACTGATTCCTATGACCGGGCCTGGGTATCCCAAAATGGCGGCTACTCAGGGCACCTGTCAAATTCAACATGGAGCTACCACCAGCCCATACCCTGCTCCGGGGGCCACACATGGGTGCCCAAAAACATACACTAGGGGCACAGGGTTGTACCCCCATTCCTTGGTGCCATAAGGTAAGTGTCTCTGTTCACCACAACCAAAATGAGGAAGAGCTGCACTGCCAGGAGTCTCTCATGGACTCCTGTGTAGAAAACAAAGAACACACATAAGGGAGTACAGAACAAGGACATGGAGGCCCTGTCCCTGCAATGCATTTCCAGCATCACAGTATGTTCCTGCCTGGAGCAGGCGGCCCACATCAACTCGCTCGAGTTGATGGCCATCTAGCTTGCTCTCAAAGCCTTCCTCCCGATCAGTGGCAAGGCGATCCTCATTCAAACGGACAGCTCCACCAGCATGTATTACATCAACAATCTGGGTGGCACCAGGTCCCCTCCCCTCCCCTCTGCACTCTAGCAGTCCACATTTTGGAGGGGGCTCTGGAATATATGCACCTGACAGCAATCCACCTCCCCGGGCAGTCCAACCTAGGGGTGGACAGGCTCTGCGGACAACTACGAATGGCAGTTGAATGAACAGGTCCTTCAGGGGATCTTCAACTGGTCTAGTCCCCCTCAGGTGGATCTCTTCGCCACCTGGTCCAACAGAAGGTGCCCCTAGTTTGCATGCTGGCAGGCGCTCGCTGGGCGACACGATGCAGATCCAGTTAAACATGAACGCATATGCCTTCCCTCCCACTCCCCTGGTGCACAGGGTAATCTGCAAGATCAGGCAGGCATGCCACCTCCTTATCATCCTGATAGCTCCGTTGTGGCCAGCAAGGCCATGGTTATCGGAACTACTCAGCTTGTCAGCTGAGGCCCCGGTGCTCCTTCTGCTGGGCCCAGCACACCTACTCTCTCAACAGGGGGCACGGCCATCCACCCCGCCCCCCAGGAGTTAGCCCTTGGAGCGTGGTTCTTGAACAAGTCACACTGAGGAATCTGATGCAGGCTAACCTAGACATTATTCAAGGGGCTAGGAGCTATGCTACCAGGAGCCAGTACAAAAGCAAGTGGACCAGATTTTGTCACTGGGCAAAATCAAAGGAGGTCGATCCATTGACCTGCACGTTGGATGATGTGCTATCCTTCTCTGCACACCTTGCACACTCAGGGGTGGTGGGGGAGGTAGATGAATGCTGTACCTATCTGGGGGCCATTGGAGCCTACAGGAACTCGGAGGAGTGATTCTCATCTTCTAATCTGATGGTTAAGACACTTGGCGGGCCTGACCAGACTTTATCTGCCTATAAAACCACACCCGGTGTGGGACCTTAATGTAGTATTGGGTGCCCTGGCGCATAAACCATTCGAACCTATGGCATCTGCGGACATCCGGCTAGTCACCATTAAGACGGCCCTCCTGGTGGGCCTTACCTCGGCACCCCGGATCTGTGATATCCAGGTGCTGGTGGCCTCTGAGCCTTATGCTTTTCATAAGGACAAGGTTGTGCTTAGAACTCACCCTGCATTCTTACCAAAGGTGGTCTCCTAGTTTCACCTAAATGAGGAAATAGTGCTACCAATGTTCTTCGCGGACCCTAAGGATGCCGCTCACGGTATTGCACTTTCTGGATGTGAGGCGTGCGCCGAGATACTACATGGACAGGATCAAGAGCTTACGCAAATCGGATGCTCTCTTCGTCCCCTTAGGTGGGTCAAAGCCTGGCTGTCAAGCCTCCAAGGCATCTGTAGCAAGGTGGATGATACAAGCGGCAGCACAAACCTCTTCCAGCAAATATGCATGCCCGCGCAATCAGAGCTAAAGCAAGGCCGGTTGCTTCAGAGGTATGTCCCGTGGCAGGTTATTAGCAAGGCGGCTACATGGGCTATGCCCTCCGCCTTCTGCCAGCACTACTGCTTGGATGCTGGCTTCAGGTCGGTCGCAGCATTTGGTCAGGCAGTGTTATGGAATTAGTTTTCTTAAGAGAGCACCTCTCCACCCTGGGGCTACATTCAGTTGTACTTCCCCATCCAGTATGAAGCAAAGGGGACGGGACGTTGGTATAATTAGACGTTACTCACAGTAGTGCCTAACCTACTCCTAGTCCCCTTTCCTCCATACATCCCACCATCCTCCCCTCTAATAAAACTGGTGTCATTCGTCAATTTTCATATTGTCAATGCGCCAAAGGGGACTGAGTGGCGCCGGTGGGCGGAGTCAAGGGAGCGCATGCTCCCAGGGCCGCATCCCCATCTAAATTTAAAGGGGAAGATTATTTTTCTGGTGAGAAAGGTTCCGTCTCCCGTCCCTAGCTAGGGACACCCGTACAGTATGGAGTAAATGGGACTAGGAGTACGTTAGTCACTACGGGAAGTAACTTATAATTCGTTAAGAACGGAAAGACTTTGGTTAATCGATCGATGATTGGATTCGGTATTAGAAGATCAGCATTCACAATTGCACCAAAAATTAGAACAGTGCAAAGTTTGCTAGCTATTATGAACTGTGTTCGAAAGATTTAACAAAGTTTTCATGTACTTTACTATTTTCATCGTTGTGTCAAAATTAACTCTCATTGTTACACTCCCGACTATTGCTGTTTTTTTCAAAATAAAATGTTTCTATCAGTTTTGTAAAAAAAAAAAAAAGTTTTGCGTTTTGTGGGTGTGTAAGTTCCTGGTTCAGTGTTAGATAACGTCATCACATTGGTGTTGACAGGGTACGTTTGGCTACGCTGCCCACTAATGTCAGTGGAATAGGTGAAGCTCATCTGGAGTGTCTAGTGATGTCAGCATTGAGGGCGGGGAATCCAAATCAGTGCCGCAAGGGCACTTGAACTTAGGGCGATCGATCAACGGATAAGAAAAGCACAAGATGGTGGTACTCAAGCTGTCGTTTTCACATGTTTTAAAGTAAGACAAACTCGGTTATGTTGCATTGGACATTTATTTAAGAAAACTCAATGTATGCTGTGAAATACATGCTCGATCCTTTAGGCCAATAACATTTCTGGCCGGACTATCCCTTTTAAATAAACTGTCTTCCTCTATGACAACAAATTTTTATCGTTCATCTTTAAATAACGCTAAGGGAAATAAATCTATCCTTAAAACCACAAAGTTACTAAAAAGAACTGATTTTGTTGAGGACAAAGAGTTCCACAAGTACTGGGACGAGGAAGAGGGCTGAAGTCATGCTGTAGTAGTCAGGTAATTAAGCCTAATAGCCCACACCTGAGGGAAGCTAAGAGGTTTAAAAGGTCCCCTCAGGTGCAGGCAATTAGGAGCTGGAAGTGTATGCGGTAGAAGCAGACAGAAGAATGCACAGTGTTGGCAATCCAGGCAGAGGTGGGAGAACCAAAGGGACGCTGGGATTCTGATGCTGCAGATGTCACCTGCTTATCCTGTGAGTGTCCTGTTCCTCCAAACTCTGGTATACAGAGACTGCGCAGCGGAAGACGTGCAGGAAGGCTGTCTTTCCCAATGTGAGCTGAATTACAGAGGTTGCTCAGCAAGTAGTGTGTTGGAGACTGAGGCAAGCAGCTGCCATGAAGCTGTGTTTCAGGAGAGAGAGGGGCTCTTTTAATTGAATGGCTGGACCAGAGACAACTTCAGCGAGGAAGGGTGTGGGTCCCAAGTGAAGCCAGAAGTCTTAGAAATTGTGCGACACGTGGAGAAAGGAATACTGACGCTGGTGAGTTATGCTGTTCTGATTCCTTGCGCGAGCACTGCCCGGAACAGTTTCCAGTGTAATAATCACTTGCGTAAGAGTAGAAGTGAGGACATTTGAAATTTAGCACTCGCGCGTGATCAGGCATATTTCTCTTTCATTCGTCTGAATAGCAAATGCCACAAAAAGCAATTAATCTTTTAACTTTGTAAAACTTATGAAGGAGTGGTCGCGTGTGCTAGTTATGATTCTCAGGGGAAAAGTGACCTCTGAATCTTTAGTAACTCATACTACAGTTGCTCGCAAAGAGAAGTCATATGTTGAAACATTATTTGAAGTTGGAGAGAGCAAGAATTGCCCAAGCCAAGAGTGAACCAGGTATTCACAATTGCGACTGAAACCTTCCTCTCCCAAAGTCGCAGAACAGTGTAAACAATACTGTAATCCAACCAGAACTTCGCCATTGCCTAAGACACAAGTGTGCAAGCATTACCTGAAGCCAAGTGAGTGGCACCAAAACTTCTAGGTAATTATTCTGGCTAACAGTAGGCAGATGAATAAAGGCAAGGTTTGGGAAGGGAAACTTGCTTCTATTCTTTGAAGTTGATATAACCTACATTACCAAAGACTGCAGGAGAAAGTGAGAAGTGTGTCGCAAAGGCAATTTTAGGTTATTGTTGGTTGCAGACAAAGGCAGGTTCAGAGGAAGACTGTCCTGCCTTCTTGCAGGTGTTGAAGTCCCCGAAAGCATTATAAAGTACTGAATCTGTGGTGGTGTAGAAATTTGAAGTGGCAGTAGAAGTGCTGTGAAGTCACCCTGACAGTTACCTACTGTGATTCCTAATCTTGTAACGAGAGACCTAACCGTTAACCAAGAACTGTGTTTCACTAACATTTACAGTAAGTAGTTGTATTACCTTTGATTTGTGATCATTCTTCTTGCACAACTGGAAGTTGTGACAAAGTATTGTGGCCGAGACTGGCATTGATTTTATTTTGGGGAAGTGGAAACTCTCATCACCAAGAGGAGAACGTCTTTCTGTTGTTGCAACTTTGGTTAAAAAACTTTACTTTCATTTTGAAGAAATCAAGAACTGAATTGAGACTGTATCATATACATGGATGTTCTTTCTGTTGAACATTGGAGTGACCTTGAGCTTGAATCCTGGGTTAGTGGAGTTCACCCGGGTTACAAAGAGGTTTGTCAAAAGAGACTGAATATCATTGTTGACATTTGAATTGCCATATATTTTCTTTGTGTATTTGATGTTTAAGTGTGAGGGCCAAACATCCTATATTAATGTTACCCTTTAGTTTTGATAGGCAGGGAAATCCTCATCAAGGTAGGGATAGTGAGGCATTTGATATTTATAATTTAATAAAATGGCATAATTTGAAAAATCATCCAAAAGTTGTCCGCCTCGCATTGCTGATCCTCACAATAAATTGTGCTTTACAGGGTTGTCCAACTCTGGGCTTCGAGGGCCGGGATCCTGACAGGGTTTCAGGATATCCCTCATTAATATTCATGAGGAAATAATGGATACATTTAGAATCAGTATATGCACATTTATCAAATGAATATTAATGAGGGGTATTCTTAAAACCTGACATGGATACAGCCCTCAAGGTCTCGAGTTGGATGATAGATCTGTTCTCTGATTGGGTCATGTGGGCTGGAAATGGGATAGCCTGAGATTATATTAAGGCATGCCGGCATCTTGGATTCTAAACCAGTCGTTGACATGTGTGGTCTACTCCCTCCACTTTGGAGCACTGCATACGTTGCCTGCTTTGAACTGGGTTGCTCTGTTTTCAAAGTATAAATGAAAAGCCAGGGAAACCTTTGCTTACTTAGCAAGGCAAGCGGTTTGTTGTAAATTATATCTTTTACCTTAAGACTCCGACATAGGATTCAAATAGTTCCATTAGTTCCATTAACTGTTCAAATAACAAGTCTATGTAAATTATAAGTATTAAATTGATGAACTGTGGGAAGCAACAATCAAATAAGATTATAGAAATCAATCACCCAGTTACACATTACTTTTTAAAATTTTGAATTTTCCCCTTGTTTTGTATGCACTAAGAAGATAAATGAATTTCAAATGATGGGTTACCTGGATATTGATGTATGTTGTGTTAAGTATTGATTAATGATTTTCGTTTGATCTCTATTGATTTTTTTCACCTTCCTTTAGATATTGTATTTAGAACAACTTGTGTATTTTGTTTATTATTCTTTAAAATAAAAGAGAACTTTTTTCAACCACATGAAAAATTCAAAATTATGACCTTTCATTGGGTTTTCCATGTTTACCTACCAATGTTGTATATGCATGAGTTATGCAAGTTTCTTCCTTCAGATGAATTGTCCATAAATCGGCATAAATAAAGAGCTTGGACAATGGAATAATAAAGCAGACATCTAAAAGAGTTTGGATAGTCTCTACACTGCTTTTTCCAGTTTGAGAAACAGACAGGGGTACACCCATATTTGTGAACTTGTTGTAAATGTAAAACTTATATTGTGTGAAAATGTCCACTTGTAATTCCGCCGACACTAGTAGGAGCACTGTGCTTTTGTTTGGTTGCTTGTGTGTAAAATTCACTAGTTTCTTGTTGTTTGTGCAACACAACTGTTTGTGCTGGACTCCTACGGTTTGCGCAGGTCTGATTCATTCTACTTAATGTTTCCTTTGGCAGCTGAGAAAAGAAATTCATGTCCATACTTGATGATAAATTCAAAAAGCAGCACATTTTTCTTTAAAAGGAAACATATTCATTCCTGTGCTGGTTGTTGAGGTCTGGCTAGGGGCAGGAATAGCAATATAGGGACCATGTATTAGGATTACAAGATCGTCAAGGTGATTGTATTTGAAGTCCTTACCCTTTTCACTGGTGGTGTAGTGCTCCTTTGACTGCCCTTCTACCTTTGTTGGGGACCCAGTAGGGATCGTCTGGGGATCCCCTGTATAACTAATCTGGATCTAATATCCACTAGCTCAGTGTCCCCCTTGCCCCACCTCTGTGTCTGTCCCGAAGGTAAAGTAGGGCGCGTTTTCACACGTTTCATCTTGTTTTATAGTCTGTGATGACACATTTGAGGATGGAAACTATAGGGGATATTCCAAACCCTTTGTCCTCTTAATTGATTTGGGGAATGTTAACTTCTCCAGCATGGGGTCTGGCATGGATTCACATGCTCATGAATATTCCCCGTCGTCAGGCCGGGAATCCTCGGTAAAGAAAAAATCAGTATCAGTATCAGTTTCGTTTCTGATCTGTCTTTCTCAGTAGTAACCAATCACTGGTCTCTGGGTCATACTGCCCCCAGCCAATGACTGCCCTCTCCCTAAGCCCCGCCTCTGGCAGCCATTTTCAGATTTTTACCACACGCTCAAGTGTTGGGAGTCCTCATGTTTAGCTCTCAAGCTTTTGCTACGACTCCTGCCAAGAGGGATCGGTACGAGAAGTAGTACTGGGTCCCCGACGCAGCCCCTTTGTGCCTTAGGGCACAACCGACCCCTGACTCTGTCTCAGTGGCGGCCAAGAAGAAAGCGGGGGGGCATCGGCCTCAACGTTAACTTCCCCGCCTGACGGCGAAGGGAAGAAGCTGGACGCAATGGGACGAGTTATCTCGTCAGTGGCAACAACGATTAAGGTGGCCAACGCCCTTGCGATCGTGGCCCGCTACGACAGGGAGTTATGGTACAAGATCGCCCCCCTGTTGGACTTCCTGCCGGATGACAAGAGGGCCAAGGCCCTGGAGATCTTGCAAGAAGGCAAAGTGGCGTCGGACCACACCGTTACGGTGGCAACGGACATTGCAGACACCGGTTTCCGCCAACTAGGCAACAGCGTTTGCCTTAGAGGATGAGGTTGGCTCAAGGCGACGGATTTCCGCCAGGATGTACAAGCCAAGGTGTTGGACATGCCGTTCGACGGAAACAACCTGTTTGGGAAAACGGAGGATGAGTCCCTCCAAGCCATCAAGGCGGACACGGAGACAGCTAGGACCCTAGGCGTTCTCCGGCAACGAAGGCAGTCCTTTCGGAGCACCGGAGGCAAGCAGGGTGCCTCCAAGGGATTCAGCGGTTGCTCCTCTACGTACCGCCAAGCGGCCCGCTCGTCACAGGAAGCCTATAGAGGACGAGACAAGTCGGGTGGGCCCCGCCGTCGTCGCCAGGGAGGGCAAGGCGTCCTCCAAGCAAGATTGAACCGACAGCGGTGTCGGGCCCCCACCGAAGCACCCCCGGTGGGAGGCCGGCTGGCGAAGTTAGTCAGCGTGTGGGATTCCATCTCCACCGAC